>NC_056735.1:405570393-405730393 GCF_019279795.1 Protopterus annectens | reverse complement strand
CCATTAAAAAACATACAAAATCAATCCTTCCCATATCATGACATACAGATCTATTCAAAAAAGACTTTAAGTAAGCCAGCCCCTGGTCATTAGGGATACAGGTAAACAATGACACAACATCCATCGTAACAAAAAGGATGCTCTCAGAGTAATCAAAATCACACATTCCTGCATATAGGCCCCTCAGAAATTGTTCAGTATCTTGTAATACATACTTATAGGTAGCTAAAGACTTCTTAAATTCAAAGTCCAAATATATCGATAGGGGTTCAGTTATCCAGCCGGAGCCTGAAACAATCGGCCTAAATTCAGGTGAAAATAAGTTTTTGTGTATCTTGGGCAATCCAGTTATTATTGGAATCAATGGGACATTAACCAAAAAATATTGAAAAAGTTCATCATTGATGAGGCCCATGCATTTACATTCCTCTAAGGAGCTGTTGACCCTAGTCTGCATATCAGATATTGTATCCAACGAGATGACCTCGTAGGAACCATTATTAAGTGATTCTAGCATCTTAGATGTATAATATTCACTGTCCAATACTACCACCGGTCCGCCTTTGTCGGCTGGCCGAATGGTAATATCCTTGTTCATTCTTAGACATTCAAGGGCTTCATACTCTAACTTGGTTAAATTACCAACGGACTTTTGACCATAGTCATTGAACTTATATTATTATTATTATTATATATATATTATATATATACTTATATATATATATGATTACATGTCCCAAAATGCCCATATAAACATATGCTGCTGATAAACCACCCACAACTTGGGCAGCATGCACAGTTGGATACAAAATCAGCCATGACACTCACATCTGCCCCCACACAGTCCAAATAGATAAGTGAACAGTACACTGCTACACAATCATGATAGGCCATACACAATGGCCAAGCATACAACAACCTCTTAGCAAAACAATTAAAATATCTGAACATAGCAAAGAAAAATACAACCAGCCAGTAATTCATACGTTTATTATACTCTGATGTCTTGGCCAAACCCTTCAAGGAGTAAACATTACCAGAAATACATGCCTTAATCATAAGAAGCAATTAACACCTAATTACATAATTGAATACACAGCCTCCAATTACACTCTTCATTTAACCCCCTACGGGATAAAGTATCACAGTTAATATAACTATATTGAGTTTGTTCATAACAATTGTCCTTTTATGAATGTTTCATCACACTGAGGAACAGACGTTTTCAAAAACAGTACCTTGAGACCCACTTCTGTCCCTATGGTGAGATTTATTCTAATGTACGACTATAGAACTGTCATATTTCTTATCAGTAATATGTCTGACATGTTCTAACAGCCTAGTTTTAAAACATGTTTCCCAGCCATTCCTCTCAGCAGGAATTACAGCACTAAATAATAATAGAACAGTATACATAGCAACCTACTACTGTATGACATCTGGACAAAGCCTGACATAATTGGTGGACTGAAGCCCAAATACACGGCCATACTTGAAATATTGCTGTTATATACTGAGAACATTGCTGGTGTTACAGGGTTTGTTGTAACATATTTTTTCTGAGGGATATAAAGTCAGAAAAACAAATGGATGTTACCATCTACATAATGCTATCACCAGAGTATGCTACTGATTTGCCAAGGACAACACTTGTCTGGGGAACAGCCCATACATAACAGGCTAACCTGTGGCCATTATGTGGATGGCCCTACAGTTGAGAGTTATGCAGAGATAGAACACTATCAGACTGATGCCCATGCATAAGTAGCATGTGCAGACAAACCCTGTTAAACTAGCAGTATTCCAAACATATAACAGCAATACTCACATTCTGCCCTTAAGTCTTGAACCTTCACCATTTAGTTGGCTTGTCTCCACAAGCCTTGTAAGAGGTAGTAATTCACACAACTCCAGGATGTCTTCCTCACAAATAAGGGAAAAGGCCAATGCCCATAGGGATTACTCATTTATAGAAGTGTGTTGCTATGACATTGGCTGTTGGAAGAACTACACAGCTGCTCTGCATGCATTTAGCAAGTGGGGAACCCCATTAGGTGTATAGGCCATCACCTGGTCATGAGCATCACCTACAAAAGCCATATTGCCACCTATTCAAACCAGTTCTCTCCCTTTAGCACAGAGAGAGAGAGAGAGAAATAAATGAAATATAAAGTGGAAAAGAGAATAAAGAAAAAAGGTAAGTGGAACATGTAAGCAAGTAATTGAATGTAATACTTGGTCTGTAATAATGGGAAATATGATTTTGAGGAATATATGTCCCAACAAGACTTGCTGTACTAATGTCCTGCTAAACATCTGCTATGGCCATAGCATCTGGCCCTCTCTGTAGTGGGAGATATCACAGACATACCTCTCAACTGTAGAGATCTTCACAGAATGCCCACATTTTACCAGCATGCATTTTTGCCTGTTCCTCCTGAGATCTGTAATTTTCTGGCAAATAGCTGAGGATTGAAGTCATCAAGTAATGACAAACACTTGAGTTTAAGACTCCACATCCTTAAGAATATTCACCATAATGCAAAATGTATCATTCTATGAGCTTCCTATGTTTGTAACAAGAATATTTAAAGTGTGTTCCTATTTATCCCCCCATCATTTTAGGCTTTGTCCGGATGTGATGCTCTGAGAGGTTGTGAGGTAAGATCATAGCTCAGGAGCCTGACTCACCCTGGGAAAGGACAGCTCATATATGACAACAGCAGGGGTGTCTGTCAGACACTTGTGACTGTACCACTGCTAAGCCAGTTAATTGGATGTTTTCTATATCCACGCTTCCTGTGATTATGAGTATGACACATGTTTGCCTTGTAAAGCTAAGAGACCTATAGATGGCATGTGTATAGTAAAGTACTGTTGCAGACATGTGTGTTGAACTGCATGTGAAATATTGAATTAACTCATTCCCTCCAGAACAGCTCTTTTGAGTGTGTACCTTTAACCCCCAGTGGGCATGGCTTCAGCCTTTAAAAAATGAAGTTATCACCTTACAGTTCTAACAAATAGTCATTGACATAGGTCAAATATCAATACAATAGTGTTTGCCATCATGTATGCTTCAAGATAAAACATTCTAATACCTTGTATGTAGCATGGTTTTGGAATTATTAATGCAAATATGAACAAGCATTATTTGATGCCTAGAGGCACAGTAGGAGGTAACTGCAGATGCACCTGGAGACGTCACTCAGATGTAATGAGTTACTAACATTCAACTGTACAGTGTTCTGCTAAACAATAAGCACATTTGTGACTATCTGTAGTCACATACACATATACCTGTGTTATGTCACCCAAACCATTGGCAGGTCTGTAAGCAATGGCATTGTAACATAATAGCCTACTTATGACTGTTGGACATCTTCCAAGTTATCACAGTGATGTCAAACCCTACTGTGCAATCAATGTACTAATGTACGGTGCAGCTATATTAATACAGTATCAATACTGATGTCTCCTTTGACACCCATTTATGTGTGCCATTATCAAGACGTACTGCTGTAATAGGTTGAGAAGTATGATTGAGCAGCAAGGCTGAAAATACAGTGTGCCATACTAACATACAACAGAAATGTATACCAGGTATCCCTGGAGCACATGTATGCATGATTATGTTCAACTGGAAAGCACAAAACTAATCACATGGGTTTCAAGTATTCAGGTACATAGGTTGCACATGTTGCACATGTGTGTAATATCAGTGTCAGTGCATACAACAGACATAAATGTGTACAGCTACTGGTTGCTGCATTGCCCTGACACTGATATGGGTACTAGAGTAGGCATAATATTCAAGTATTAATCAAAGTGTCCACCTGTGTTATGGCCCTCTGTCCATGCCTACCACTACCAGCTACATCAACACCTATATACAGTATATATCACAAGTGTACACACCACTGTTAGAATGCCAGATATGCGTGCTTTATAACAATCAGACCACAGAAGATCATTTCATAATGTTTCTCATCTTTGTGTGACCCCTAACCTGTACTATTCCATTGAAATACAATCAAAGGTGTTTCTAGAAAGGTGAGCAACTATTGCCAAGTGAAGATGTGCCATGATGTTAGAATCCAGACCAAGATGGATGACTGCTGTAACCATCTCAAGAAGTGCATACACAACATATCAGTTTAAGGGTGTGCACACTCATTCAACTGGCTTATTGTACTGAGTATTATTTCCATATGTTTTTACAGACCATATTGGTATGTTTTCAATTGAATTGTACAGGCTATAGGTCACACTACAGGTGGGAATTGTTATGAAAAGAGTTGTTGTGGTGTCATGTTCCAATTGAACAAATACCAGGCGGTGTGTCAGGGGTGTGTACCCTTTATATCCATTGTAGCTATATGGACACAGCAGTACCTGACCTATATATTCAGCCACTACCAAGGTAGAGTAATCCCCTTTGGTGGACAGCAGTAATACACAAACCACATAATAGGTTGCTACATTGGCTGTACAGGGGCACATAGGTGCAGGTAATAACTTGGAAGCAAGTCCACCTATATCTGAGCAAGCATGTAAGCACACAGGTGACTTCCTGTAAGGCTGACTATGACTATGAATTAGAAATATCCACACCACCAAGGACAATTGCAATTGTGTCTCCACATATGTTGCAAGTCTCAGAGGAAACAAGCCAATTCACCCTGTACTGAGGGTAAAGAAAATCTCATACAGACATGCCATGGATATAGGCAACTTGCATCACACAGGTTAGGTGGGAACATAGCCACCCTGTCCACCCTGTTGTACAGGTGGATATGCACAACAACCACACGCCTCCGCTCAGCAATAGTGAACATATACATATTGCCTACTGATGGCAACAACATCATATCTCCGTGGGGCATAATAACATCACAGTCTGCCTCCTACATGAATTCAGGCATGTGCTCAGAGCTTCATCACACACCACAGCCAAACACAGACCTGCCACCATCCTCACACCATCCACATGGAAGATGCCCACTGTCAACCCTTTACACAGAAATGAATGGAGGATAGAGGATTATGCAATCAAGTGTCTAATACTGGAGGAAATAAGACAGCTCAGGGACAGGCATGTAATGAAAGCTGCTATAGTCATGATAGCTTGAAGGGTTTTAGTGTAGTGTGGATTATTTGCAAGTAATATCCACTGTCAATGTGCATTTTGACAACCGTAAGAGGTCCTGTGACCTTTTTCCAGTTTATGTCTTCCAGGTAACATGTAGAGTGCTCACCTACCAGCATTTTCTGTTGGGGAAGCTGACATCATCACCCAATATGTGACTGGATATTATACCCTGTTATTTGGATGGAGAGCAGAAGATGTGTGGGAGAGGACTGCCCTGTGAAACAGTGTGGTCCATAGGGTAAATGATGCTGGCATGCACAGCAGAACTTATGAAGAGCATGTGCAGCAATGGGCCACCAACCTCAACTGCCCATCAACGGACTGCTGCTATAGCGAGGGACCAGCTAGCCACAGGTGGAGGCCTAGCCATTCAGCCCCCACTGACACCCACCGAGGAGCTCCTCAAAACAATTGGGCCACACGCCGAATACACAAGCCATGACACTGATGGAAGCATTGTAGAGGTGGGTTGCACACAGACACTGGACAAGGAGAATGCAGGTAAGGGCCCAGTGAAGATTAGCACACTAATGTGTCAGACATACATGTATCTGTATTGTATCTACATGCATGCGTCAGGTCCAATTGCAGTTGTGGATGGGGTTTTCTAATGCACAGAGGTGCACATCTATGGTGAGGACAGAACATTGTGCATTACTGCGGTTAGTATGCAGTAGATGTGCAGACATGCTGTATCCACCCTGTACCAAGGCCACATGTGAGTCTGCTGACAATAACTCCCTCTCACAACTACCTAGGACCCTCTGGTCTACATATGGGACAGCAGCCTGAAGCTGGTGAGTATGACATTGTTCTATTGTTGCCTGGCAATAGCCCAGGCATGTGAAGCCATGCAATTTACCATGCACACAACCATCAGTAATAGCTATATTGGTTTATGTAATAGCGATATTGCTTGTTAAGCATGTTCAATTGTGCTGGGGTTAACTGTATTGCATCACAGTGATCACCATTGTGGCCTATCTGACATGAATTCAACATTCCTGTAGCATACCTCACAACTTGTCAGTGCCAAGACGTCTGGACAGAGGCCATCAAATTGTGCTGGAAAAATGGTCTAAACTATGGTCATGTGTGACACATTAGTGGTATACAGTGGATATAAATTTGTACACTCCCCTCTTAAGATGCAAGGTGTTCCTGTTACATACTAATTAGGATGACAATATGACAGTCTACTCCTCTTACCACCTTTAATGTGACCCATGACAGGAACTGTTGACTTGTAAAACCAAGCATCTGGACTCCTGTATTGCACCTACAAGGCTGGCCACCTGTGAGGGCAGCAGATGTCATAACAGCATGATGTTTCAGTCAGGTATGATACCTTATGCTGCCATATGTGTCAGTACACTCACTTTGGCCTATTTGGCTATAATATCACATATATGGGCATTGTTAAGGCACACAGACCACTTCCGACCACGTATAGGTTTCAAACATATGGATATTCCAGACACATCTGTACAGAGGACTGTACAATGGTTTAGCCTGCTGCATGTGAGGCAGATGCTGTTACCACACTATATAAAGTAATGGTAGTGGGAGGTGATCACCAGCTGTGTATGGTATACACATCAAAATGGTATAAGCCACACAAAATATGATCCTCACACACACACAAACAGTTGCCAGCATTGGTATTCGAACTCCTGCCTATCTAGGTATTCCTAAAATAGTTCTACACAGTTATCAGACACATCACAGAAGTTACACATTTCCATCTTTTCCAAAGGTACTTCTAAGGTGTATGACATCAACAGGTCTACTAAATTGGAGTGAATGGAATTGTAAAGGGTAGTACACAAGTCAAAAATGGTATGAGCCAGACAGTACATGATTCACACACACTTGCCAGTATTGGGATTAAAACTCCTGCCTATCTAGGTATTCCTGCTACAGTGCTACACAGTTATCAGCTGTACTACTGAGCTTATACATTTCCACCTATTCCAAAGGTGCTTCTTAGGTGGATGACATCAACATGTCTATTAAATTGGAGTGAAGGGAAGTGTAAAGGGTAGTACACAGGTCAAAATGGTATGAGCCAGACAGTGCATGATTCACACACAGATACATACATACATACATACACACACACACACACACACACACACACACACACACACACACACACACACACACACACACACACACACACACACACACACACACACACACACACACACACACACTTGCCAGTATTGGGATGAGAACTCCTGCCTATCTAGGTATATCTACTATAGTGTTATGCAGTTACTGCATGCACTACAGAGCTTACTGAATTTTCAAATGGCCAAAGCTGCTGATAACTGCATAGCTGTGGTAAAGTACTACAGGTGGCAGACAGTTTACTTTCTGTTCCACCCATACATCATGCTAGTCCTTTCTGTCTTACCACCCGTACATCATGTTAGTCCTTTCTATCTTGCACCTCAACTAGCATTATGGCTTGGCACTTCACCAGGTTATTGTATCAAGAAGTGTGGCACACCTGGGAGCTGTCAGGAGTACTCATTCATCACAGATGTAGCCCCTGTACTTACTAGTTATGTCCACCCTCCTGGCATGTTTGAAGGGCGGTTATCTGTGCTTTCACCCATTAACCTGGTGCACTTGTTCATTCTGAGTTACTGTTGCAACTGTCTCATGTACACAGACAATCCTCCCCTCTAAACTCCAAACACTCATACCTGTGAAGGTCACCCTACCCGTATATCACCCAATGTGGACATATACACTCTCCAGCAAAGACTGGACTAGCAGGTCAAGAGGATAAGAGCAACACCTGCACCACACCATGTGGAACACATAGCTCACCATGACACCCACTTTGGCAGCCATGACATACAGTGAAAAGCCTCACACCTTCCTTCCCAGAGGCACTCAATGGACATTTACCCAAACAGCACAGACCAGCAAGGCAGACACATACTCAGACACTGTGACATGGCACATGCCAAGGGACACATATTTAACCTACATAGTGTATCCCTCAACCTAAGTTCCTAAGGCTAACCACCTTCCACAATACAGTGATCATGGGTAACTCAGTACTGAGGTACATACATCCCACTCACTAAGATGAATATGGAGCTGGTAACAGTCAAATATCTATCAAGTGCCAGCATCCAACACATGACACAGTCAGTCATGTCACTCCACAACAACTACGAGTATCACTCTGTATCCATGTGGGTGTGAATTACTTGGGACAAACCTCCCTGGACTACATGACAAGAGACATGGATGAACTCTCTGATTATGCAGTCCAGACAGTATGACAGTAGCCCTGGGCAGTGTACCGCTGTCTCCCAGAATGATGCTGCAATACTATCAACAGATGATTGACTGCAACATTGGTTTACGTGTTATGTGTCATTCTCAGGGGATCCAGTACCTCTCTGCTTGGGATGACATGATTGACAGAACCCGATTACTTGCCATGGATGTCCTACCTCTGTCACAGCTGGGTTTCCAGGTACCGGCTAAGTGTCTTGCCACCCCTGTGATACCTTATTAGGCAGTGTGCCTAAAGTTATTACCACCATAACAGCTACACATGTATGCAATCTGAGGGTCATGCTGCTCAACAGTAGACATCTAACTATCAAGATGCAGTCACTCATAGCAGTCAGAGTGTAGGACACATGTCTGCTGTAATGGAGAGGTAGTTCACAGCAGCAGACACCAGACCTGCAGTATCAAGCTATGATGCATTCCACAGCTGTCAGCTTCCAGGACCTCCAGACTAGTATCTCATCATAATGCATTGGAGATACTTCCAGTACAACTGCCTTGGGGTAACTGTGCAATACAGACCATAGCCTGGGTCCACATCTATGGCCCTAGACTGTCAATCCACATTCCTCAACACCCTGCCATCTATGATGGTCCAATGCAATGCTGACATAGTATGAGTCTTCAACTACCCATCCATCACCTGGGGAAAGTAGCCAAGTGCCAGTAGAGTGACCCAACACTTCTGGGATTCATCATTTCCATTGCCCTAGACCAGTTCATACTGACCACTGGTAGAGGATGCAACAACCTTGATCTGTGTTGACCACTTAAATATGGGACTGTTGCTCATCCACTGATGTCAATCCCTGCATGGTGAGATTCGCACAGGCTGTAATCAACATGGAACTCAACATGTCATCCACACCTCCCACAAAGATAACCACCTTGCAAAACCACTCCAAAGCTGACTTTGCAGCCATGAAAAGAAGGGTGAATTTCTTCGCTGCACCCATGGTAATGGGAAATAGCTGCATGACTGTGGAATCATACACATAGGCACTGTACAAACAGGTACATGAATGCATGGTACTAGCCAGAGCCAACAGGATCCAGACACTGTTCTCCAAACACTGGGAGACAATGTGATGGTCCCCTGCCATTACTAAAGTGTACATCAGAAGGAGGACACTGTTGCAGAGAAAGGTGGTGTCCCATGACTGTTGAACTCCCTTATTAGCCTCAAACACAACTTTGGATCCCTCATGGAATCCCCTACAGGCATCTATGACAGCAGACATGCAGCAGACACTGACGACAGTTACAACAGTCTTTGATAGTTACATCAACAACCTCCACAGCATTAAACACAAGTGCTGCGAGTTACTGCACAATGTTAATTCCTATCCTGAGACAACAGATATTGGCCATAGTCTTGGCAATACATTCACTGCCAGCTTTACCCCTCTCTCCCCCCACAAGTGAAGTGCTGAGTGAATGTGCTCTCACATGCTGTATCCCATTTCCATTATAGGCATCTGTGTGTCATCAGGATGTGACCCTGCAGCAAGATCATGGGGTATGGCAGTGTGGTAACACATCCACCATGTCATAGGCAGGGTACAGTATGTGCACGGAAATCCCCGGAATGTAACACAGTGATTGGATATGCCTTGCAGATTATAGGGCTGAGGGTTGTACACAGGTATATGTTGGCTTACAACATCTCTTGTAGAATGGAAAATAATACATGTTGTGGTTTGGACACACCTCTGATTGCAAATAACCATAGCCACAGGGAATATTCATCAACTAAACACACTGGGATTACTATTAACACACACACACACACACACACACACACACACACACACACACACACACACACACACACACACACACACACACACACACACACACACACACACACACACACACACACACACACACACACATTTGCCAGTACTGAGATTCATAGGTTCATTGCTTCATAGGTGTGTAGTAGGTGAATGGGCCTGAAGGCTCTACAAGGCTTGCCCAAGGGAATACCATGGCATCAGGCCACATGGAAATAGTTCCCCAGTGTGGTTCAGCAGTATAGTCACTGGAGTGGTCCCTAGGGATGGGTATTGTATTCCCCATCCACTCATTCAGATTTCTATTGTGGGTGGCCAGTGATGTGCACTGCTTCACATGTATGTGATTTATATTCCATAACATGGACAGTGTCTGGGTTGTGCACATGTCTCACATGCATGTTCTTTGAAGTGTGGAAGCATGCTTAAGGTCTCTGGGGCATGTTGAGTGGACAGATTGGTATCTTCTGATTTAACATTCCTGACCTTTTTTGGTTGGACCTGGCTATATAACTGAGGTAGTGATTGCACCTACATTGACAGTATGATACGGGTATTCATTGGAGTTATTGGCATTTGTCCATACAGGGCATGTATATAAGGCATGGTATTCACTTTGTGGGGTACGTTTACAGACTGTACAATTGTTGCATGCATCCAGTGAGGAACATGGCAAAAAGGCCACTGTACACATTGATTGGACTACTGAGGGGATGGAACAGGGTGCCATGTCCTTTTACTTGGTGGATAACACACACTCAGTTAGGAGATGTAACATATAAAAGTACTTTCTGATGTCAGTGGCAGTGATGTGGTCAACAGGCATGTAGTCCACTGCAATCACACTGTGGGTACTATCTGTGAGGCAATATGCAGGAGAACTACCAATATAGTGGTTGTTGCCTAGCCAAATGTGTCTGTGTATGATTTGTGGTTGGAGAGAGGTCTCTGAGTATTAGAAGGGTTGCCTATATTGTTCACTAATCCATACTGTCACATAGTCATTGCACATGGCACTAGACATTTAGGGCTGTAGATTCTCTACACCAACCTCTATGGTGTTTGACAACTGTTGGCCTTGTAATGTGAAAATTGGGACATATACTAGGTCCTCAATATAATAACTTAGCAAAACCCACCCCCTAATGGATCCTGTTATTACACAATTGCACCCCCCCGACACACAGGATACTGGCAACAGACACACACTTGCCAGTACTAAGTTGCGAACCACTACATAGCTATGTATTGCTACTACAGTGTTACACATTTATCACATGCACCACAGAGCTTATAGGATGGATGTTGTCCCAAGGTACTTCTAAGGTGAGGAACATCACCAGCCCTTGTAAATACTTGCATTGGTTGATGTAGTGGGTGAGAGATTCCACAAAATATTTTAACCTACACACACATTTGACAGGATTGAGGTTCAAACCTCTATCTAATGATCTTTTCGGACCATTATGTTATGCATTTACCACATGCACCACTGACTTTACATGGTTTAGGGTTGCCATCAGGTACTTCTAAGGTGAATGATATTTCTAGGACTGCTAAAGTCAGGCACTGAGAACTGTACTGGGTGTAAATGGGGCCAAAATCTTTGAAGTATGGACATATATATGTAGACATATGTACACATACAAACACTTGCCAGGAATGAGAGTCAAACCCCTACCTCTGTAGTTATTACTACTACATTGTTCCACATTTATTACATGCACCACAGAGACTATAGGTACAACATTGTTCAAACATACCTCTAAGGTGAGTGATATCAGCAGTGGTGCTTAAGGTGGGGTAAGGGAAGTGTAGTAAGTGTGAATGACCACAAACCCAGGTCTCTAGAAAGACACACACACTCTCTCATGCAAACACTCACATTTACACAGTTGCCAAGACCAGGATTATCACTCCTACCTAACTAGTTTGCAACACTATAGCATTATGCAGTGATCGCAAGTGCCACAGAGCTTAAATGTTGGAGAGCTGTACAAAGGTATCTTTGAAGGTGAGTGACATCAGCAGCAGTGCTAAAGGAGTTGTAAGGAAAGTGTAGTAAGTGTGAATGACCACAAAATCAGGTCTCTACAAGGGGACACACACTCTTTCACACAAGTACTCACATTTACACAGTTGCCAGGACCAGGATTAAAACTCCTACCTAACGAGTTTGTTACACTATAGTATTGCACAGCTATTGCAAGCACCAAGGAGCTTACATGTTGGAGAACTATGCAAAGGTATCTTTGAAGGTAACATCAGGAGCAGTGGTAAAGGAGGGGTAAGGAAGTCTGGATGACCACAAAGTCAGGTCTCTACAAGGACACACACACATTCTCTCTCTCTCTCTCTCTCTCTCTCTCTCACACACACACACACACACACACACAAACACTTATAATTATGCACTTGCCATTACCAGGATTAGAACTCCTGCCTAGTTTGCTACACTATAGTATTATGCAGTTATCACAAGCACCATGGAGCTTATATGTTGCAGAGCTGTGCAAATGTATCTTTGAAGGTGAGTGACATCAGCAGCAGTGCTAAAGGAAGGGTAAGGAAAGTGTAGTAAGTGTGAATGACCACAAAATCACGTCTCTACAAGGGGACACACACTCTCTCACACAAACACTCACATTTAAACAGCTGTCAGGATCAGAACTCCTACCTAACTAGTTTGCTACACTATAGTATTATGTAGTTATTGTAAGCACCACAGAGCTTATATGTTGAAGAGCTGTTCAAAGTTATTTTTGAAGGTGAGTGCTATTAGAAGCAGTGCTGAAGCAGGGGTAAGGGAAGTTTAGTGAGTGTGAATGGCCTCAACCACATTCATCTAGAAACACACATACACACACACACACACAAACACACACACACACAACTTTACATTTGACAGGACTGAGATTACAACTGCTACATGGATACTTATTTGTACTGTAGTGTTACACAGTTATCACAATCACCACTGAGACTATACGGCTGAGGGCTAACCAAAGGTATTTCTACAGTGAATGACATCAGCACATCATGTGACATAGGCCAATGGGATGTGTACTAGGTGGGAAAGGCGTCATAATGGGATTCTCTCTGTCGCTGTCTGTCTTTCTCTTCCCCACATCTCTGTGTGTGTATGTTTGACATATATTATGTTGGCCTTAGATATGTGTGAGTATTCCTATCTAATGTGTGTGTGTGAAGTATCAGTGGTGTACAATTTGGTGTGTGTGCACAGACAGCTGTAAATAACAGATTTCTGTAGTCCACTGTGTTGTGAGACATGGGCTTCATTTCTCTAGTGTAGGAGCACGCCCAGTATGACCTTCTATATTGAGTGCGTGCATCCATTCTAGGGAGGGTTGGACTCCAGTTCAGGGCTTTGTGTCCTACAGCTATACCTAGAAAACTGTTTCTGCAGGATATCTGTAGATATACTGCCAATATGGTGACACAATGGGATTAGCATACAGGGGATACTGTAACTATTGCTGTCCGTGCTGCTTGTGTGACATGTTTGGTTGTAGAATAGATTTTCTGACATGTGTACCATTTTACACTGTGATGTGGCATGTCATCAACTACTGACAGTTATCATTCTTTGGTCACAGTTATTTACCAGGGAAATACAAGATGAATGAAGCTAAGACCAATATTCTGAGGCATTTAGACTACACATTCTGGCATACAGCGGCCATTGTTGAGGGGTAGCTACAAACAATTGGCTGCTGGTTCTGTGTAAATGGTCCAGCACCTTGTTAGTATGCTGGCTGGGGATCCCCTCCTTGTGATTTTCTCAACTTCATGGAATGGCCATATCCTGCTGGGACATACCACTCAGCTGTACAGATACACCCAGGTTATCCAGAGGCAGGATTCATATATCTGGTCAGTTTACCTTCACATTGTGGTTTACAAGTGGTTTTGTGGCTATTCATTCATGGGTTTGCAGTTGGGGGTAGTATGTGCGGACATTAGAGTTTCCGACTTCACACACTCCACAACATCCATGCTTCTACACCCCCCTTTGTTATTCTCTCCTCTTTCTAACATTATCTCAGCAATATCTCAGAGGTATCCCTATAGTTAGGCCTTCATCACAGTAGTATTTATGGCCTGGTCCACAGTCCTTACAGTAGGACATGGGGAGGCATGCTACTGGCATTTTTCAACATGGCCTTGCATTTGTTTTCTGTTTACTGTGTTAGGTTGTTAATTGAGACCCACTGACATTCCATACATTGGCACTATGGGTGAGGCATAGGCCTGTGCCAGAGAACTGTAGGCCATTTGAGAGTGCTGCAGGCCATCTCTTCTGCATTTCTACATGGATTGTGGTGGGGGGGGGTGCACACCTGCAGACTTTAAACATTTGAAATGACTGTACTGGTATTTCGGTTACTCTGTTAGCTTCCATTTCATATTGTATTGTGACCTATCATGCAGACATGAGGCATATCAGTAGAGTACACATGTTAGATTTTAATGGCAAATATTTCAGTTTCATACTTCTTACCCTTCAGAACTAGAATGCAACTGCCAGATCTGTTGTAGTATGTCTGTGTAGGTCTGATGGAGGGCTGTTCACCATTGCCATCATTTAGGGACCTTAGCCTGGACTTTCTTTAGGGTCATCTACACCTGTCCTGCTGGGTGAGGCTGGTGGTGGGTATGTGACCCTCATTGACATCCATGTTTGTGACCTATTGACACCCACATTTCTTTGGGCCATCACATGTACTGCAGTGGGGGTTGTCACCTTGTGTAGTGCTCCCTAGTATGTTGACACCAGTATTTGTTATGAATTTCCTGCTGTTCCATATAGCTGTCTGCTGCTATCCCATTCAGCCACCCAATTCCCTTGCATGCTTGCATCCATATCATACATACAAGTATGAGAACATACTACTCCATTCAATAATTGATAGGAAGGGTGACTTACCTTGTTGCTGGTCTAGTATTGAGGATGGTGCTGGAGGGTTGACTATGTTGGATGCACATAGTACACTCCCTATACATGGTAAAGCTCAGGGAGTGTCATGTTTGGCATCCCTTTTACTGTATGTGCGAGTCAGAGAGAGGTATCAGTCCCTGGGTCCCTAAGTGTCAGTGCGTGTGCTATGCGTTGCCTCTTTGCCATGGCATGTGCATACTGGGCATGCCTCCTTCTGCCTACAGGGGCAGGCTCAGGATGTTCCGCCTCCGAGTCCCTCTGTGCCTGTGCTGGCCTTGGCGATGGTGGGGGGCTGTGTGGCCCTGCCCCATGCTGTTCCTGCTGCAGCTGTTTCCACAGGATCATATTGTGTAGCATGGCACATACTCTGAACATTTGTGTACATGTAGCTGGAGAGTACTGCAAGGCTCTACTGGATATGTCAATGCAGTGGAACTGTGACTTGAGCATCCCAAACACATGCTCTACAATGATCCTGGTTTGTGCATGTGCCTCATTATAGTGTTCTTGTTCAGGTGTGTGTGCATTTCTGATGGCTGTCATCAGCCACGGCTCCAGTGCATAGCCAGTATCCCCCACTAGATGGCCATATGGGATGCCCCCCTGGCAAACGCCTGATATAGCTGTGAGCAATGCCAAATGTGGGAGTCATGATAGCTTCCAGGGCTGCCAGCACACATATTCATGATAATGTCCTGGGCATCACACATGACCTGGCAGTTGATGGAGAGGAAGACCTTGCAGTTTATTTAAACCCTACCCTACTCACCGGGTGGTGCTTTGATGTGGATGTGCGTGCAGTCTATAGCACCAACTACCTCAGGGTATTCTGCTATATGGTCGAAGAGATGCATACGTCTGGTCAGCACCTCATGGGCAGTGGGGAAATATATTTGCTCATTGGCATGCTGTGTCATGGCATCCAGGAGCTGGTGGAGTACCCTGGATGCTGATGCCTGTAAGACCTCCATGATATCTCCAGTTGGTCTTTGGAAGGTACCTGTGCTAGTATTACCTTGGTATCCACTGGGATGGGTTCCCCTCTATTAGTTCTGTGTGTGAGGTGTGGCCAGCACAGCTCAACAATTTGCTGTAGAATGTCCCTGTTCACCCTATACCACTCTACTATCTCCAGGTCATGTAGGCCCTGGTAGGTTACCCTGGGTCTGTACACTCTTCTCCTCCTCCTCACTGTGGGTCAGTTGTCAGAATTCTTCTCCTCGCCACCCTCAGTCTCTAGCACATATTGATGGAGTAAAGCAGCAGCAGCCTCTAAAATTTTTAGTTAGTTTTGCCAGTTAAAACTCTCCCATCTGTGTACACCGGTGGTGTAGAGTTTGTGGGGAAAAAACAGTCTGTAGGGTATTTACATACTTTATAGTAGTGTGCTGGGCTGCTGCATGTGTACTTGGCTGATTCTGATACACTACGCCTGCCAGCTATGCTAGTTCTCCTTGATTGCCTTCCTAGTGCTGTTTCCCCTTCCCAGTTCCTCCCTATTTAAGCCCTGAGGTGCTCTATGCATACCCAGTGCTCAAATGTAAACAGTGCTACCATTTCCTCTTTTTTTTTTTTTTTTGTTTAAATCCTGGTGCATGGTGCGCACATCTTTTTAGGCTTTGTACACAGTGCTCAGGCACATCTGACACACCCCTTTCCTTAGCTGTGCTTAGTTAAGGGCAAACACAGGCCACAGAGCTCCAATGAGCTTACAGCAGGCATGACATACCCCCTTATGAAGTCATTCAGCTCTTACACTTGCACTGTTGCATTGCTGCACTTACACGGTTAGGTACAAGCTGACACTTTGAAGAAATCTGTGATTCAGTATAACTCCCCTCATTTGCATACCCCATTGTGTAGTTCATTAGTTAATGCAGTAACACAGACCCTTTCCCCTTGACAACCAGTGCTCCCTGGTATTGTTTACATTCTGCATGCCATTGATTATAATGCCAAAATGCAGATTTAACTTAAAATTAAGTTTTCCAATTTTTTTTTTTATTTTTGGCACGATCCCATTTGCATGCCACAGCCCTATGCTTAAATGGCCAAGATCAGTCAAAAAAACAAAAGTTTAATTTTCATAATAATTAATCACTTTTCAATGCCAATGGCCTTATATTTGGCCATTGGCATGTCTAATGTACATAATACATTCTTTTCCATGAGCTGTCATGTCTCTGTTTTGTCAGTTGCAGAAATGTATTCAGTTATTTTCTGAATACATTTCTGCACTGACACTGCTCTAGCATGGAGACCTGACAGCTTGGAGGATCGCAAAATCAATTCATTTGCATGGTTTTCACCAACAAATGAGGTAATTTGCATATTTGCCATTTTTCCATGCTAGAACAGTGTAGGGCTGCTCGTGCACATGAAAACAGCACTTTCCTGGATCGCTCGGTGGTCATTTTCTGTACAGGAGCTCCTACACTGTTCATGCACAGACAATATCTGTTCATGAATCCAGGGGATAGTCTTTCAAAGAGTTTCTTGAACATTTGAATGTTATTACAAGTACCTGGTGTATACGCATGTTTGTAAATAATTACAAGGGCCATATTTGCATTGTGTTTAAACATAATTTGTTGGCATGACGGAAGGATTTTGCAGACCAAGTCTGCTTGTGTTTGATAACAATATTGAAGAAAATTTGAGAGGGTTTGAGCAAGAGTATGATATTCCCATAAAGGCTGCATTTTTCTACAAAGATGCCCTTACAAATCCATTTATTCTGCTTAATTTAGATGGCTCAGAAGCCAGTGAAAGAGAGCATACATTTGTGCTTGCACATGCTGTGTATGCAAGGGAGGGGGGAAACCATCTTATAGTTGTACCAGCTAAAAGGCAGTAAGACCCTGAATGTTTAAAATATAAATTTTGAGAAATGTGTAGCCCTCAAATGAATATTACAGTGGAAATACACTTATTTAACACAAGGGATCAAAAGCCTAGTGAAACCTTTGCATATATAACTGACTTTACAAACAGAGCTAAAACATGCAGATTTGGTGATTTTAGAGATGAGTTGATAAAAGACAGACTTGTGTGTGGTATTAAAGATGATGCAGTGAGAAAGATTTTGCTTTGAGACATGATTTATCTTTGAATAGGCCATAGAGATTTGTCAGATATACGAGCTCACAGAAAAGCACACAAATACGCTTACAAATGAGAAAAGCATGCTTCCAGTGCCTTCCAGTGCTAATGTAGACAGTATGCAGCACATGGTTAAAATGCAAAGGCCAAAGGGTGTGCCAGCTTCAGTGAAATCCAGAGCTTTTCTAGCAAATTCTTGAGCATGGTCTGTGAAGCAGACATGCTCACTGAAGCACAAGGGTGAGTCAGCTAAATCAAAGAATGTGCCCCACCTAGCTTCATAGTCAACTATTGTAATTGTGGTGGTAATTATGAGTCTAAAAGAGAAAAGTGCTTAGCTTTTGGTCAGCATTGCCACAAATGTAAAAAGTGGAATCATTTCAAAAGGTTTTGTAAATCAAAAGAGGTTCATTCTTTTATTAAAAAAAGAACATTCAAAGAGTCAAGGTGATCAATTAGAAAGTTGTGACCTACTTTTTATGTTGGTGTTGTATTTGTGCTTGTTAAAACACTCAATGCAGTAGATTTGTTGGAAAAGAATGAAGTATTTTCTACTGTTTGGATTAATGGGAGACACATAGAGCTCAAAGTAGATATTGCTTCAAAGTGTAATATTATGTCAGCAGAAACATTTGCTAGAGTAAAAGCTGGTGATAAGCTTGATTTGGGGAAGTGTGTGAAGCTTGTTGTTTATGGTGGTGAAGAGATTCAAACTGAAGGATCAGTAGTAATTTCATGGTACTCTGCTGGGAACAGCTATGACTTGCAGTTTTACATAGTCAAGAGACACATGCATCATTATTAGTCCTCAGAAACAGTTTGAAAATGGGACTGCTTTCATTTAATAAGGAAGTCCACCATGTAAGCTTGAAGGATAACAACTCAAATTCTGCCCAGACAATTTTTTTCTGACTCTGGTAATCTTTTCAAAGACAAATTAGGCAAATTCCCAGTTGTGTACTCCATGAAGCTAGACGCTGAAGTAAGTCCAGTTATCAGACCAACACGGAAAGTTTCAGTAGCTTTGCAGAACAGAGTCAAGGCTGAGCTAGACAAAATGGTGCAGCAAGGAGTAATTTGTCCAGTAGAAGAACCAACTGAGTGGGTATCCTCAATGGTGATAGCTCAAAAGAAAAGCTCAGATGATATTAGAATATGCATTGACCCAAGGGATTTGAACAAAGCACTAAAATGACCTCATCATCCATTGCACACAGTTGAAGAAGTTGTTGCTCTTATGCCAAATGCTACTGTTTTTTTTCTGTCTTAGATACAAAAAGTTCATTCTGGCAAATTTTGCTTGACCATAAATTCTCATTGCTAACGACATTCAGTGCACCCTTCGGAAGGTACAGATTTCTGAGAATGCCATTCAGAATAAATTCTGCCAGTGAAGTCTTTCAGCATGCAATAGAGATATACCTTTAAGAATCTTTACAGTCAGCAGGCACATGCATATAAATACTGACCACATGCAAGCAAGAGTGCCATTTTGTAGTGAGCAGTCAAGATGTAAGCATGCATGTGTGTACTAGTCAGTAAGTTAGTTGGTTCATTTAAGTTTAATGTTCCTGATATCCATCCTGATGTATTTGTATATAATAAAGTACTTAAACAAACACACAAGCCTCATCGTCTTCTTCAGATGTACAAGACAAGGGACACATGTCGGCTGATAAGTGGAAGATATGTTGTTGAAGTTTGGCAGTTGTATTATAAGAAAAGTATGAGACAAGCCAGGCTAATGAAGAGTCAGTAATTTGGGTAGTGGTCATCCCAGTTGTTTAGAATGATGGAGCTCTGAGTATGACCCAGTCAACCTTGATTTGATCAATGGCCTAAAAGATGTAGCATCTGACATGGGATTCTTGGAGGTATGATGTGATGGTTAGGTGGGTCATTAAATGTTGCCTGTTGGAGACCATGAGAGCAGGACAGCAAGAACTGACTGAAAAAGCTGCAAGTGAGAATTAATAGGGTATGTCTCTCCCCCTTGACAAACTTCATTACACTTCCACATCAGTGAGAGAAGCTACATATCTGGGGGAGTAGGACAAAACACTTCTGCAAGCTCACTACAACCTGCCAGCCTGTTGGAGTACAATTGTCCTTGATTACCACCCCCCAACACACACACACACAGACACACACACACACACACACACACACACACACACACACACACACACACACACACATACACACACACACAGTTTTGGGACACCAAACCAGTGCTAACCATAAGGCCATTTCTGCCTGCATACTGCAGAGATCACACCTGCCCAGTGGCAGGACACCTTTGGGTATGCCCCACTAACATCTAGATAGTAAAGATTAGACACACTTACAGGGCAATGTGCGGGACTCGTATTAGTAATGCAATTGAATTTGTATATGACTTTGTGGTTCCAAAAATATGGGGAATGAAAGAACTTAATTCTTCATTAAGCATTATAAGCTATGATACACTAAAACTATATTAAATGTAAAACAGATAGTGCTCCTTTGCTCATTTATTTATATCTGTTGTAATTTTTATAGATGTATTTAGATAAAGATTAGGAACGTGTATAAGTTAGTGGGCAAGGGATTTATAACTATTAAAGCAAGTTAAGAAGCAATTAAATCATAACTAGAACAGAACTGAGGGATAATTTTTTACAGATAACTCGTGTCAGATATATTGAATCCCTAGTTAGTAAAATACAGTGAGAGGCATATATAGAGTCAAGGTTAGGTAAAATAGGGTAAAAAGGAATGGGTAGGAGGGAGAATGCTACTAAGTTAAAGAAAGAGAAAGAGTTTGATGCACAGTGGAGAGTAGATAAGAATGAAAATAAAAACAGAAAAGAATAAGAAAGAAAACATCAAGAATGAAAAAACACAGCCCAGCAGTTCAGGACCCGTAATTAGCAGCTACTTAATCCAACTTATTCCAAACAAGGTGTAGCATCGCTAGTAAGTGATACTATTACTTTTCTTTTTTTCAGTGTTTTCTTCCACACTGTAAACTCACTGTCCCTGCATAGAGTATTACAGTAATTTCTCTCTAAGGAGCGCAGAATGTTGCTGAGTGATTTTCCTTGAAAAAGTCCAATAATATACGGGTGAAAGCGCTTGGAGCATTTTGTTTCAATAAAGACTGTTTGTTTCAAAGACCTTTCAGCCATTGCCAGTAATTTTACCTTGTTTGGAATAAGTTGGATTAAGTAGCTGCTAATTACGGGTCCTGAACTGCTGGGTTGTGTTTTTTCATTCTTGTTTTTTTCGTTTGGTTTTTCAAGAAAGAAAACATATTACTAAACTATAGCAAATGGCTGATTAATAAGATGATGCTGAGTAAACAATAATAAGGAAAGTGAGAAGCTAACAGAAAATAACTGAATATTGGGATAGGAAACAAACAAAGGCTCAAGGACACAAAGTCTCCAAAGCGAAAAAAAGCAAAAACAGGTTTATTACTTTGCAACGAAACAGTATGATACAAATATGAATATTGGGATAGAAAATGAGGCAGCTAAAAGGCAATTGCTAGAAAATGAAAATCAGAGTCTAAACCAACTATGCATAAAGTAGTGAAGATTGTAATACAGATAAAAGATCTGGAAGTGGGATCTTTAAAAAATGGCAGGGCCAAAATACATAAAAAAAATGGGAATTGTGGGAACAATCCATGAAGAATAATGTTTTGAGGAGGAGTGAAATTTAAGGGACGGCAGAAATCGATCAATTTATGTAATATTGGATTGAAGATAATTGTATAAAAGCATGTATGTGATGTATAATATTTGTAATTGTTAACATGTTCACATGCTTGTTTTCTTTTATATAAATGTATGCTTGCTTATGTCTTAAGTGATAATTCAGTAAAGGTATTAAAACAAGAAAATGAGCCAGATGAAAAATAGTTGATGACAGCTATTTTTTCATTTATTCATTCATTCATCACAACAGTCATTATTTCATTTTCTAATACCTATTTTGTCCCAATCAGGGTTACAGGAAATTGTAGCTTATCCCAGAGCTCAGTGAGTGCAAGGCATGGGACTAACCCTGAGAAGAATGTCAGTGTATTCTGAGGTGTGCGTAGACCAACTTGACTCACTCACTCACTCACTCACCCACTCACTCACTCACTCACTCACTCACTCACTCACTCACTCACTCACTCACTCACTCACTCACTCACTCACAGGTGTGGACAGTTTGGAGGATCACCATTTCACTTAGGATGTGGGAATAAACTGGAGTGTCCAGTAAAAATCCTTGTGGAAACAAGGAGATTACGTAGGCAACATGCTAAAGCACCTCATCTGGAAATCAAATGAGAGAAACAAGTGCAGTGAAGCAGAAATGCAATAACTTCACTAGTCCTGCATTCAGCAATTTTAATAGGAAGGAATGCGAAAAGATATTAAGAGGATGCTTACTTGGAAATAATAATATTACTAGTACTCTAGAAAGGGAGATTCTTATTCTTTGTGATTAGTATCACCATTGTTTATCAAAAAGTTCCAATGCACTAAGTGCCACTGTTAGAGAGTGTAGTCCTGCTGTCACACATGTCCTTGTCACTGTTGTTACTATAGCCATGTCTCAGACAGCACAGCCAGTCCCAACCAAATGTAGTGTCCCTCATTACTAGTACAGCTCTAGGTCAGAATTCTATCAGAATATACTGTCATTGCGCAGAAGCAATACCAACACTCAGATGCAGTGCTGTCTTATTAATAACACTGGCATATGCTGGAATAGCATCAAAACATTTTATTTCACCATCTGAAGCAGCTCAACTATGTGACAGGTACTGCTTCCTAAATAATTCAGACTGAAAAAACATGCAGTACATATCAAACTGGTGCCAAAACACAGGGGACAGATCAGCTGATGCAAAGTTCAACTCATCCATAGATGCAGCTTGTCAAGACTGAGGTCTCCCTTCATGTAAATGTAAGCTCAGGGATCGTAAAAGTATATACGAAGACTGTGTGGGGGCAAAGGCCCACTTAAAACACTTCATTTTAGTATTTTTGCAAACTTAATTTCAAGGAGTTGCACCTTTATGAGATGTGCTTGTAATGACCACAATTAATCCTCAAATGAGAGCAAGTTGACAGTGCAAGGATCTTGTGTGTTCCACAGAAAAACAAAAATTCTAATGTGCATAGAGGGAAGGCATACTAACTGCAAAACAGAGGTGTCTTGCAGTATTTTCATTTTTCCAAGGTATAATAATTTCCCCCTACTAAATGCTTTAAATGTATTACCATGAGTTTTAGAATGTGATGTTTTCTCAGTAAATGCAGTTTAATTTTAAATGTATCAGAACTCACAGTGTCAGGTCTCACACTTCTAACATATCATAATGGAGGCACACAAATAAGAAAAGGTGACTTCCAACCAGTAGTGTAATTGCCCCAGCTGCTGGGAGGGTACGATTAGCTGATACTGATGTTTCTTTAATGCAATACCACCTTTAAAAAGTTGGTATTGATTTGCAGTCAAACCTGGTACTATAGGGCTCTGTGTGTGGCCAAAAACTGTAGCAAGTGGGGGGGGGGTTGGAGGCTGAATGGCTAACTGATAGTAGCAGATTCTTAGAGCTCCAAAAACTAGTATAAAATACAGGCAATTATTTAAGTTTTTTCTGACAAAAATATTCAGAATTGATAGATAAAAGTTAAACAAATATACCCAGTAGGTTTGGTGGATCTATGTGATTTTTTTCCTGTCAAACTAAAAAGGAGAAAATATAACTTTCTGAGATAAGCAACTCAAAGAATTCTCACACTGACCTAGCAATGAAAAAAGAACTGCAACTGGTGGTAAATATTGCAAGAATTGTCATTGAAAATGGATGATTTCAGGGAAAATAAGGCAGAAACACTGCAGCAGCCTTAGACACTTTTGTATATCACTTTCTGTTGTCTGAGTCTTATGCTTCACTGGGGTTTACTGTAAATTGCAGACTGGAGGGATGCAAACTATGTGGAGTCTAAACTGTTAGTTTCCTATGAGGCTTGGGCCTTGTGATTGCTGATTGTCATTGGATCTGCTTTTACTTCATTTCCCTGGAATTTGTCGTGGGATCTGTGGCATTGAGGAAAATCTGGCCATTTGCCTTGATTGTTTTTTATTAAGAGATAAGCTGCAAATGCTAGTTTAATAATAGAAAGGGTAAGGTAAACGGGAACACTAAATGTGAACTCTATAACTTCCATGAGGGTTAGGAAAGTTGCCTAAGATGCAGATGTCTTGTATGGGCTAGAGAAATATGTTAATTTGCACCATAGTTGAGGGCAGAATTGAGATATGGTCTGGTACATCTTTGAATTCTGGAGTTGCAATGAAAATGGATGCGGTCTTGTGCAATATTTCGGGTAACTTGCCAGCATAATGATGAGTTGATGTGTTAAAAGGTTGTTTATATATCTTTGTTTCATTTAGAACAAAGTAAAACTTGCTTTGTTGAGTGGATGAGTCGGATCTGCACTGTAAGGAGCATGAAATGAACTGGGATTGGCCTCTGGAATATATAGTGTGGTGTTTGGTTGATGTTTGAGCCGTATCTTTGTTAAGCATTTTTGTTGAGTTTGCGTTGCTGAGTGGTGTGTAGAACTGGCTAGAGACCAGAATTTTTAGATGCTGGATTTAACTGTGAAGCTTGGTCCTGTCTGGTTCACAGGCCTGGGACTTGCTGCCTGGTATCGGGCTTGATGGATGGGCTGCCTTTCAGAGGAAAAGAGAAATTTGTTGTTGTTCCGGAACTAGTTTGGGTGGGAAATCGAACTCATATAATTGTAAGTAGTGAAGCCTATCTAAGCTTGTGACAACTCATGCGGCAGTTTTATCTGGCCACTCGAGTTATGCTGAATCCTTGATTACAACGGAATATTAAGGAATTGAAGTAAGCTAATCTGATTGGTTAGTTACACTTCCTAAAGAGTGGGAAGCTTAATGATTCTTTAATAAAAACGAACATAATGAAACAGTATGTCCTGTAACTGTTAACAAAATACTGTTGAGTTATTTGATAATTAGAAATGCTTAAAGTTCATTACAAGTATCTAAAGATTCAGGGTTGTTTTTGTTTGTTTTTTTAAGTTTCAATAAGATATATGATTTAACAAACAGTATTTAAGAACTTCTCGATCTGTAGTAATATTAATGATTTTAGACAGAATGAGTAAGATGCCTAGTATTCAAGCTACAAACATAAATGGTGTAATTGATATGTAATTTATACTAAACATTCAGACACACAGTTACAAACTAATAACCAATCTTCTGATAAAATTTCATTCCTTAATCACTAGTAAATGCAGATGTTATTATATATGGTTCAGATGCTATGCTATTTCAAATATTATCATTTATAACTAAAAAAGGAAGAGAAGAAAAAAAAGAAAAGGGCATAAAATTGTTTATTGTTATTCAAACTATATTTGTCTACTTAGTAAAGTAGAATCTTTATAAGAGTAGAAATACACTGTTTTCTGGATATATGTTGTTCTGAATAACCCCAGCATTATTTGATACCTTATTACTGTTTGAATTTCATTATAATTTCTTAATTACAGTATAGATAATTAGATTTTTTCCCTATTATTGTTTGTATTTAAATAAATGAGATTGTATCATATCCTACTTAAATAATCTTATGAATATGAGGGGAGGGAAGGAGAAGGAAGAGAGCGAAAATTCTAAGGAAAAAAGGCTCTCACCAAATCTGTTACAGCCACACAATTCCAATAAATAAGGATGTTGGATCACTATCAGCTTGTAATATGAGAACATAGGCATACCCCTCCAGTGGGAATTTAGTTATGCTTACAACTAATATATAATGAAAAAGGTAATGTTCACTGCTTTATTGATTTGTCAATACATTGTGTAAGTTTAGAATCATATGTAATTCTAATTTAGTTTGATATTCAATGACTCACAAGCTAGTCACGTACTTTATTAAGCACCGGAATCATTAAACATATAGGTTAACTAACAACAAAAGTATAGAAAATAAGTTTTGGAGTCAGACGTTTCATGCTCACATCTTTCTTTCTGAACATTAAATTACTAGGATTTATTTATTTTTTCTTGCTATATTTGATACAAATAGGTTGTTAGTTACTTTCTTATTAGTTTACATTTATATATTTGTCTATTGTGATATAAACAATAGCTTATAAAAGAAATTAAAGTCTAACAGTATGATTAGTAATTTTAATAGATATTTTCATCTACAACTATTCTCCTTAATATTCATAATCTTATGGAGCTCAAAAAGAATGGGAAAGGAAGGATGGTTAGTCCAGCAGATCTATTTTTGTCTGTTGGACTAGGAATGTTTGTCATTCCATATTTAGTATGTGTTAAGTTTTATATTAATCTAAGTTCTGTTAACTTGTTATTGTATATATATATTTTTTCAGTTTTAAAAAGCCTGAGAAACAGTTTTCTACTAGTTTTCATGAAAAAAAAACTTTGTTGATTAGGACATTTAGAAGTTTGCTAATTAATATAAAGTTAAATTCACAGGAAGAGATTCACATACTTAAGAAATTAAAAAAATTCTTGCTTTGAAAAAAAAAACTGATATGGACCTAACATTGATATCTTTAAATACTAATGGCTTAAATAACCTGAATAAGAGATCCAGTTTATTAAGATATCTAAAACTAAACAAAACTCAAGTAGTTTTTCTACAAGAAACTCATTTCAATATTAATGATTAATGTATACGGGATCCAAGTAAATATATAACATTACGAAAAACCAGCGAAAAGGAGACAAGTATAAAAAACAGTACTTCACCAGAGAAAATATACTTGTAGAGGAAATAAGGCAACCTCTGTTCTTCTTTTAAAAATACTTTAATGATCCACCACAGGGGAATATAACGCCATCCAGGAGCACAAAACCACAGCAAAGACAGCAACAAAAAGAGCATAAACGCCAATAGAGTCCACTGCGTTTTCATTTCAGAAACTTCTTCCGATGAAACAGAATACAAACTGAAGTTTCATGATGCTCTTAAATACTCTCTACATTGAAATTCAGCACATAATTCAATAATTAATTGGCCAATTAAACAATTAAAAATGCCAATACCATATATGGGTTTCCTGTATAAGGCTTAATTCACTACTTCTTTTTAATAAAAACTTCCATAGTTAAAAACTTAAAATGTTTAAAAACCTTACTAATATACAAATATTCATGACAAAGTTAAAATATTAAAAACACAACACGAAACACTCACTATACCAATTCAAAAAAAGTAATTGTAAATGTCTTTGAACAAAAACCATAACTAATTCTTATACAAATAGTGCCATCTAAGGGACATACTGTGTGTTACTACCTAGAAAACAATTCATTATGCAGGTCTAAATCAGTAATACTTTTTCACTTGCAAATTTTTCCTATAAATGAAGTTATGAAGAGGGTTACAGAGAATATTTTGACAGATGGACAAGTTATACTAACTAACAATCAGACTGTTAGTCCCTACTAAGGGTACCCACAGTATTCATTGTTAGAGTTTGGTAGCTCTCATCTTTAAGACTGGGGCTATAGAAATAGTCTCATTTAACCCAGGGAATTTATTACCTTCTAGGTCCAGTTGCCATAACAGTTCTTTATATTCGATCGAAGTTTGCCATGGGCCACCCCTCGGGTCCGGTTCTACCACATCTAACACGAAAAAAGTGTAAGCAGCTCCATCACAATTTAATGTGTGCCTATACAAGGCATTATTATCATTTTGGTTTTTGATATCATAACAATGTTCGTAGATCCTATTCCTTAACTTTCTCTCGGATTTACCAACATAAAATGCCTCACATTTTGTACATATAGCTAAGTAGACTATACCCTTCATTTGACAATTAGCAAAGTGTTTACTGGGAATTAGAATATCCCTACTCTTAAGGTAAACTGTATCATTCGATGCCACAAAAGAACACTGGTTGCATCTACCACATTTGAAGGTGCCAACCCTACCTTCCCTGATAACCCCACTTGGTTTTTTCCTTTCTAATACATTTTTTATGTTTTTCCCTTTTCTAAAGGTACATTTAAATGGTTTGTTGAAGACACCCTTTAGGTCCGAGAGTTCACCAAAATTTTTCCATTCATTCTCAACAATCTTCCTGATTTTATATGCTTCTCCACTAAAATCCATCACAAAATTACCACTTTCATTGCTAATTTCATTATTACTATCTGGCTGCCAATTCATTTCACCTAATATGGGCTTGTATTTGTTGGCTCTTCCTATCTTAACTTCATTCTCAATTTCTTTGATTAAGTGGGGGGGGGGGGTAACCTCTAGCTAAAAACATCTTCATCAAGGTCTTACATTCTATCTCGAAGTCTTCTTCTCTAGAGGACATATGACTCCCCCTCACATACTGGCCCTTTACAATACCTTTCTTTTGATGGTGTGGATGTGCGCTATCAAAAGCCAAGAACGAGTTTGAATAAGATTGCTTTCTAAACACTTTAGAATAAAAATTCTCTTTTCCCTTACCTATAAAAATATCAAGATATCTTAAACAACTTGAGTCCTTCACATAGGTGAATTTCAGAAAAGAGGTGGACTGGCTTAAATATTCATAAAATGCTGTAAATTCTGTATCGGTTCCTACCCATAGGAAACACATATCGTCTAGGTATCTTTTATATAGTTTCCAGCACTTCTTGTAAGGTGAATTAATGACAAATTTACTCTCCCAGGCTGACATGATTATATTAGAGTAAATGGGGGCACACCTTGCCCCCATCGCTATCCCTTGCTTCTGCTTAAAAAATTCACCATCAAAAAACAAAAAGTTGTTGCTTATAACTAATTCCATCAAAGTTAAGATCAGCCTAAACTCATTGTTGGTGAATTTACCATAGTTCACCAGACCCTCCTCAAACCATTCTAGCCCTTCTGCAAAGGGGATGGAGGAAAAAAGATCCACTATGTCCATTGTTATGAACATAACATTTTCATCAAAAATACCCTTATTCAAATTTTTCAATAGGTCCCAAGAGTCCTTTACTATCCCAGAGCTTTCCTTGACCACCATTTTTAACATTTCGTCTAACCATTTTGCAAGGGGTGCCGTCACAGACCCTTCAGAGGCTACAATCGGTCTCAATGGTGGGTTGTTAACATCCTTATGTACTTTGGGGACCCCAAAAATTGTGGGTACTCGAGGTTTAGTTACATTCAGGTACTTAAACAAGTCCATATCAATACTTCCTTCAAGGAGCAAGTCGTTCAAGGATAACCAAATCTTTTTATTACCTATGTTAATCTCATTCAAGGAAGCACATTCGTACCTGTCCACATTTTGTAGTATTTCCAGCATTTTAGTTTTATAAAGAATCTGGTCCATTATCACTGTCCCTCCCCCCTTGTCAGGTTTGATCACTCTTAAGGTTGGGTCATTGGATAACTTGTGCAATAATGTTGTCTCTTCTTTTGTCAAATTAGGTGTCACCCAATTCTTGGATACCCCACTTCTAATCTTCCTTTCCATTAAAATCTCAAAATTCTTGAGCTGGGGGTTCAAAGGGGGATTATATGTACTTTTTCTTCTCAAAGTCTCCACATTCATTCCACCCCCATGGTCATCCTGATACAAAAGTTCCAAATTTTTCTTTCTAAGAAATAGTTTCAGATCAATCAGAACCTTACTGATATCTGCTTTTTTGTTTGGTACAAATTTCAACCCCTTCATAAATAGGTTGAAAAAAGTATCATTTATTTCCAAAGTAGTGTAGTTGTAAATACTATAATCATTTTTTGTCCATACATATCCATTCTTACTGATACCATTATTCCTATTAAGTTGTTCAGGGTAATTCAATGGGGTATTTAATAGTGCCTGTATTTGTTGTGTACAGGTCCCTTCCCCCCTTGGTAATAGTTTTTTTGAAAATTATTTTGAGAATTTGACTGGTGGTTCCTTTCATAGTTATTCCTAATCCTTTCCGACCTTCTGAGCGGTGGAAAGGCCTCATAGTCATTGTCATTCCTTACATTATTTGCAGCTTCGTTTTCCATCCCCTCTGCATCCTTATTATAAGCACCCCACCCTTCCCTTGGAAAAAAAGTGCCTCTCGGTTTGGGGTAATGAATATTTTCTTTATATTCATTCAAATCTCTTTCCAATTTCCTACATTTTCTTTGGAATATGGACTCAATACTCTTCTCAATACTACTAAGGGTCGCAAAATAACTCTTTTTGCTCCCCTCTACTGTGAACAATAGATCATTAGTTATTAGGTTATTAACTTCATCGACCTTTTTATGCAGCCCTACCATCACTCTGTCATTTTCTTTAATAATAGCTTTTAGAATGGCAAAGCCACAGTTATCAAAAATTCCCACCAATTCCCCATGGAAATCGCTTCCTACTTTCACTTTGTTCGGGTATTTACACACCCTTAAGCCCTTAGGCACAATTTTCAAATTCAAACATTCATTAAGGTAAGTGTTCTCAAGTTCAAGGTTTTTTAGCTTAAACAAACAATCATTTAACACATTAAGATTATTGTCATAAGATGAGTGCACGTCATTAGGCCTCTTTTCCGGCACATTATTAACATTAAAACTAAATTTAGAATTGAACACTTTAGAAAAGTCAGTTATTTGAGTGTCCTTATTATTTACCAGTCGTTCATTAGGAACATTTCTTAATGAACGAACACCAACAACAGAGTCTCTAAAGTCATAACCAGCGGTCCTCATATCCTTCGGTCTCACTCCAGTATTGCTCTCACCACTCACGCCAGTTCTTACATACTCAATATTGTCACTTTCGGATAAAAATATACTGGGAATGTCCAGTTCACTCACTTTCCGTTTTTTCGCGTTACCGTCGGTGGTAAGAGAACCTGCCTCATCCATTCTTGTAACCGTCACACTGGCTTTCGGCAAATGCGCTTCCTGGTTGCAAGGAAAAGAAAAAGCTCCCAATGGTTTACCTGCGCTCCCCTTCGTCATTAACTCAAGAAGTTGAGTTAATTGGTCGGAAAGCCTGTCAATCTTATCCGACCTGCTCATACGAGCAACACCTTCTTCCTGAGTAGCGGTGCCCTCCTCGTTCTCCATAATCAATACGAAAAACCAGCGAAAAGGAGACAAGTATAAAAAACAGTACTTCACCAGAGAAAATATACTTGTAGAGGAAATAAGGCAAGCTCTGTTCTTCTTTTAAAAATACTTTAATGATCCACCACAGGGGAATAAAACGCCATCCAGGAGCACAAAACCACAGCAAAGACAGCAACACAAAGAGCATAAACGCCAATAGAGTCCACTGCGTTTTCGTTTCAGAAACTTCTTCCGATGAAACAGAATACAAACTGAAGTTTCATAATGCTCTTAAATACTCTCTACATTGAAATTCAGCACATAATTCAATAATTAATTGGCCAATTAAACAATTAAAAATGCCAATACCATATATGGGTTTCCTGTATAAGGCTTAACTCACTACTTCTTTTTAAATAAAAAACTTCCATAGTTAAAGATTTAAAATTTTAAAAACCTTACTAGTATACAAATATTCATAACAAAGTTAAAATATTAAAAACACAACACGGAACACTCACTATACCAATTCAAAAAAAGTAATTGTAAATGTCTTTGAACAAAAACCATAACTAATTCTTATACAAATAGTGCCATCTAAGGGGCATACTGTGTATTACTACCTAGAAAACAATTAATTATGCAACTCTAAGTCAGTAATACTTTTTCACTTGCAAATTTTTCCTATAAATGAAGTTATGAAGAGGGTTACAGAGAATATTTTGACAGATGGACAAGTTATACTAACTAACAATCAGACTGTTAGTCCCTACTAAGGGTACCCACAGTATTCATTGTTAGAGTTTGGTAGCTCTCATCTTTAAGACTGGGGCTATAGAAATAGTCTCATTTAACCCAGGGAATTTATTACCTTCTAGGTCCAGTTGCCATAACAGTTCTTTATACTCGATCGAAGTTTGCCATGGGCCATCCCTCGGGTCTGGTTCTACTACATCTAACACGAAAAAAGTGTAAGCAGCTCCATCACAATTTAATGTGTGCCTATACAAGGCATTATTACCATTTTGGTTTTTGATATCATAACAATGTTCGTAGATCCTATTCCTACTGATTTAGACCTGCATAATGAATTGTTTTCTAGGTAGTAACACACAGTATGTCCCTTAGATGGCACTATTTGTATAAGAATTAGTTATGGTTTTTGTTCAAAGACATTTACAATTACTTTTTTTGAATTGGTATAGTGAGTGTTTCGTGTTGTGTTTTTAATATTTTTTTAACTTTGTCATGAATATTTGTATATTAGTAAGGTTTTTAAACATTTTAAGTTTTTAACTATGGAAGTTTTTATTAAAAAGAAGTAGTGAATTAAGCCTTATACAGGAAACCCATATATGGTATTGGCATTTTTAATTGTTTAATTGGCCAATTAATTATTGAATTATGTGCTAAATTTCAATGTAGAGAGTATTTAAGAGCATCATGAAACTTCAGTTTGTATTCTGTTTCATCGGAAGAAGTTTCTGAAACGAAAACGCAGTGGACTCTATTGGCGTTTATGCTCTTTTTGTTGCTGTCTTTGCTGTGGTTTTGTGCTCCTGGATGGCGTTATATTCCCCTGTGGTGGATCATTAAAGTATTTTTAAAAGAAGAACAGAGGTTGCCTTATTTCCTCTACAAGTATATTTTCTCTGGTGAAATATATAACATTAATATTTTCAGCCTATAAATCAAAGAGCAGAGGAGTAACAATTTTAACTTAATAAACCCAGAAGTCATTTATAAATATGCAGATAAGGATGTACTTATAACTATTGTTATATTGAAATTTAACAATAGAATATGGACTTTAGTAAATTTATATTGGTTTCCTGTTATGGGGGTGGGGTTAGCTAAGAAGCACCTAGATCTGATTACAAATGTTTCTAAAGGTAATATAATATTAGGAGGTGACTTTAACTGCATCACAGATGTTACAGAAACTATAAATAAGAAGTCGCCACGATTATCATCTACTGCTAAGCTCTTAAAAATGGACTGAGATGTTCAAATTAAGGGATGTTTATAATATTATTGGACCTAATTCATTACTATATACACATAAAGATTACAGATATGGCACACAAACCAGAATAGATAAAATATATATTGTTCAAGATTTATATTCAAGAACTTTAAATTTCTCAATATTGCCATGCCAATTTTCAGATCATAATTCAGTGATATTGGAAATTCATATGGAATTTAAATCATTAATCATAAATACTAGAATTCCTTCATATATCACAAAAATCAAAGAATTTAAACCATGGCTAATTTATAAACTTTGTTTTTTTTTTTCTAGAGATTAATTACAAACCAGAAAGCGACACACTTATGGTCTGGGACTCATTAAACATTAGTTGGTTCAAAAATAAAATTAAAGAATGGGAATCAGAACTACAGGAACTGCAAAATCAACTCTTACTACTTAAATATAATAAGAATTTAAAATCTACATAGAATAAAAAGAATATAGAAGAGGTAAACAAAAAATATAATGAAATATTAACTCATAAAGCTAATTTAGCCATGGAAAGATTAAAAATAAATTCTTATGCTACTTCACCAAAGCACATTCATAATTTATCTATGAAAATTAAAATGCATTCCAAATCCAATAATATTTTCAATATTTTACATGAAGGAAAAGGGAAAAAGTCCCAGAGATAGGTATTACTTTGGATGCATTTAGAAATCACTATGCTAAACATCATAAAAGTGAAATAAACATAACTGAAAATTTGAATTTAGAAAATATAATCCTTAACATTAAGAAAACTTCTGAGAAATTAAAGTTAGAGATACAAAATCCTATAACTCATAAAGACACCACAGACAATTTTAAAGAAGCCAAAACCAATAAGGCACCAGGGATAGATGGTGTAATAATAGAATTATATAAATTGTTTCCTACTTCTATAACTTCTCTCTTACATAAAATATTTCTTGAAGTCGAAACACATGCAATAATTCCTCCCTCATGGAGATATTCTCTTTAATCACTCACATTTTAAAGGAAAGCAAGGATCCTATTTATTGTAATTCTTATAGACCAATCTCTTTACTAAACAATGATTATAAAATTTACATGTCGATTTTGGTTAATAGAATGGAAATCCCGCTGTCCAAAATAATCAATGAAGATCAAACTGGTTTCATATATAACAGACCCATGCAGGATAATATTAAAAGGATACTTATGCTGATAGATTATCTAAATAGAGAAAATCAGGAAGCACTGATAATTGGACTACACATAGAAAAGGCATTTGACTCCTTAAACTGGGACTATTTAGTTAAAATTTTACATATATTTGATTTTCCTCTACCCTTTATTACACTTATAAAGAATGTTTATGAAAATAACTTAGCATATATTAAAATAGGACCTTTTACCTCTGAAGCTATTCAGATCACTAGAGGTACTAAACAAGGTTACCCCATGTCACCCATTTTATTTGCTTTAGCTATAGAGATACTGGCCATCCTAATACGTAACAATCCAAAGATAAAAGGTATAGATATATATGATCAATATAGCTCCAAAATAATGTTGTTTTCTGATTATGTGCTTCTTACCTTGTCTAACTCTAAGGAAGTATTAAGTAAAATGAGCTTATTAACAGGAAACTACCAAAAGATTTCAGGCCTTTACTTTAATAAGTCAAAATCAAAATACTTGTTGCTAAATAAAAAAAGGAGATACAGTAACTGGGTACCACATTATTGGTAAACAAGTTATAACTTTAAACTATTTAAGGTTTGCTTCATGTGACAATATGACAGAAACTTTAAATACCAACTACACCAACATAATAAAGATAATTAAAACATTGGTGATTAAATGGAATAATATGTTCATAACATTTGAAGATAGATTACAATTGATAAAAATAGTCTTACTTCCTAAAGTAATGTATATAGCTCAGGTCCTTTTGTTGTTTCCTGAAAAAAGACTCCTTAAAGAAATCATGTCAAAGATTTTTATGGTATCCTAAAAAAAATAGAGTAGCATTTTCCCCTCATATTAGAAAATGGGAACAATGGGGACTAACATTTCCAGATAATGAATCTTATATTAGAGCTTCTTTACTTAATACTGTTATAGACTAGGTAAACCCTAATTACTCTTCTAATTGGAAACAAATTACACTTGATCATACTAATGAATGAAAATACTTTATCAAAAATATCTCAAAACATAGTATTGTATTCTCTGAGCATGAACATACAATATAATATAACAAAATCCACCAAATTAAATTTAATAAACCATGTTTTGATGTCTTTAGGAAATGTATTAATATGAACTTGGACATAAAACTCTGGTTTACTCTTTTAATTCCATTCAGTAATACAAGGAAGTTTCCTGATAGGATGCACAGAGAGATTTTTACTTCCTGGGAACACAGGAATTTGACATTCTGGCTCCACTGCATAAAAAAATCAACAGGTTTTGGATGCACAACATGTATTATCAGCTCATGAATTGAAATCTCATGATTGGTTATTATTGCAGTGTTTTAACTTATACTAAGGATCTATGTGGAATCATAAATAATTCATCTTTTAAAATACTGCAAAATTTATTATTTGGCTGTTTGAAATCATTTATAACAACGCTAATTTAAAGAATCAGCTATCATATCTTTATAAAGTAATAACTGGTTATAAAACAGTCCCTAAAACAAATTATTGGCAATATATCACTAAAGGAATTCAGTCTCCCTTATCATCAGAAGATAAATCAAATATCTTGCTCTCAGGTAACCTAACATCCAACTCACAATATTGGACAATATTCAATTGGAAATACCTAGATAGATCATTTTTGACTCCTGATAAAATTTCCAAAATTAACTCTTCTAGTACTGCACTATAATGGAGATGTCACTCATCAACCAGTGCAGACTGGTCTCATATTTTTTTTATGATTGTATTGCCATTAAAATATACTGGAATGAGATTAATACATTTTTGCAAGCAATATACACAGGTTCATGTGTTCTGACCAAACATTTAATTTTAATGAATGCAATTAAAAGTTTTCATTTGAAGAAAATATATCTGTATTTACTATGGACTATACTAGCAAGAGCTAGGAAATGTATACCAAAGAGATGGAATACCAGCACAATGCCCACTATGGAGGACTTTCTATGTTTATTGAAGAATTTGGCAGTAATGGAGATCAAAATCAAAGAACTAAAGACTTATCATAAGCCATTAGCTAATAATCCATGGAGGAAAGTTTAAACTTTAATTGATACCTTACAACTAGAATCAGTCTCTTCCTAACATATACTCAATGCATTTGATTTATATAATTTAGATATGTTGTCTTAATCTATTATTGTCGGGCTTTATCTAAATATTGTATATAGTTAAATATTTCAAAGTTAAAATGTAACAAATTTTCATTATGCTATATGTTTTAAAAAAAAATAAAATAAAAACTATTTGAGTAAAAAAAACTGTAGCAAGCAGTTTGCTATAGTTTAAAAGAAAAAAAATGTTTTTTAGTAAAATCTAAGCACTTTAGCATTAATAATAAAATAACACAACTCCATGCTCTCTTGGAACTCTACTCATTTGATATTATATGTCTAACAGAAACCTGGTTAAAACCAGCAACAAAAGACAATGAAATTTTACCACCTGGTTATAACATCATACGCCTTGACTGTGTAACCAAGAAAGGTGGTGGAGTAGCTGTTCTATTCAAATCTGATCTTCAAATAACCATCTTTAACCACAAACCTTCCCAAGACTCAAATGCTGAAATACTTATTACCAAGTTTCAGCTAAACCCAGTTAAATATATCTATATTATTAGTATCTATGTTCCTCCAGGTAATAACATCACTACCATTGAAAACATACTTTGTTGGTTATCTCTAAACCTTCCCCAAGAAACCATAATCCTAGGTGATATTAACATAGATTGGAATTCTTGCAATAACAACTGCCCCACTAGCCATATTAATCTTTATGGGTTCACCCAAACTATTAACTCCCCTACTAGAATAAACAAAAATAGCAAGAAAGAAAGCACCTTAGATTGGATACTTATTAATAGTCAACCTCAGACTTATGAAACCGGAACCCTCCCTGACGACATAAGTGACCACTCACTAACCTACATCATCAGACTAAAAACCAATCCACCCTTTCAACCCATATATAGGGAAATTAGAACCAAGAAAAAACTCAACTTAGATATATTCCTTAGTGAACTTAAAGCATGTAATTGGTCCCCATTAAAATACCTTTCTCTTGATGAAGCTGTTGATTATTTTAATATTAATTTCCTAAACATACTCAACCGTCATGCTCCTACCCGCTCTATCAGGATAAGAACAAGATCTGCTCCATGGCTTACTAGGGAAACCAAAGAAAAAATCCATCTCAGAAATAAATACTGGAATAAATCACGCTTAACTAAAAACCATACTGACATCCAAAATTACAAAAAACTGAGAAACGAAACAAAAATAGCCATAGTGTTTGATAAAAAAAACTATTATTTACAATTTCAGCAGACCCACCATAATAAACCCCAAAAGTTTTGGTCAAGTATTAATCAGTTATTACATCCAAGTCAATCTATCACACCTAACCCACAAGGTACTGACAAAGACAATCCTAAACAAACTGCAAACACCTTAAACACCTTCTTTATCAAAGCAATTCAAGCTCTTGCCTGTCAGCTCTCTCCTCAAGACATAACATCCAATTCTGACTCTAACCCACCTCCACCTTTTCTCTTCCAACCTGTCCCCACAGCATTTATTCTCACCCTTATCCAAAAACTGACACCATGTACTCCTTCTGCGGACCAACTACCCTCAGAATACCTACAGATAGCAGCCAAATCAATTGCTTACCCCATATCCATCCTCATAAATAGAACCATCACTGAAGGATATATCCCTAAACTCTGGAAAGTCTCTCATATTATTCCCCTTCACAAAGGAGGAGACTCCACTGAACTCTCTAATCATCGACCCATAGCCCTACTTTCTCCTCTATCTAAGATCATAGAAAGATGTATCCATAGGCAATTGCTAGACCACCTTCTCCATAATAACCTGCTTTCCAACACCCAACATGGCTTCCGACCTTCCCATAGCACAACTACTGCCCTCCTTTCCTTTATTGACACTATCAATAACAACTGAAACCTTAACATGCTCTCCTCTGCACTTTTCATAGACCTGTCCAAAGCTTTCGACATGGTAAATCACACTATACTCATAAACATTCTCAAATCTCTGTCTCTTGACACACTAGCTATAAAATGTTTCCATTCCTACTTAAATAACAGACATCAAGCTGTACTCTGGAACAACGTTCTTTCTACTCAGCTACCTGTTAATATTGGAGTTCCTCAAGGCTCCATACTGGGCCCTCTCCTGTTCTCTATATTCATCAATGACCTTCACCAAGTAATTCCCCAAGCTACATGCATCCAATATGCAGATGACTCTACACTTATATGCTCTGCCTCATCTGTATCTGAACTTCACTCCCTATCTCAAGACACATTTAACTCTGTAGAACTATGGTTTACAAAACGCTGCCTCTTATTAAACCCTAAAAAAACTAAACTTCTCCTTTTTACACCTACCAGTAAATCTCCACCAATAGACTTCTCTATATCATCCCACGACGGTACACTCATATCCCAAGATCAAACTACCAAACTGCTAGGTATCACCATAGATAATAACCTAAACTTTGATGCCCATATCAACAACATTCTGAAAACTACCAATAAAAATATAGGCTCTCTTTATAGGATTAAATCCTTCCTCACTCCTGCAACTAGAATAACCATTGCCCACACACATCTTATCCCCACCCTTCTTTATGCCTCACCCATATTTACCAATCTGTCAAAAAATAACCTTAAAAAACTAGAAAACTCCTATAATAGCATAGCCAGATTTGCCACAGGTAATCCATATAGAACTCATCACTGTATTAATCTAAAGCATCGTGGATGGCTTGAATTTCACCAGCATCTGAAATATAATCAACTGACCATCGTCCACAAAATACTTTATCAACCTGACAAAACACCCATCCTATCTAATCTTATTCACCCCTATGATAACCTTAAGTCCCTAAGATCATCACAATAATCTCTTGTATACATCAACAAATCAAATAATAGAGCTGGAGACTCTCTGTTTTCTATTTCTATTGGAAAAACCTGGAACCTACTTCCCTCTGAACTTACCACACTTCCCTCTACTACTCTGTTTAAAAATAAACTTAAGCTCTTCCTGAAAACACACTGGATGTGCCCCTGTCCTAAACCGGACTGACCAACTTATCTATTATTACCTGAATCAATCAAGATTCTCATCTTTGAATCTACTTCTTCTTTCTAACTAATTTTTGCCTCTATTCTCTAAATCTATTTCATATTAAATACTACTATGCTTCCTCTCCTTCACAGTCCTAGCTAGTACGGGATTCATTAAAGTGACTCATATTACTTCTAGATTTATTACCTAACTGCTTCTCCATTTCATTTTCCTTATCTTCCTTTCCTACCTACATCGACACTATTGCTTTCTTCTCTTGTCTCAACTAGTACTCTTTAGTAACATTTAAATGTAACTTCTTATTAACTATACTAAGTCTATTCAAATATGTGTAACCTTCGTTATGTACTTGTAAATTTGCAGCTTTCTCTGTTTAAGAAAATGTATATGCATTCTAAATATGTATTTTCTGTAGATGTGAACTTTGTTTAAATTGTGTGGAGCTTTTCTCCCCGGGCCTTTACTGAAAATGGACATATATCCAGCTAGACTAGCCCGGTCAACAAATGTAAAATAAAAAATAAAAATAAAAAAATATAAGCTGTAGTAACTGTTTGCTACACGTTTAGAAAGCAGTTTGCTATAATTTAAAAAGGAGATTTTTTTTAAACTAAAGTATAAGTGCTGTAGCACTCAGTGCAGGCAGTGTATATATGTATATGTATGTATATAGTTTAAAATATACAAGTATGTTGAAGGAGAGTTGGGGGCAAGGGCACAGAAATAGGACATAAATGGCTTGGCAGGAGGAAGGGGGCATAGTATGCATCTGGCCACCAGGCTGGTCTACCTATAGAAGGAACACCCTTTTTTTTCTTTTGCTCTTCAATGGAAGAGCTGTGGTGTGTAGATGTAACTGTACTAAGCCAATCGTTTATCGATTGGCTTAGTACAGTGAAGACCTGAGGGGGTGGGGCATTAGTTCATAGTACCAACCCAGGGTGCTGATCGAACCAGCTACACCTCTGCTTCCAGCTTACTGAGGCAGATAGGGGCTGGAACCTGAAACAGCAACTGTCATAATATTTAATTTTTATTGTTTTCATGCCAAGCAAACAATATAATACATTTATTTGCATAATACCTTGATTGCTGCAGTTATGTTACTGTTTCATCTGTAGGACAGCTAGTTTGTAAATCACAAGAAGATTTATAAATGTTTGTAATTCTTTTTCTGCTATAAGACAGGACTGATAGCCAGCCTGGTGGCATAGATGGATAAAGTCCTGACTACACCCCAGGTGACCTGAGATCACATATTGAATTGGTGGACTGATAGAGTGAGCAGAGAGGATGGACATTTCTACTGGGGAGTGTCTGTATTAGTGTGAGCAGACTGCTTTAATGCTGTTTGAGTCTGGAGTTCAGAATGATTGCTAGACTGGGGGACTATGGTTGCCATGATGGTGTGACTACCCAAGTTCCCAGGTATGCTTAGAAGCCACATCTCACTGTTCTCTGATAGCCTTCAATGTAGCCAAACATGTTGGGGGGTACAGCATCAGATTCAGTTATGAGCAGCCTATATGACACTGACGACAACTACTCCACACTACATCCTGCTATTACTCTCAACTTCTGCTACCATGCTGCTATGTAATCCCTCAAAGGAAGTAGTAAAGGATCCAGTGTTACATACCACTTTATTTTCCCACCCCACCATCACTAGCACCAAGATGTAGCACCAGGGAAGGAGGTTCAGAGCAATAGGATGGGTGCTCTGGCAGCTAATGCTCACGTTGCAACACCAGGGCCAAAAAAAAGAACTAAAATACAGAACTGATGATAATGTAGGAAATTTAAATCATGTATGTTTAAAACTGCTACACTTAGACCTTACTTTTCTTTTGAAAAATGACATTTTTCAGTAATGAAACCAACTCAGTTCAATAGCTTAGTTGGTTTATAGCACACAGACATATAGTGTCATCATTAATGAACATCCTGACAACTGACTAGCACAGATCTCCTAACCTTATAACCATCCTCACAAATAAGTGCATGCATGCATACACACACACTGACACACACACAGACACACACACACACACACACACACGTGCGCACACACACACACACACACACACACACACACACACAGACACGTGCGCACACATGTACACACACCCACATGCGCACACACATGCACGTGCGCACACACACATATACACACACACACACACACACACACACACACGCATGCAGACACACACACAAATATATCCTCACACATAAGTGCATGCACCCACATGTCACACACACACACACACACACACACACACACACACACACACACACACACACACACACACACACACACACACACACACACATACACACACACACACACACACACACACACACACACACACACACACACACACACACACACACACACACACACAAATATGCACACACACATGCACACACACATGCACACAAGCACACGCGCACATGCACATGCACACTCACGCGCATGCACACACACGCACACATGTACACACACACACATGCACGCACACACATGCACACTCATGCAGATACATGCACACACACTCATGCACGCACACATGCGCACACGAGCGTGCACACACGCATGCACACACACGTGCACACACAAACGCACGCACACACACATACACACAAATATATCCTCACACATAAGTGCATACACCCACAAGACACACATGCACACGCACACACACACACACACATACACACACACACACACACACACACACACACAAAACACACATACATTCACATATATGGAATGCAGCACAATAGAAAACTGCACTTTCCTTTCTACTTCTGTACTTCTTTATATTTTTTGTTTTTGTTGCCACATACTTGACCTTTAATGCTAATGTGCATTATCAGCAAAGAAAGTCTCTGCTCAGGATTAAGAAATATTTTCCTGATCCCTAAAGCAGTGCTTTGCTTGCCTCTGCTATATTTCATTTAGCTCATTTTTATATAATTTGTCTATCAGCAGTTAATGTTCTTGCTGTATATTGATTTATTTATTGAAATTTGTTTTCAAAGAAATTCCAACTTGGCACAGGTGCTTTTTTTCAACAGAGGCTCAGGAGAAAAACTCCATGGTAACAGATTTAATATAATCAATATTTGCAATAACAATTTTTATAATTTAGTTTCAGTGAATACATGGCTTACAGTTAGTCTAACAAAACTTGTATTGATATTCACAAACATTAACATGCAAGCATTGTATTGAGAATTTAAAGACAGAAATGTGCTGTGTAAGATGGGTAGGAGTAATTTAAGAAATACTTTAGAGTGAGGTATTAGAAGGGATAAGCATGTGCTTCTGCTGTCTTCCAAAATGAGACCCAATCATATCTCTTGACTGTCCAGATTTTTCCAGAAATGTCCAGACTTTTGATTCATATTTTTGGTGTGTTTCTCATAAAATGTGTAGTTTTCTGGACTTTTTTTGGCAAATCAATGAGGACTGAATTCAGTAAATAATGTCAGGCATTTCAGTTTCAGACTTCATATCTTTCAGAAAATGAGAGGAGCACAAGATGTTTATTCTAGCAACAGTCTACAATTATAAGAGCAATATTTAAAATGTGTCCATATTTTTTGTGCTAAGAGGTTGAAAGCTAGCAAGAGATTCAAATTGCAATGATGCCCAGTTCAGTCTTCCTGTGCAAGTAGCACATAAAAGTGGGTAAAACATAATTTCAAAGTTGTCTGCAAAATACAAAGTATCACATTCTGCTAGAATGGCTGCATGTGTTTAAACAAATGGCTTGTAAATCAGGAAGTGATTCAGAGATTCTTTCTGACCAAATGTCTGATTTGCTGAAAGCAAGACTAAGGCGTAGTTGATTAAAAGTTCCTGCTTCATGTGGCTAACTGTGAATATTTACATCAGGTTCTTTTGATGTTGAACAAGTATTTTGAAAAGCAATATGAGGTTGATTTGCTTATACAATTAAAACATTTCCCATATCTATGCCTTACTGCCTCATAAGTACACATTTTAAAGAAAGTTCTTTGCCAAGTTAAAAAAAAACAAAGGCATATCCAAATGGAGTGCAGGAAAACAAATATAATATTTTATATAAAGTGACATATGCTACATTGTTTAATGTGTTTTATTCTCAGAAATGGAAATGTTAATTAAGTAAATCATAGTTAACTGCACAGGATGACCTCAAGAGACTTGAGTGAATATATATGGCCCACACGTTTGCAAACAAGTAGAAAACTAAGAAAATGGAAACACCCAAAAGATTTAGAATGCCTTGTCTTTCTTCACTCTAGCTGTACATAAATGGAATAATGTCCTCTTTTTAAATTAAACAGAGAAGGAAAATGTAAAAGAAGCTTCAGAAAAACATGCTCCCATGGCTGTAAAATCTGTATTTGTTCACATCAGTTATTAATCGGTACATATTAATCAAAGTAGTCCTTTTGAGCACCACAATGAAATATGGGTCTGGATTTCAAAAGATAGATGCAGACAGTGCAGCACCAAAGGAAGACATTGCAGTATATGCAGCAGACACAATTCCATAACAGAAATAAAGACGAGCAATTAAGAATTTATTCAGTGTAGTAGAACTGCAGAATCTGCGCACCCCACCATATTCAAAAACACAACAAGCATGTCTAATGGCAATAAAATGTGACCGAGGAGTGTGCCAAACATTTTATAGAAGCACTCAACAGGGGGCCATTTATGCTCACTCTCCCCTCTTCTTCTTTTCACAAATTCCTACGTAATTAATGATTCTGCAAATTATTACCTCCAAAAAATGCAAGCTGCATTCAATGCATTAGAGCAGGCTTGGGTACTACAAGTTATATTAGTGGATGATTTGCAAATGCATCTCAAAAGGCAGCCAGCAAGGCACCAAGCCATGCTACATTTAGCCCAGATCTCTGAGCAGGAAGTCATAAATAGATACAGATTAGACAGATAGCTGCTGCAGGCTGTGTGCAGGATGTGTGCATCTAGGGTTGCCAGACATCCCTATTTGAGCGGGACTGCCCTGGGATCAGCAGCCCAATCCCGAGTCCTGCACTGCCGGTTAAAGTCCCAGTGAAACAGCCTCCACTTTGTGATTTATGATTGGCCCGTATGCCAGTATATGAGCCAATCATAAATCACAAAGCAGAGTCACTTCTGTTCAATGCGGAACAGAATGCTGTTCCATATTGAACAGAAGAGGCTCTGCTGTGTAAATTTTTGATTGGATCGTATATCGGCATACAAGCCAATCAAAAATGGCAAAAGAGAGCCACTTGTACTTAATGCAGAACTGTCTGCTGTTCCACATGCAAAAGACCTTTTTTTTGGTCTTCATTTAGAGTGAAAGACCTTTTTTGCCCCTACCTGCTTCTTCAGAAATCTGGCAACCCTGTGTGCATTCCACATGTCTTCGTATAGTCTTTGGGATAATCCAGTCCTGGTAGAAACAAAGGTATGTCTGACTCTGGGAATACTGTCCTCTTGGAAATTCTAACAGCATATGGGTGATGCTGAAGCAGTGTAACAGACAGCCAACAGTCTCATTCTAGGGTAGTCCCTGGTAGTGATATGCATGAAAGTGGATGAATTCATCCATTTTCCAGCAACAATCATGGAGTGTGGGACTGCCATTGAAATAGTTCTATGCCATTGCTAACTTCCTCTGCATTCTTGTTGAAATTGACTGCACCCACATCCCAATCAAAATCACAGAGTCACTTGATGCTGAATTTTGCATCAGTAGAAAGAGGTGGCCATCACTCAATTGTCAGGTTCAGTGTTCTTCATATGGCCTCATTATCAATATCATGGCAACACACCCAAATTGTGTGCATGATGCAGCAATTTGGAGTCAAAGAGGTCTGAGTTTCACTTTCCAATGTGGTGAAATTCTTGAGGGGCTGCTACTCAGTAAGTACAGGACCAAAGCTATGATGTGATCTAAATCTGGACTTTTCAGCATTAGGCATGAGGACTAAATGTGTTTTTTATTTCTACAAACAGGTAACTGCAGTTATCCACTGGATCCTTGGCTTACGGTGTCATACAAAGCCCCAATAAATGCTTGCTGAGGACACACTGTGATGATGAACACCACTGAGCATATGTTTGGCATGCTGAAAGCAGGATTTGGATGCCTGGACACATCTGGGTGTGCACTCATATACACTGAAAAAGATAGATGGTCACCATGTGTACTATGCTGCTGAACAAGCTAACAGAGAAGTCACAGGATGATTAGAAGGGCACTAGAGTGACAAGAACTAGGCATGGGCAACAGAGGCTGTAGTCATATATTCTAGCTCAAGCAGCACAACAGAATCTAGCTTATAACTTGGGGTCCTGACAAGCCACATGTACAAAAATACAGAGATAAAGTAAAGATGTTCACACAATATTGCCCCATTACAGCAGCAGCACAGAGCACAACTACTGGTAAAAGATCAGTTGTCCAGATTGAACATCATATATACCAAAGCCATGATATCAATTGCAAAACGTTATTCATATATTTATTAGCGGTAGCATTGTTGTCTCACAGCAAGAGGTTCTCCTGTTCGATTCTTGGCTGGAGTGCCTTCGGTGTGGAGTCTGCATGTCCTCCCAGAGGTCGAGTGGCCTCCGAAAGACATGTGTGAATGGGCGTGCCTTCACTTAAGGTTGGGCTGGCAACTCAGCACCATAAAAATCTACTGCCAGTCATTAGTGGACCGGAGTTCTGCTGTGGTGATCCCTAACCAGGAAAAACTGAAAAAGATAAACATTCATATATTTATGCTATAGAAATGAATGCATCTGTATGATTACAGAATAACATTAGCCAGAGGACCACTGTAGGCAAAGTACATTGCCAAAGGTGACCATACTGACATATGTGTGGCACGCCTAAGGTGCGCACAACAGAAGGTGTTGTTGTCCATGTAAGATATCATCATACTGATAAAAGTCACATACCTGATAAGGTACATGCAGTTATTTTGGTACATGCCTGACTCAGGCTTTCACACATAAGCCAAATGTATAATACACAGGTATATGCAACAACATCAGATGTAGAAATATGTGCAATATAACAAAGCATATATAGCTGGCATTACCTAGCAGCCATGGAATATGCGACATTGTAATAGGTATGGCAACATAAGATGCAGACGTGTGTGTAATCAGGTACATATGGAAAAGCATACATGGAAGGTACACTTCATCAAGAGGATATCAAAGGTAAAAACTGAAATCATAAGTACACGTTATATTGAGTGGGAGATATATTCAGTACCTGAATAAATTGCCACAAGTATCACAGGTATGCACAATGAAGTATACCTGTACATGCAGTAATGGCACACAACAGTGGAATGTTTAATGTATAAATCCATGCCATAAGAATAAGGTAATATGCTGATGACTGGGAGAAATCCTTACTGTATGTTAATGAGTAAGAGCAGGTGAAATGGAAGCAAGGTGATTATCACACTAAGCAGTATAGTTGTCAATATATTGCAAAAGCTATCACAATGACAAATATGTGCAACTAACACAACATGAAGGCAGTCTATTGTGTCAGGTAAATTATTTGAAAAACCATGTGGTGAAGGTAACAGGTTGGGACACAGTGCAGGTATGAGCAGTACTGTGATATGTCTGGATGTGCCTGATGGATTCTAAACAGGGCAATCAACAGCAGATATGCATGCATGTTGCAACACAGACAATAATGTAGGAGGGCCATGTGTGGGTCTACTGAGAGGGAGGGGTTGCTTCTCCCAGCTGGTGGTAATCTGTTCATGAGTGTCAGGACCATAACTGTCAACCTCTTAGAGCACAAAATCTGGTCAAAGCCACAAATAATGGTGGGAAAAGGCCCAAAAAATAAGGACACTTTTTTAAGTATTGCTCTTACATACTTAGAAAGTTGATAGAATAACAGGTTTTGCATTAGCATGAACTTTCCGAAGGATATGAAGTCTGAAAGTCAACAGTCTGCCATTGTTTTCTGACTTCAGTCCTCAGTGATTTGCCAATAATTTGTCAGTGATTTGCCAGAAAACTACAATTTTATTATAAACATACCAAAAATATGAGTTAAAAATCTTGGCATTCTGCGAAAACCTGGACATTTGAGAGGTATGGACACATAACATCTGGTTTGCACTATGGCACTGCACCAAATGATTGATAGTATGAGCAATTTCGTGCAGGTCTTTGTCATGATGACATTTTGAATCTTCTTGCATCTGGAACAGTACATCATCTGACACACATCCACACACATCAGCTATATTCCCACATGCAGTCCAACAGACACTTTCAGTCCATTGCGGAGCAGAGTCACCATCGTTACCAGACTCAGCTGGGAACAGTGGGTCATGGTCAGTGTCATGACCAATATCTGATGCCCCTAAATCATCAGACTGGCCAGCCACATTGTCCTACTGATCAGAGGCTGTACCATGAACCACAGGACTGCCCCCTTCTAGGCCAACAAACATTGAACCCAGTGCAGTATTCTATGTGCCGCTGGCCTAAGTATTAGAATAAAGCACATCACATTCCACCTCAGGACAGGCTTGTGGATGAGGCAGGATGTGGATATGCTGCAAATACAGAGAGAGAGAGAGAGAGAGAGATGGTACCTGTCATATACATTTACAGAGAACTAATAAGGCAGGATATTACTTGAATAATTTGACAAATATCTAACAACAAAGAGTAATTATGGAGTTATTGACTTATTGGGTCTGCATGGTAATGGGTGGTGCAATGACCCTAGAGAGCAGTGAAAAGCCATATTAGTTAAAAATAAAAAAAAATGTAAAAGTCAATTTAAAAAAATGCATAATGACATACCCAACCTGACCTCCTCTGACTCCACCTCCAATGGTGAGAGCTGAAATGCCACTGTGGAGTAAAAACAGATATGTTCACAACAACTACATTGGAAGAACATAAACATCATCATTTTGCATGTAAACCGATGCATAAAATACAATCACAGATGGCAGTTACATATCTGATGGCTGACATTGTTCCCCAGAAGGCAAGTGCCCTATGTAGGTGAACAAAACAATATTATACATAAGGTGACAGTGACATCTACATGTAAAGATTTTATGATATAGAAGAAATATAGACTGTCTTACCAAGTCTGTCATCCTCAGATGAGTCAATTTTCATTGTTGTATTGGACCTGTAGGTTAAAGTGGAACATAAGCAACAATGGTGTACATATCACTGTTAATATCAAGCAGTGTCAGGACAAGGATACTCACCAGCCTGAGAACAGAGATATGTGCCCAATGTGTGCTGACGATGGTCAGATTGTGATGGCTGTCTGCAAGCAATCAGAACATCAGTACAAATGGTGCTTACAGTACCACCTAAAGAGTGCCTATTTAATATAAACAAAACAAACCAAAAACCAAGGGAATGTAGAATAATCCACTACGAAAGCAGTAGGAATGCACCGACATACCAGTACCACACCAGTTTTATTCCAAAAACATAAAAACAAAATTGAGTGCTTTCATCAGAGTATAGCATAGACTTCTTCAGAATCTCTTTGAATCACTGCTTTTATACAATTTAAATACCCCACCGCAATGTCATATGACTTCTAAACAACCAATGATTAAAAAACGTCATGATTATAAAGCACTAACATTTTAAAACCAGTAAAAACATATGAAAAATATTTGCATATATACAGCTTATTCCCTAACATATCTTAATGTTAATAGAATTTGAGAAACTTTTAAACAAAGGTGAACTACTATTAAAAAATTGTTTATGCTTTTACACCTTATAAGAGTTTAGCCTTAATACGCTTGCAATCAAAACGTGCTCATTAAGACCCAGAAAAACACAAGCATTGTTTCAACTGCCATATAGCTTCCTTCTGCTCTATCACATTTGCCCAAGGTCCACCCCTCAAATTATTTGTCATAATATCAATACCAAAACAAAGTAACTTTGTGATCAGAATACAGTGCTACATGTTTATTAAAGGAATTTTTTGTGTTCTTATTTTTTATATCCTGAATATGTTTGTAAATACACTCTTTAAACCTATGTTGGGTCTTTCCAACATAAAAACTAGTACAATTTAAACATTTGTCCAGGTATTTAATTCCCATCAGATTACAGGTACAGTGGAAAGATACATATCATTATCATCATTATCTGCAACACTTCAAGACTGATCCATGTAATGCAGTTTATTAACAAGGATCTCATTGTGAGTCCCTTGCAATATTTATGGAAAAACAAAATATGTAAGCAGAGTCTTAAATGTAAAGTGATAACTGTTCATGTATAGTTCCTTTGGCTGAACATGGAATATGTGAACAATGCAGGTGAATATGCACAGAATGATTGAGTTATATAATTACACTTGTTTAACATCAAATGTACATCTGTCATCTTAAGACTGTGGTATAGCTGAGGATTAGAACTGTAGGTACGATCGGTAATAAAAGTTATATTTGCTGTGTATTTGTGGGTACTACTCCCCCAGCAGTCCTTTTTCTCTCATTCTCAGATTGGTTTCTGTTAGATATTTATGCATGTTTTATTAAACAAAACTTCTGGAAAGAAATTTCTGCATTGTAATATATGATCCAGTTATGCCACAGATGACTAGACATTTCATCTACATCTGCAGTGCCTTGAAAAATACTGATTGTATAATGTTGAAATAAGGCACCATCTGTCACACAACACAGGTCAGCAGATACCATTTACCTTTATTTGGAAATGCCATACATGTACAGATTCCCACAGCTCTTCGTGTCTGAAAACTAAAAAAACTAACTGGTACTTGTGAGCAACAAAGCTGCTGGCTGAGAATCCTAAAAAAATCAGGAAAAAAGAACCATGCACAGTAAATAAGCTTAATTGAGACTTCAGAGTAATCAAGCTATTATAACTTGCTTAGAAATGAAAAATTCTTTATTGAAAAATAAATAGATGAGTGCTTTCACCCTTAAAAGAGCTTCATCAGATGTAAATCCAGTTTACATGACATGCAGTATTTATCTGGTTTAACATAGAGATCACTGTCAATTAACTCGAGCTGGGCTCATACATGTATGCCATGAGCGGTCCATCCAAGCTGCAATACGATGTCTTATATTTTATACACACATATATATATTATATATATTATATATATGTACATATATATATATATATATATATATATATATATATATATATATATATATATACATACACACACACACACACACACACACACACACACATATATATATATATATATATATATATATATATATGTATATATAGATACATATACATATTTATATGTATATATAAAAATATACACACAGACACACACACACACACACACATATATATATTATATATATATACATATATATATATATATATATATATATACCCCAACCCTAGGAATTATTCAGCTTCGGACACCTGTCTACCAACTGTTTAGTCTATCATAAATGGTCAACTAAACAGTTGTCAAACACACATTCATCCATAAAGATGGGCAAACTCATATTTTATATATATATATATATATATATATATATATATATATATATATATATGTGTATGTGTGTGTGTGTGTGTGTGTGTGTGTGTATATAAATACATATATGTGTAGATATATATATAATATAATATATATATATATATATATATATATTATATATATATATATATATATATACATACATACACATATTTTATAGATATACATATACATATATACATATATAGCTACAGACACACACACACACACGCACACACATATTTATATATTTAAATGCGGGAAAATAAAACCTGTCACTGACTCCACTTCTTTGACATTTATTTGCAAAAAACTAGTAGAGCTACATGACATAATTTCATTTATTTATTTGTTTTATTTTATTTTTTTATTTATTGCCATTGAGTGACATGCCAGTTTTTGATCTTTCTTTCACCTTCTTTTACAAGCTCTTCAAAATCTCCTCACTTCCAGCTTATCCAGGTGGTGTTATCTGCTTGACTGAGGTTGTTAATATTTCTACCAGCAACATCAGTTCCAACATCTGATCCATATAACTTAGCATTTTGCATGATCTACTCTGCATAGATGGTGATAATATGCAGCTTTGTTGTACTTCTTACCCAGTCTTGAACCAGTCAGATATTCCACATTTGGTTCTAATTGCTTCTTCTTGCTCTGCCTACAAATTCCTCAGCAGGCAACTAAGGTGACCTAATATCCTGATTTCCCTAAGCCAAGAACATGCCACAGATTGTTATGTTCCACATAGTCAAAAGCTTTAAAGTAGTCAGTATAACAGAAGGAAATATTTTCTGGAACTACTTTGGTTTCTTCGTTGTCAAGTTGATGGTAGCAGTTTGATTTCTGGTGCATCTGGCCCTTCTAAAACCAAGTAATAAATCTGACAGTCCTCGATTCATGTATTGAGAGAGGCTAGCTTACAGGATATTGAGCATTACCTTGGCAGCATGTGAAACAAGTGTTGTTGAGTAATTTGAAAATTTAACGTTAGTATTTTGCAAATAGTACAGTTTGTCAGTTTTGGATACAAGTCAAACATACATTTCTGCCTACCTTAGATCAGCAGTGCTTTGAATGAATTTTAACTTTTAAAGACAATATCCTGGATCATTAAACTACACATAATATCACTTGTAAAATCCAAGGCTCTAGCTTTACTTGGTATGCATGAAAGTCATTCTACCCTTATCAAAACTGTGTTTTTGTAATAACATATCGTCATTGCCATCATCAACCCCTTTTATAATCTTGATATGGCATGGGTGTCACATCAACATTAGGCAATATGACCAAACCAAATGCAGCCGATGGTTACACCAAGTGGGTAGCTGATATAAAATATACTTTTTTGAGAAAATATTATATAGTTCTAATACTATATGAACCGAAGGAAGATTAGATTCTGAAATAGATAGATAGATAGATAGATAGATAGATAGATAGATAGATAGATAGATAGATAGATAGATAGATAGATATGCATACACGTGTATATATAAATGGGTACAATTTCTTTGGTCACTGGCTACTTTAGTCAAAAATCTTTCTATTGGCATTATTGCTTGAGTGAAGCTATTAAAGTCCCTGAATTGTGTTTTATCAACTGTAAGGTAAATAGAAATAGGGAGCAATGCCAGAAACTTTCATTTTTTTGCAAAAGTGTCAACAGTGAAGTTTAGTTTGTGGGTGTGTGCGTCTGTGCAAGAGTGCTTGTAAGGTGGTGCAGGGGAGTGTACACTAACCCTACCCTTAACCCCAGCCCTACATATTATGATATTATACTCTTTTTCCATAACATTATCACTCTTCAGACAAATTATGTTTGCAAATTAGTGTTTTTTTGTTTTTTTTCGGATAACGGTCAGAAAAAGCAAAAAGTTTCCTTTTCTAACCTCTTTCAAGATTCAATCATAGGTTCATAGAGTTTTTTAGAGATTCAAACCCTGCCCCTTGCGTTTGCAAGGCGAACACCTTAGCCATTAGGCCACGCTCCCAACACATATGTCTGTTATATGAAAGGTAAGTTCAACATTTTGGCATTAAGGGTGGCAGTTTGTGTGTGTGTGTGTGTGTGTGTGTGTGTGTGTGTGTGTGTGTGTGTGTGTGTGTGTGTGTGTGTGTGTGTGTGTGTGTGTGTGTGTGTGTGTGTGTGTGTGTGTGTGTGTGTGTGTGTGTGTGTGTGTGTGTGTGTGTGTGTGTGTGTGTGTGTGTGCCAGGGTTATGTGGGATAGAGTTAGAGTAAGAGATAGGGAAGGAGAAATATTTTGCATTTTGCTTGTGTGCTTGTGCATGTGAAGTGTGTTTGAGTGTCTTCCTTGTTATGGAGAGGGTTTTCTTTAAAGAAGGTGCATGGTTGGCATGAGGGGCAGGGGCAGAGTTGGGGTTAACCCACATTAGTAAGGTGGTGTAGGGGGCAAAGGTAGAACTCAGAGTAATTTCTTTTTGCCCTAACCCCAGCACTGAGAACTAACATGTGCTGTTGTGTCTATGTGGGAACATGCAATATCTTCCCTTACCTCATGTACACTTTTACATGTGCACTCTGAAGGCTACTGTTACCAGTTTTGTGGTGCCAGTCAAGAACCTCTAACCATATGCTTCATTCCACCCACACTTGTTAAGTAGGGTGCTCGATCTGCAGACAGCAGATGGCCTCCTTTCCCCAGAATAGACACACTGCTTCATCTCCCTTGTCAGCTTCCCCATAATCAAACATGTGCCATTGTGATCACAGTCAGGCTTTATATCTCAGTGCCATGGTGTTGGCACTATATTACAGCACTAATTGTTGGTGTTTCTCATCAGTAAGGGAGACTGACTCCAACAATCAAGCTTGTATATCAGAAAAATAGTAGATATCATGTCCTCACTAGGTGTACATTTCTACAGAAGACTGTTCTAACTTAGGGTAATGGCAGACAAGCAGTAGGCTGGAGAAGAATATTATATATTATTGCCAAAATATGGAACAAAGTATATGAATTAAACTCCTGTGCTTAACAATGTCATTAACTGCTGTTCTTCTAGTTCATTGCTTATAGCTGTGATCCCAAATAAAATAAGTGCATTGATTTCTTCTACTGCATCCACTGCACTAGATTTCTTTCTGCATAGACTATATAGTTTCAGGTATATCCTAAAGTGCATTGAAACATCCATATAACTCATGGATCTTAATGCCAAGCTTAGATCTTTTCAGTGAAATGTAATTACTGAAGTCAAGCCTACATTTGCAAAGAAGATACACACCCTTAGAAACATGTTTCCATGATGTAAACACTGTGTGACTTTTTAAAGTAATTTTGTTTAATTTCATTTAGTTAACTGTGCAATTTATCTAGTCTTTCTTGGATACTTCTAAGCCACAGCCCAGCCCAGAAAAGAAAGATTTAGTATAACATTATTTAATGTAGCCAGTTAACCAGCTTGCTTTATAAAGGAGTAGGAAGGTTTGTGAGGTGGTAGGATTTAATTGCATGAAATATATAATCGGATTATCAGTGACACAATAAACCAATTGTTTATCTGTGATACAATAAACTAATTAAAAAAGTATATTAATAAATGTAGAAACAGATATCTGTTTATACTTATAGATACAGTTAAAAATATAGATATGGATATAGATTATAGATATGGGTCTATATCATATGAGCAAATTGCACAAATTGTGAACGCTCATAATATCGAACGTACCGGACCTCGAACTTCCTATTGTGGGGGGCTGTGCTCCTCACACCCCCCGCTAAATATATATTCCAACTCTGAGATCACACTACAGTGAGAAAAGGGCAAAGATCCCATTCTTCACTGTACCGCAATCTCAGAAAAAGCACTTCGAGGTCCGGTACGTTTGATATTATGAACGTTTGCAATTTGTGCGATTCGCTCATATGATATAGACCCATAGATATAGATATAGATATAGATATAGATATAGATATAGATATAGATATAGATATAGATATAGATATAGATATAGGATGCCTGGCTTGATATTTCTTTGTTAGTTGATGGACTTTGAATATGTTAGAAAGTACTTCTTGTTCATAAGAATATGAAACTTGTTCACGGAAAGCAATAGCTTTGTTAACCAGAATTCATGACGTAGTTTTTTGATTAACCAAGTCATGAGGAATGAGCCTGGAAAATGAATACCTCTGAAGAAGGCAGATGTTTCCATTATATGTATTAGATGTGTTTTAGAGCTCATCACCTGTGCAGCATTCAACACAAATTACAGATGTAATGCCTTTACTGCAATTAAGTTGAGTTTCATCAAAAGTATCTCAAGCATTCTAGAGACTATTAAAAATCTGAAAGTTTGTTGTTAATGTCATGGCTGTGAAGAACTAAAAGAGCCCTGACTGGTTGTTAACATCATGTTATCTAATTTTGAGTGTAGCTTTGGGGTTCATATTTGATAATGCCTGTCCATGCAAGCAAAACTAGCAACACTACAGGATTGCTTGCACTTTGAAAGTTTCAGGGTCCTTCCGTATTCATGTCTTCCATGGTCTGAGAGGTTTGAACAAACTCCTATAACCGCTGCTTCTGGTCTGTGCAGTGGAACACAAGGGAGAACAGTGTGCTCTTGTATATGCTCATCTTCAACTCTCTGCAAGCAGTGGAGACACAGTTGTTACAGGTGAGCCTTTGCCAACTTGAGCTGATCTCAGTGAACTAGTTAAAAGAGTTGCAATTAGTAACTACAGACAATGGAATCATTTTTTTTTACAACTTAGGATCTGTAATAACTTTTGAGAGTGCACAAAATATGTCATCATGAGACGTTAAAGTTCCTATGCCTGCCGCTTTACATGTGCACTGTATCATATGTACTGCTGGTTACAGCTGATACAAATAGTTACTCTCAGCCTATATCCTCCTCACAATTGTCACTTGTTTACAAATACCACTTCCAGAGTACTGTTATTGGCAGACTATTTTAGAATCATTTCAAATTGCTGTCACATAAAACTATGCTGCATTTTTTTTTAAAAGCAGGTAACTTTCTTTCAGTACCTTCAAGCAGTTTCTAGGATGTAATATACAAATGTGAGACCCAAGACAAATAGTACTGATTACGAAAAATATACGTAATACTGATATATACCTGAAAAACTGAAGTGATACTGATATGCATGTATCTATTTAATAGCCTTTTTCACTGGAGAAGGTCAAATTAGACCATGTCCCTTTCTGCCAAGGCCCAGAGAGAAAAGCTCCACATTGCAACCATTAGACAATCAGTGAGCATTAGTTAACTCATTTAAATAATGAATAAACTCAATAAACACATCTGAAACATGTATTCAAAGGATTATAAGAGAAGAAGTTTGACTGTCTTTTTTTATTATTTGAAAGGAGAAAAATATGACTTATTGGTGGGGTTTGGTACAAGAACAGTATGATTTTGATGCTAGTTATATTTTTAAAGTATTTGTAAATTGCAAATGGTTTCAAATTTTGCTGATATTGGCTGAGACTGAGTTCCAAACTTTAGCAAACTATACAGTATATAGACGAACAAATACTAAGTGTTGGTTTAGTGAATACAGTTTTGTGAGTTATGTACAAGTTTAATAATTATATGTTATTAAGGTAATTTTTCTAGGTTAGAGAGAATGTTGTCAGCAGTTTCAAGATGAGGGTAGATTAGTAGGTTAGGCAGCTTCAACCAATAAAGAGACTTCAGTGCTCTGTAGTGACATGCTCTGCTGAGATGGGTTACTTTATTTATTTTACATTTGTTTACCAGGAAAGTCCAACTTGGAATGAAGCCAATTTTCAGCAGAGGCCTAGACTCCACACAGAAGGTACTCCAGCTGAGAATTGAACCGGACAACCTCTTGCTGTGAGGCAACAATGCTACCACTGCACCACTGCACCATCCATATCTTTTACCTACTCTTCTTTATGGCTCCCCCATCTTGACCAATCTACAGTCCACTTTAAAATCCAAACAAGAACAATGATATAATAAAGTTGTCAAATTTGTAGCCAGTCAGCCCAACTGTAACCATCACTGTTCTGTCCTGACACAACTACTGATACTGCACACAGGTATATAAAACCCTTCTTCCTGCCCAGCTACCAGAAACATCGTCTAGCATTATCTTCCATACTGACCCTCTCCATCAAATGACAAACAACTACATGAAATGTATAAACCAAAGGTATCTATAGGGCACAGCTTATATTCCAACTATGTGGCCAAATTTTAGAACTCCATCCTGATCCTTATCAGGTCATTACCTAACAGTCATTCGTTTTAGACTTTACTAAAAGAATGCCTTTTCAGCTCTTGGTTCTGTTCATGTAACACACCAGGCTAATACCAGAAGTTTTCTTTCTTCCACATGTCCTCATTTTCCTTATGGTAAATTCCTTACTTAATTTGTCTCAAACTAATATTTCTTTTTTTTCCAAAATGTTTTTATTCATTTTATAACACAATAACTTAACAGTATAGTAGCAAGAAAAAACAAATAAACTATATACAATGTCCATAACAACTAAAAAAAACAATATACATAGGAGAACACTTAATATTTCTCTAACAGATTAGACAATTTTGTCAAAGCAATTAAATGATGATTTATGTTGTTAGTCCTTGCTTTTATAGTAGCAATCTCATTCTTACAAATGTATTTTACAAGATGGTTAAACTCAACTTCAAAAACAGAAGTTGGTCGGGATTTCCAATTTTTAGTAACAATTTTCCTTGCTATAGAGAGGATAGACCATAGTAAAAATATTTGGTTTTTAGGAATGACTTCAGGAACAGGAACATTGTAAAGGATGAGGGAATCAGAAATTATACAGTTGTCATTCCATAGAGCTTTACAAAGATATTTAAAGTCTAACAAAATGGGGAAATTATTCTGCAGTTAACAACCGTATGTATCCAGTCAGTATCAGGGTGTCCACATCTCCTGCATTTCATTTCTTTCTTGTACATTACTGCTAGTCGATGTGGGGTGAAAAAACATCTTTGTAAAAATGTCCATGTGTATACATGCCAGAACAGGAAAGATGTGGATTCTTTCATTGACTGTAAACAAAGCTTTTTATCTTTTTCTGAGAATACTTGTCTATTAATTTCACTTGAATAATTCCAAAAAGAAACGTCTGTTTTGCTAAAATCATTTCTGAGAATTTTATAAATAACAAATATTTATGAAGTATTCTTGGGTGAGCTATTAATAATTATTGAGATAAAATCCAAGATTTTTAAGTTAGTCTTACTGTATGCCTCTAATGAGGGTACAAGCTTAGTATGTATAAAATCCTTACAAGTTTGGATGTCCAGCCAATTGCAATTTTGCAAACTATATGTGCTGATCATATAGTCTGCAGAACTTATTTTATTAGCTGAGAGGACATTGACTCCAGTATAATAGGTCATCCTTCTTAAATTCTAACATTTTCTGAGTATCAAAAGATATCAAACATTCATTTGAGTAAGCAATAGGAAATATAATTATTAATAAATTCTTAATTAATTGATTAGAAAACATAAGCCTTTTAAACAACAGCAATATTTGGTTTATAAGAGGTGTGAGAACAAGTTTTGACCTTTCACTTTCAAAGTAATTTCTTTTTCCCTGATCAGCCAGTTTTGGTCTAAAACTATACTTTTTCACCATATAAATGCTTAATCACATGTTTAATCACACTAAACTCAATATTTCTTCTCGTGTGACTCTGCAAAGAGAAACCGTTACCATCTGCCACGAATGCTACCATTTTTTCTTTTCTTTTTTCTTTTCTTTCATACACATTTTGCATTTATCTTGTATATTTTTTCTTTCAAGTTCATACTTAGTTACCTTAAATGCTTTTATATTGCGTGTTTTTTATAGATTTGTTTAATGTTTATAATGTTCTCTTACGATTGTATACTTTATTGAAGAGTGATACATATCTATTGCTATACTTTGTACTATATACTATACTGTAGAGATTTTCTCCTCGAGCCTTCATGAAAATATGTTCTTGCCTAGTCAGACTTTCATTGTAAACAAATGTCATTAAATAAATACATAAAGGAGACTTGGAATTAAACAGGTATGAGCTATGGTCTGTGCATGCTCTGTTAGTAAAAGTCTGTCCTTTTGTATAATCTTGGTTGCTGTTTTTTTTTATTAAATATAGGTTGAATGCATTGAGGGACCAATTGACATAAAGAGACCAATAGGCATAAAGGTTAAGATCTCTGCCTCCCGTGCACACACAGGGTACAAGGTTCGATCCTGATCTCTGACCAATGCCTGTTTGGAGTTTGCATGTGCTCTCTGTGTCTCTGTGGTGTTCCTCCCACCACCAAACAAAAAAACATACTGAATGTTTCCATCTCAAACAAAGCAATGAATGAAGCTATGGGCAGCAGCACAGACTCTACATGGTCCACTATAGGTGAAAGAGTTGTATAGACCAACTGCTTTGGGCATCTACCATGGTGTGAAGTATCTTCAAGACAGGAGAGCCAAGATCACAGATTGCATGCCATGGCAGGGCTAGACATTCAATGGTGTAAAATATAGCTCTAGCTGATTTGGTCATGATAACTAATGTCGCCAATTTGGCAGTCATAAGTAGGTTGAGCACCTGGGCTACTCTGATCTACACCAGGGACAGATGTCAATGGTGGAAGGGGGTGTAAGTGCCTCTTTGACCAGTCTGTGTCTGCTGTGGGTAGTGTCCAGCTGCCCAGCCTGGGTTACCTGGGATAGCTCTGTTGAGTGAAAGCTGGACATAAAACCAATCAATCTACCAAATGCAAACTAAAAATGACTACACTTCATTTAGGTACAGGGATTGGAAGCGGATGGCATGATGGCATGGAGGAGGCTGGGCATTTTATGTATCAAGAGACAAGATGGAAGGGCAGTGCAGGAAAGACACTTGGTTTGGGATCGAAAGTCCTACTACTCAAGAGGAGGATATGCTAGAAATGGTGTTGGAATTGTGGTGAGAGAGAGGCTTCAGAAGGCAGTCAGTGAGGGATGTCATCTGAATCAGTGATAGATCCATTGCAATCAGACTCCAGCCTAATGATAGGACAGTATTCATAATCTCAGCCTATACTCCACACCAGGGTTGTGATAGTGATAGTGAAGAAAAGAGTGCATTCAGACAGCAGTTGCAGGACCTACTAGATAAAACAGAACACCATGAATTGGTGTTGATAATGGGTGACTTGAATGCATATATCAGGCCAGATAGGCCAGGATATGAGGACTGCCTGGGTCCACATGGGTGGGGAAACAGGAATAAAGAAGGACAGGCCACTTTAGACTTTTGTCTGGCAAATGGTTTGAGCCAACACATGGTTCAGAAAAAGAAACAATCACAAGATCACATACAAGAGTGACCAACATGCAATTCAGGTAGATGCCCTTTTCCTAATAAGGAATGGGCACTGGGGTAGAATCAATGATTGCAAAGTCATTTCTACTAAAACAGTCAGCCTAAGAAATAAACCACTGGTTGCCATAATCAGCTGCAAGCAGTGGTCAGAGAAAGCTGAAGACCTGGAAGTTGACTGAAGAGAAAGTACAACTATTCAAGGAATTAGTCATGGCTCTTGCACCTAAAGAAGATGAGGAAATAGATGGAGTTAAAGAAGAATAGCAGCACCTCAAAACAGCATGAGTGAGGACTACAGAACAGATATGTGGCTGAGCCAGGTATGGAAATAGGATACATAAGGAAAGCTGGTGATGAAATGCAGAAGCCCAAGCAGTCATCAAAAGAAAAAAGTGCAAGAAAAAGTGGGAGATAGAAAAGTCAGACAAGGCTAGGAAGGAATATAGGATGGCTAACAAAATGACTAAGAAAGGAGTTGCAACAGCAAAGAACAGGGCATTGGAGGCACTCTACCAGCTTCTGGAAAGTGACTCAGTAGGTACACAAAGAAAGTATATAAAGTTGCAAGGCAGAGACAGAAAGATAAAGAAGATAGTCAGACATCGTTCATAAGAAATGCCAACAACAACCTGCTGACCAGTCCAAATTACATCAATGGCAGATGGAAGCAATACTTCCAGCAGCTTCTAAATGAAGAAAAATACACAGAAGCTGTACTGTCCCTGACACAGCCTAGAATGAGAAAAGAAGCGGAGACCACACTAGAAGAAGTAAGAATAGCACTAAGGAAAATGAAGTCAGTGAAAGCAGCAGCAAATATGATAAAGATGCTGGGTGAGATAGGAGAGAAATGGCTCCTGAGGGTAGTCATAGCAGTGTGGAGAGAAATGTGTATCCTAGATGACTGGAGAATAAGCATACCTGTGCCAGTGTACAAGAAAAAGGGGACATCCACAAGAGGTATCAAACTCTTATTACATTGCATGAAAGTTCTGGAGATGGTGATTGATAAACGGATATGCAGAGTAGTAGAAAGTAAGATGGGAGGTGAGCAGTTCAGATTCAGATCAGGATGCAGCACAACTGACCCAGTTTTTGCAGTGAGAGAGATAGTTGAGAAGAAGCTAGAGATGAGGAAAGACTTCAAATGAGCATTAGTAGACTTAGAGAACTCATATGGCAGGGTCCCATGAAAAATGACTTGGGCAGTTCTGCAGTAGATTGAAGTCCCAGAAACATTGGTAGAATTAGTGCAGGCTATGTACAAAGGTCCAATGACTCAAGTATGAACAGTGTTTGGTCGCACAGAGGGGTTCCCAGTGGGAGTGGGTATGCATCAGGGTTCATCTGTGAGCCCACTGCTGTTCATACTGGAGAATGGATTGTATTAGCAAACAGGTCAGAGTTGCTTTATGCAGATGATACGGCAATACAGGCAGACTTTGAGCAAGGACTTCAGCAAAGGGTTAGGGGAATGGAATGCAAAACCGAAAGCACATGGGATCAAACTAAGTACAGATAAGACAGTGATAATGGCAGCAAATTGGGGAATCAGAAGAAGCTGAAAATTGAGATTGAGGGGAAGATAATGGAACAGGTTAACAGCTTCAGGTATCTGGAAGGGGTGGTTTAGGAGAAGGGAAATATGAATGAGGAGGTCAAAGCATAGAGTGTCAGGTGTAGTCTATGACAGAAGAATGCCAATAAAGCTGTAGAGTAAAGTGTACAAAACAGTGGTGTGACCAGTACTACTATATGGTACAGAAAATTGTGCAGTAAATGGCAAAGCAGATGAGGAACCTAGAGGTGATGCAAATGAAGTGCCTGAGATTGGTGGTAGGATACACACTGTGGGACAGACAAAGAAATGAGGACATAATAGCAGAGAAGTACAATTGCAGAAAAGATCAAAGAGAACAAATTACAGTGGTTCAGGCAGATGTGCAGAAAGGCAGAAGACAATCTGGTGAAGAAGATTTGGGACAGACAGGAAGAAGGAAAGGAAATGAGGGCATCCAGCAAAGAGGTGGATGGATTGTATGAGAGAAGACTTGCGACAGACAGGCATGAGTGTCAAACAAGGCAGGAGTGTGGCATTGAATCCTGACCTCATATAGAAAATGGGAAAAAGAGGGTTGATGATGATGACGAAAGCACTAACAATAAACAGGTTGGAATTCTACAGCTTGCTGCCTATCTTTGATGATGATGATGATGATGATGTTGATATGTTGAATGCATTGATTGAATCTTAATTTTTGTCAGTTATTTTTATTATTATCTTTGTATTTTGAAATAGCTTTTTTAATATTACTGGCTAATAGTATTGCAAAATGATAATCATTTGATTGCTAGTTTACAGGTGTAAATAATAATAATCATATTAGTATTTAGATTTATGTCACCAGTTTTCTATTTTTGCAAAGGAATGCTATAAGTTGGCATACAGCTGCTTGAGTGAAATAGCTGTGCATATAAATGTTGAATTACTTACTTATTGCATTAGATTTAATAAGAGGGAAGTAATATACATTTTGTTTATAAATATATTAAAAAGTAAAAGCTCATTGGGCCTTATGGTACACCTTGGCATAGGAGTTAGCATTTCTTCAGTGTAGAGTACAAATTTTATTTGCCCCCTGGGGTAGTCTGTGGATCAACTGACTGAATTATTGCTGAGGAGGCCTAGTTCTCTAAGTATATAAGTGTTGCTTTGCTTGGTTTTAGAATAGGGATGCAACGATTCCACATTGATTTGATGTTTCATGGAATAGTTTATAAAGGTTAGTAGCACTGTTTTTTTGCTGTGGCCTGGCCTAAATCCATGATGTATTTTGGAAAGCAACTTTTGTAACAAAGTTTAGAAGCTGTAAGTGAACATATTATTTAACTCATTCAAGCCTATAGTGCATTTCTGTACACTTAAGTTCACATCCACAGCTCCATATGGCATCCAAACCTTTTTTGGTTCTGGCTTCTTTAATTAAGTGATTTACCAGCTAATTATAGGCAGTATTAGAAAGGGTAAGGAGTGATTAAAAATGACACTAAATTTGTCCTGTGGTAGAGAAAGTAATCAATAAGTGTCACTTATTATTCATATTTTCATATGTATAATCATATTTTTATAATGGTGAGCCCTACATGTTATTGAGAGATATGATATTACATGCCATGGTGAAAGACAGGAAAATTCTTTCTCAACGTCCATTTATATCACTCTATTTCTGAGATATTGCTAGCTACTCGTTAGTAATTATGAAAATAAATATTTCCACGTGTACTTAATACTTCAAAAACAAGCGACTTACAAACTATTGCATGGCATCGGGTGAAACCTTAGATATTGTTGAAGAAAACTATCTGATATTTGCAGTGTAAATTGCACACCTTAAGAGATGTTCAGTGTTATTTATTTTGCTAATTATAGAATTAAGCATATGTTTCCATATTTCTGTAAATAGCTCAATAAATATGCACTCATGGAGGAATTTCTTGTTGTCATGTGAAAGCTTATATCTGGTTAACAAAAATGCTCTAATGATGTATGTCTGTATTGTGCAGTTTTCAAGATATGACAATTTGTGAAAGTGTTAACAAAAATATAATTTTGGGTTTGTGTAGATTATAACATATTATAGCATTTATGGAAAGACTGTAAATGCGCTGACTATTATCACTGTAAAGAAAACTTCTTACTGATAATAATGCTATTTGTATTGCCTTAACAGCTTTTATTGCTCACAGCATACTCACATTTGGTTATCTTATGCTTTTTAAGTTTATTTTTCAAACAAATGCTCTGGAATACAAGATGTGTGTAAGTTGCTAGAGGTGTGACATTCCACACCACATCTGTGTTAAACAGTTAAGTACATAATATATTGATTATTCTATGCTGAAGTGTAATGGGTAAAGCAATTTTTCTAACTACACTCTATCACGACTCACTCGAGGGGTCCTTTAGTTTACACATCTAGAATTCCACCTTTTATCAAATAATCTGTTAGCTGAACTGAATTATCAAAATATAACTTCTCAATATCCTAGTTAAAAAAGTATCATAGATTATATCCCAGATTTTACAGTTTCATATTTTCAACATACAACTGAACATGGAACATATACTTCTCTTAAGTATCATAGTATGTTGTAAGAAACAGTACAATTATTTTATGTTTATCTATACAGTTCACTATCAAATAGTCGACATTGAAAATAAATTCCTACCTGAACTATCGCTGCACATGTTCAAAAAGGAATGTCGTAAAGATCGCAATGTCGCAAGCACACTTCCATAAGTGAATTAAACCTTTCTCAACATCTGTAGACTGCAGTCAGACACTGCACATCCCATACATCACATGACATAACTATTATAAAGGGGGACAAGCCTTCTGCATCCCCATGTGGGGGGCTGCACCCCCCACGCATATTACATAAGCTCTGAGATCGCATTGCAGTGGGGAAAAGGGCAAATTTCCTGCTCTGCACTGTACCACGATCTATTATCATATGGTCAACCATATATGTGCCAATGCACAGTGCATTTGCTGAACCAGGATCTGCACAAATGAAGGTTCAACAGCACGGATTCAGCCAACCAAATTTCAACATCCCGTGGTCATTGAATCTGCACTTGCAATTTTGATGGTAAACCAATCTATACATACTGCATTTGATGTGAATTTAGTTTTGGCAAAACCCTAACAAGGTTAAGTAATTTTCATTTGCTGCTGAACTATTCCTACAGATTTCATTGAGAATTCTTCTTTCAGTTTTTAAATATTGGTCAGCATGGCCATGCAAACAGTCTGCATAGATTTATGAACTTTAGTCTTTCTGATAGAAACTGCAATGTTAACAGATCACAGAGCATTCTAAGTTGCATGGCTGCTAACGTGGAAAACTCTACTCACTTCATGACATTAAATTGTTGCTAAAGAAAGCACTTATAAAGTGATCTTTAATAAGTTCATTTGGAGAATATATTTTTGGACTTACAATTTCTAAATATTTTATGAAGCATATTCTGAACATGTATCCACTAAAGCATCAAAGATGAGTTAGAGGTTAATCAAATACTGGCCCTAAATGAGGCTGTCAAACAGCTTAATAGGATATGAAGCAAATACTATAAAACCAAGGGTATAAATTGTGCACATCTGAAAGCTGGGAAATGTGTAACCAGATTTCAGGTTTTCCGACCTGAGTTTAACAGTTACAACTACATATAATGCCTGTCTCAGGATTTATTTATTTATTTATTTATTTATTTATTTATTTATTGACACTTGTTAAGCTGGGAAAGTCTGACTGGATAATTTTATCCATTTTCTCTGGAGGCCCAGAGAGAAAAGCTCCATAAATAAAAAAAATACTTATACACAGGTGACAACTAACATCATATTACAATATACTGTAAATACATATATTAATACAAATATTAATACTTACATGAGATGTAGAATAACACACTTATACCATGATTAAAACAAGATAAATACAATATCATGTAGCACTGAAACATGTTATTGTGCTATCAGTACAAGAGTTTATTACTTACTCATAAAGCAAATGTCAGACTGGAAAATTCAAACAGTGGATAAGGAGGAGAGGAGAGTGAGGAAGAAGTATTTGTTAGCGGTAATAAGTGGAGTAGGTATGGGAAACAGGAAAAATAATGCGCAAAAGCAAAATTAAGAGAAAGGGAAAGAAAAAAAAAGAAAAGGAGGATGTACAAATGCATTAGAAGAGAAGGAGCTGAAATTTTAGCCAGGAGAGCAGCAAGTATAAAGCCAAGCAGTCAGGCAAGGATTCTTTTAGTTGCATCTTAAATAAATTAATGTTTTGTACTGTCTTGATTGGTGCGGGTATCGTACTCCAGACTTTTGCTGTGCAGTATGAGTACAGATTTTGACCTCAATTTTTGTAAGGCTTAAGGATGTTGAGTAGATTTTTGTCAGAAGATTGAAGGTGACAACTTGACAGGTAATAGTGGAGAATTGTACTTGTATGTGGACAGGAAGTGAGATTAAATATAATTTTCTGTGTTAGGAGAAGTTGTATATAATTCAGCCGGGATAATTCTAGCCAATTTAGGGCTTTTAGTGCAAAACAATGATGTGTTCTGTGACATGTATGAGCTGTAAATCTAGATACCTTGTTGTAACACTGTTCTAGTTTAGATTTTAGGGTGACCTGGAGGTTAGTCAAAAATGGATAACCATGGTGACCAAGAAGAGCACTGAGTGACAGCATTTTTACTCAGCTCTGTCTCTTCAGAAATATTTTGACAGGATTTTTTGTTTTTAGGTATTCCAATACAAGATTTTTTATATCTAAATAATTCTTTAGTATATATATTTTGATAAAATATAAAAATTCTTACATAAACATTAATTTTTCCTGTCACATTTCATTGACAATTCTTCAGCATCAAAAGGCAAAATGAGTTACACTAAAGCCTCTCACCAGGAGACATTTCTAAAAAAGGAATTACAGTCCTTATTAACTAGTTTTCAAGAACTGTCAACTAAAATGGACAAAATGGATTTAAAATTGGGTGACTTCAAGGAAAGTGCACCCAGCAGATGGACACCATTCATGAAGACCTGTCACAACAGAAAAAACAAATTTCAGGAATAGAAACTGCTCTGAATGACATGGACAGCAGGGTTAAAGAGAATGAACATAACATTGAATTTCTCTTAAAACAGAATTCTCTTCTACAATCAAAAGTGGATGACCTCGAGAATAGGTCATGTAGGAATAATGTAAGAATATTTGGTCTTCGGGATAACATAGAGGGTAATAGTATGGAAACGTTCCTAACTTCTTGGTTACCTGAAATTTTGGAACTCCCAGAAGCATCATACTATGGCATTGAAAGGGCTCATAGGTATTTGGTTTCTTCTAAAAATAGCAAAAGTAATTCTCCTAGATCTGTCATTGTGAAATTTTTATCTTCTCATGACAAACAAATGGTTTTAAAAGCTGCTTGGGAGAAATCACCAATTAAAATGAAAGATAATATTATTCATTTCGATAATGATTATTCACCTACTGTCACGTCAAAAAGAAAGATATTTCTACCCTTAATCAAAGAACTTAAAAGAAATCAAATATGAGTCCATATGCTATTTCCAGCCAGGCTGAAAATCTTTCATCAAAATGGATTTAAAACATTTGAATATCTGGACTCAGCCATTTCTTTTATAAGAAACAACAAACTATTAGAAAAACTTGAAGATATGGATTGGGCTAGTCCCAGTCTTAAAATAATTGCTGATAATAGTACATGGAAAACTGTTGAATCCAAAAAGAAACTAAAAAAATGAAAAATTACTACTACTATTACTCCATCATATCGTTTTTATAATTTGTAGTAGTCCCACATCTCTCCCACATTCTGTGGATATATGTTAAAATTACAAGATTTTTAGTGAACTTCACCTTAGATTCTCTAATAACTGACCCTTTAAGTTGGGGAAAGAAAACTGAACAATTTTAAATATATATAAAAATAAATTTAGAAAACTGGACATCCAGGTGAGCTTATTTTATTTGTTAAATTATCTTTATAACTGTATATATATTCCCACTTGTTGTTTTGGATTTATATAAGCTAGTCTTAATGATTAAACTAAAGCTGATATTATCCATAACATATCTTGGTTGCCGTGATACTATCCTTGCTGTTCTATGCAACTGCTTTCCGGTTTAAGTATTGCTTAATAATAAATATGGTGGGGTTGGAATTGTTTTGCAGTTGAATTGTTGTTGGGTTTTCTCAATATGTGAGCTCGCCTGGAAGACACTATTGATTGAACAGTTATCTTGGCTTGCTTTTTGGGTTGTTTGTATCTGGATCTGCCTGCTTCATTTGGACCTTGTTGGAGAGGTCATTGCTTGTATTCACTCCGGTTTGTGTTCAGGGGAGTTAGCGATGGTTTGCTGGAGCCCGGTATATGCTGTATGGTTACTGTTTTGGAAGAAGTGTTTGGGTTAGTACCTCTCTTTTGAGAGAGATGTAGGTTTTGATTGTGAATTCTGCTTGTTTTTTTGGGGGGAGGGGATGCACTCGATGGTGGTATGTGGAAAGGTAATGGGAGAATGTGTTGGCATTTTTCTTTTCTCACTCCTTTCCCTTTTTTGTTTTATACCCTGTGTGTTCGCATTGTTTTCCTTTCAGTGCATTGACATGTTGGTGGCATTCTCCGAGCTTTGAACATCTCTCGTGCTTGTATATTAGCCTGTGTGAGAAAAAAAAATCACTTAGCTTGCTTACAGGTTTCCCGCTGGAATCCTTGAAGTTTGAATTTGTTGAATCAAGCTCGAGAGTCTGCAGGTGCTCTTTCAGATGAAACAGGCGCTTTCCAGTTACATCATAAAGAAACTGCCGAGACAAGATGACCTTTAATCTCGCACACCAGCAGTTACGTAGCAAATGGAATGTTGAAACACTGTAGTGTATTTATGTTCAATGGACCTTACCTTTGACGAAGTTTAATGGATAAATGCCTTCTTATAAGATGCTGCATTACTTGGCATGTAACTAATTAAAATCGTCTGGCTTTTATATTCACATACAGTTAACTGAGTCTATACAAATCTCAGGATTAACTTCATAACATTAGTATATAAGGAAGTGAATATTTAGCTATGCTGATGGTCTACAATAATGTAGTGTTGGTGGGAATAAAAAAAGTACTATATAATATCTAATTCTTGAAGTTTATTCTAATAGCTTTGATTTATGTAAATTGAAGAAAACAACTTTCAAAAAGCAAACATGTTAATGTCACAGTCTAATAACTGATTCCTTTCGAGGAAGCTGTTTCTATTTTATTTGAATATGAGCTGACTTAAAGGTATATTCTCTTTTTAATCACCTTAATTTGTCATTCCATATTTTTACCTCTTAGGATACTCAGTAATAGAATTGGCAAGATACATAAGTTACATTTAATTTAAATTCTAGATTGCAATAAGATACTTGATAGTTAGATACATTTGTTTGCTTGTTTTTTCTTGTCAATTCTTGAAATTATTTAACTCTAATAATTTCAGGCATGTTATGAACTCCACACACTCTTATTAGTATACCCTGGAGTAAATTGGTATGATCTAAAATTAATATTATTATTAAGTGTTTGAGTTGCATATAATGGAACAGTAAAGTTGAATAGTACTGGGGAGAAAGAGGTAAATGTTACTATGGAATGACATAGAATGATTTTTAGCATATTCTATTTATATTTCTTTGGTCTTCCTTTTAAAAGGAGATAGTCGCTAATACTACTCTGAAACTTATTTTTTTCTTTTTATGACAGATGCTGATTAGATGCTGTTACTAGATTGAGAGGCAATTCAGGTGATAATATGTCGCCTGAATTAGGCGTTCTAAACTCCAGAGGGGTTAATGTTGCATGTAATATAACTAATTTGAGTTATAAAATAAATTTTTTTATCAATTTGTTTGACGTTCATCATTACTCTACAATAAGCAGTGTTTCAATAATAGTCTTCTTAGTTTTACTGTTCAAGTTAATTAAAGTACTAACCTATATCATCTCTTCTAGATTCAATGGTAATGCAGTATTATGGTCAATTGATTTAAATCTCTCAATATATCTCTGGTATGTCAGTTTTAAAAGGAATCTCTATTAACATCAATGGCTTGAATAATCCTAGTAAGAGAGGAAGTTTATTTAAATATCTTAAACTTCATAAATCTCAACTAGTATTTCTACAAGAAACCCATTTAATATTGAAAGACATTACCAAACTTAACATTAAACCTTATTCTTTGCTAGTAAGTTCAGAACATTCGCAAAAGAAAAGGGGGTGGCAATTTTATGGAACAATGCACTATCCTTGCCTAAAATACTTAATGTCTATAGAGACAATAAAAGGATGTTTTGTTCTATCAATATAGAAATAAACAATAAACTATATACTTTTGTGAAAATTTATTGGATTCCAGGTACTGGAATCAGCACAGTAAAACAACACTTCGATCAGATAGTACAATTTGCAAAAGGAAATATTACACTAGCTGGAGATTTTAACTGTATTTTAGACAATAAAGATACTACTTCCAAAGGTAATAGATGGATTTCAGCATCTGCGAAATTACTTAAAGATTTTATAGATTCTTATTTAATGAAAGATATCAATAACTTTGCTGAGCCTAACTCTTTATTCTTTACATTCTTTTCACATAGACATAACATCTTTTCAAGAATTGAAAGAATTTAAATTTCCAATAGCTTGGCAGACTCCCTAAATAGTTCTAAAGTTATTGCTTGATCACAACTCTATAACTTTTGAATTATTGATTAATCATATTCGTGGTATTCAAATTAATAGAATACCTGCCTATATTACAAAATTAGAAGATTTAAAAAAAATCATTTTTATAGAAATACAAAATTTTATAGAACTAAACAACACAAATGATATTTCTGAAATATATATTTGGGGTGCTTTAAAAGCATACTTATATGGGAGAATCATAAATTGGTATTATCAAAAAAGAATACTTTGGGACAAAAAATTACTTGATATACAACTAAAACTTGATAATTTAAAGCTTAACTATAAAGAGGGTGAACACTTGAATGATAAGAAAAAAGAAATACGTTCTCTAAACATTAAATATCTGAAAATATTAAATCATAAAACCAAGATTAATATTGAAAATTTTAAATTAATAAATTAATCTACAAACCATAAATCTTTAAAATTGTTAGCTAACAAAACAAAGAGGCTAAATAAAATTAATCACATTAATGAGATATTCTCTCCAAAAAAGAAAAAGATGGTCTCGAATTTATATAATATCCTAACTGAATTTAGGGAATTCTTTCTAAACATTAATCAAAAATCGAATATAATCGACACTAAAGAGGACAATAAAGCTTTTATTAGTAAATATACTAAAAAAAAGATTATCAGAAGAGCAAATAAATTTTATAGATAAACCCATTTCCTTTAAAAATATTCAAATACAAATTGCCAAATTAAAACAAAATAAAGCCCATGGTAATGATGGTATAATACCAGAAATACATACATTACTACTTAATAATGCTTTAAAATTACTTCACAAAGTCTTTAACACCTCCCAGATTAGCAACGTATTCCCTACCTTCTTGGAAGTATACTTTTATATCTCCTATACTAAAATCTAATAAAGATCCTACTAATTGTTCCTCTTACAGACATATTTCCCTGCTTAATATTGATTATAAAATGTTCATGTCCATTTATGCTGTCAGATTGAAAGGAATTTTACCAATTTTAGTTGATAATGATCAAACAGGATTCATAATGAATAGGAACTCTTATGATAATATAAAAAGAACATTAACACTGATTGAATCTGTCAAACATTTAAAGAAGAGTTTAACATTGATTAGTTTGGATATAAATTGTGCTTTCGATTCTATTAATTGGGACTACTTATTTATTCTTATGGGAGAACTAAACTTTTCTAATACATTTATTAATCTTATTTCACAAGTATATAATAGCATTCAAGATTACATTAAGATTGGCTCAAGTATTTCTCAAAATGTCCCAATAATTAAAGGTACCAAACAAGGATGTCCATTATCCCCTTTACTATTCACATTAATCATGGAGCCTTGGGCTAATTTAATCAGATGGGATAAAGATATTGCAGGTTATAAATTAAACCCTAAAGAGTATTCTAAAATACAGATGTTTGCTGATGACAGTCTTCTAACCCTTGGTGGCAAAAACTCTTCCATTCACACTCTCTTTAAACATATGAATCTCTTTCAAAAAGTATCTGGCCTAGCTTTTAATAATAATAAAACCCAAATTCTTTTAATTGGACCAAATAAGTTTGATTTACATGATGATTTCAAAAGATACTTGTCACAGTCTGATCAAATTTTGTATTTAGGTATTATAATTACTAATAATATTAAAACTATTATTCAAATAAACTATAATAATAGTCTTTTGACAATTGAGAAATTAATAAAACAATGGAGTAAAATACCATTCTCTATGGATGAAAGACTTTCGATCATTAAAATGATTCTTCTTCCAAAAATACTATATATACTTCAATCTATATCATTACCTCCTCCAAATTTGATAATAAAGAAAATAAATTCAATGTTCCAAAAATTCCTGTGGTTCCCTAATAAGCCCAGAATTGCATTAAGTTATCATATGAAAATCTGGGATAATGGTGGCATAGGTATGCCAAATTTAGAATGTTATGCATTCTCATCAGTAAATAAAACTATATCCCTTCTTATAGATATATAAAGTATCAAGCTAAATGGAAAACTCAACTCAAGTTATTAGCAATAGATATACAAAATAATATTCCTCAAAAACTGGATTTAGTAAATATCCCATTCATTTGGATTTTAAAAGATTATTTCTCAGTATCTTCTTCTCAGAATTTCAAAAGTAACTACTTAACACTCCTTCTAAAATCTTTTAAAAATTAAATTCTTAAATTTAGCTTGCATAAGGACTAGTTATTTCTCCTTTTTCCCATAGCATATTCAGAAGGAGTCCTCTTTTCTTCAGATTTACAAAAAATGACCTCTTTTCAACAAAAACAATTAATTTTTTGGTATTAGATGATGTTAAGTAATAACTTAAAATCAACAGATACACTTAAGGCTGATTTCCAATTTGACTCATGTTCACGGTTAGACTTACAGGAAGGAAGGAAATATATATTAAATAAAATCAATTTAATGCCTGCTTCAAATAAACAAGTAATACCTAGTTTAATACAATATATGATATTATCAATACAAAACATTCCCCCTGCTAAAAATAAACTTTTATATATATATATATATATATATATATATATATATATATATAAAGCTATCAAAAAGGATTTAGATATATTACCTGATAGTAGTGGAACTACTATCTCCTAATCAATAACCAACCTCCTACGAATAATGACAAAAAAATATAGTTAAATCAGCCAGTGTAACTACATCTTCTCTTAAATGGAGAATATTTACATGGAAGTATTTATATAGATCATTCATCTCTCCTTTTACTTTGAGTAAAATTAGCAAAAAAGATGTTATATGTTGGAAATGCAAAACGCAATTAAATGATGATTGGTTCCACATGTTTTTTAAATGTATATTATTAAAAAAGTTTTGGGAAGAAGTTAATATTTTTCTGCAAGCAATTTTCACAGACAAATTCACATTATCTAGATCACTAGTTTTATTCAACACACCAGTTCCTGCCTGTATTAGTATTTCCAATTACCGATCAATTTGGTCCATATTATCTGTAGCCAGAAAGACAATTACAAAAAATTGGAAATCTTCTTCCTTTCCCTCAATACAAGAATTTAAAAATTTGCTTTCTGATGTTTGTCACTTGGAAATGCTTACCATTTAATCTAGATCTACTAAAATTAAGACTACACCTAATTCCTGGAACAAAATATATAATCTATTAGAAAATTAGTTTAATACTCTTATAAATATCCAAAGATTTGTAAATACATCTGTACATTTATTCAATTCTTATGGCGAACGTTTTTGTAAATAGTTGTTTAGTTATGGTTGAATTTTGTAAATGTTATTTTTATATATATTTAAAATTGTTCAGTTTCTTTGAGGTTCATTGTCTGATCAATATTGTTTCAATAAAATTATTAAAAAAAAAAAAGAATGGATAACCATATAATAGAGAGGAGTAGGTATGTAGTGGCCAAAGTAACTCTGGTGGCTGCAGTAGGGAATTGGTAGCTCTATATAGCCATCCTAGTTTTTTATGATTTTTTTACATTGCTCTGTATGAGGAGGTCATATTTGAGGGTATCATCTATTGTAACCCCCAGCAGTCTTGTATAGGGCACTACTTCAATTGGTGTATTGTTTAGGTATGCAATCTTAAAGTTATTTTTCTCATGAGTAAGTGTTTTTGGTAAAAATAAAAGGAGTTTGGGTCTCTTTGGATTAAGATGGAGTTGGTGGTTACAAAGCCAATTTGCAATATAGTTAAGGCTTGTTGCATAATCTTTTCTAAACTTTCTGATTTACAGGCAGATATGGGTGGAATCATTTTCATACTGTACAAGGGATGCTTGCTCTATAGAAGTATAAAAATTATTTAAAAAGATATTAAATAGAAGACGACCAAGGATAGAGCCTTGTGGTACATCTGTAAAAATAGGTAGATAAGGGGAAAGGGAAGAATTCCATTTGACTGCCTGATACTGTTCCAACAAGTAATTATTAAATCACTGAAGAGTAAGTTGTGAGATACCCCTTGTGAGTAAACAGAGCAAATATGGCTAAAGCCATATTTTTAAAAAAGGTGAAGCAACAATAACAGGTTATAATATTATTTTAAAAGACTGGAAAGAGAGCAAGAGGTGTGGCTAAACCTCAGTACTAGTCATCTCAGTAGCTGCCAGTGATGTGCAATACCCTTATGCTCACATCTGACAGGTACTGGTAATCACTTTTCAGATCAATGTACATAGAACCATCTCCCTAAGATATACCCATCATACACCTGAAAAAGTCCTAACAATGCTAAATGATATTGTGTCAAGATCTGAGAATAATAACAAAGGGGAACTAATACTCTTCCATGATTTTAATATGCTTTGTAAAAAATGTGCAACTCAAAACTGCCATAATGATTGCAATACATTTGGTTTAACTCAGCATGCTCATTGGAAATCTACATTGATACTGATTCTCAAAATATAATAATAACTAATATAAAAATGCAGTGCAATGAAATAAAAAAGAGGCACTGGTGCTTTTCCCACCTAGCTGTTGAAAAGAGACGAATTTAAGGAATGGGTAGTGGAAATTATTTGGGACTTATTAGGGAAGATAGAAATTTCTTCTGAAAATATAGCTAGGGAGTGGGATAAAATTAAACTGGAGTTTAAAAATAGGGTGGAAATAAAAGCAAGAGAGATATGGTTAAGAAGTAACAAGAATTATTCAGAGAGACAGACAAAGGTTAGAGGTTATTGCAGAAAATGGGGGATCTCACAGAACAAGAAGAGGAGCAACTGCAGAATACTAAACAGAAAACAAGGGATTACCTCATTAATATGCATGAGTTTAGAAAGATTGCCATTAAGCAACTGTTTTTTTATAATAACTCCAGAGCACAAGAACTTTTAGCACGACTCAGGTGACAGAAAGTAGAAAGGGTTGTCATCAAACTAAGGCAGCCTACAGCAAGAAAGATAATCAGGTCCTGTAGAGGTGCTAGAACTATTTCATAAAATTTATGAATATATGTACAAAGCAGAGAAATATGGAACTCAAGAAAAGGTGCAAATGGAAATGTTTATGGAAGATTTAAATATGCCAAGGTTAGCAGTAGAAGAAGCACAATTACTAACAGTTAGGATAGGAGGAGATGAGATAAAAATGGTGATGCATAACCATTCTACAGGAAATCCTCAGACATAGATGGTTTTCCTGTGAAAGTTTGGAAGCTAGCAGGGGAAAAACTGATAAAGATATGGAATATTTTAACTGTATTTTAAAATGAGGAGAAACACCAGCATCCTGCCAGAAAGCTGTGGTGACTGTAATACCTAAAGATGGAAAAGTCCCATCAGATCCAGCATCATACAGGCCCATTTCAAATCTGAGACATAGTTATGATGTGTTTATGTCTATAATGGCTAAAAGAATGGCAAAGATGATGCCAAAATTGATAGAGATGGCTCAGTTTTCTTTTGTGGAAGGGAGGCAAACATGTGATAGCATTAATAAAACAATGAAGATCCAGAGGGAAGCAGAATATAAGAAAATACCACTGTTGTTGAGTCTTTATGCAGAGAAAGCATTCAACAGAGTAAGCTGGGATTTTATGAGTAGGGCAACGGAAGCATTTGCATTCCCTGATAAAATTATAACATTGATTAGAAAGATATATGAGGGATTGGAGGTAAAAATTAAAGTGGACAGGTTTCTCTCTGATAAGTTCTGTTTGAACAGAGGAATGAGGCAGGGGTGCCCTTTTTTACTTCTATTATTTGTGCTATATTTAGAACCATTGGCAAAGAAAATAAGGCACTCAGAAATTCAAGGATATAATTAGTATGGTAGCCAAAAAACGTCTTTATTTGCAGAAGATGTTATTTCATACCTGATAAAACCAGAAAAGGCCATTTCAGTGTTGTGGAACATTTTGAGACAGTTTCTAGTCTCTTCAACATACAAAATTAATGAAGATAAAGCAAAGGCAATAGCTGTAAACTAAGTACCCACACTTAAATTGGTTAGGCAATACTGCTATTTATGGGGACATGATAAATGAAGTACTTGGGAGTATGGATTAAAAAGGATTCTGTTATGCAGCTGAGAAATTGGAAGCTCTGTTTTATGGATATGGATAGCAAGATACAAGCAGTCAAAATGATTTTAATCCCTTTAGTTTTATACACAGGTCTGGCATATTTTTATCAACTGAAAGAGAAGCTGTGAATAGCATTTAATAAAGAGTTGAAAGATTTTATATAGGAGGGAAAGATAGCAAGAGTCAATTGAGAAAAGTGGATCCTTTCCATAGAACAAGGTGGTTTGGGTTTGTCTGATTTGAAGGGGCATTTCAGAGCTACACAGTTAAGGCTCCTATACATAGCACAAGCAGAAAGCTATAATAAAAAGTAAAAAGAGATAATGACAAAACTGGGGGAAGCTCAAGAAACAAGGACAGACTGGGAATTTGGATGTAGATCCTTAAGGAGAATAACAATAACATACAGAATATTGCATTCATTAAGTACCAGAAAATATTTAAGAACTAAGCCAAAACAGGAATGGAGAAAGGAGATTCTGCTGATAGGGATGACCAAATAATTAGAGAGGAAATGTAATAGAATGGGAAGAGATCAAGAATGTATTTCGCTATCGGAGATTGATATCAGAGTATAATAAAAAAAAAACAGAAATAAGGTGATCCTAAGCAAAAAAAACAGCATTGGTAGACTTTTTAGATGAATCTAGGCCATTAAAAAAGGAATAATTAGTAGAGCATATAAAATATTGGCTGATAACTATAAAAATCAATCAGAGGAGTTTAGAAAGGATTGGGAAGAGAGATTGGATAAGCAATTCACAAATAAACAATGGGGGATATATGTATGACTACCACACATGCAACAAAGTCTAGAAGATTTAGGATCTTTGATTGGAAGTGTTAATGTAGGTATTTTTATGCATGTAGAGTCCAAAGAATTTTTCCTTACGTAGATAACAAATGTTGGAGGTGTGATGGGGAAGAAAGCGGTAGTTGGGAACACATTTTCTGGGAGTGTAATGAGTTGGCAGACTTTAAAAATTCCCTGCAGACTACTCTGCCAGAAATACTGGGTGAACAAATTTGTGTAACTAAGGAAATTAGTTTTTGGGGGGCTATGATACAGAATTGGAATTGTCTAGACATAGTAAGACCTTGCTGAGTCTAATTATGGTGGCTGCCAAAAAAAGCAATTTCTAGAAAATGGAAATCAAAGTCTAAATCAACTATACTAGAAGTAGTCGATATAGTAACAGAGATAAAACTACTGGAAATGGGATCTTTAGAAAAGGGTAGGAGCAAATTGCATAGAAAAAAATGGAAATTGTGGGAACAATAAATGCAGACTAATGTTGTGGAGGCGGAATGAGGTATAAAAGAAGGCAGGATTTGAATGAGCTATTTAATGTCTGACTGGCAAAGACTGGTTAGATTATAATTGATGTATTTGCAAGTAAACTACTTCAATATAGTTTGTTTTCATTTACATAAATGTGTGATTGCCTATGTCATAAGTGATAATTTAATAAAGATGTTTTTCTTTTAAAAAGAATGGAAATTTCTCATGCAGAAAAATGTTTTTGAGAAGAAATAAGGTTTAAGAGAAGGCAGTCACTGAAAAGTTTATATCATATTGCTTAGAATATATAATATATAACAATAAATGTGATCTATATTGCTTGTAAATGTAAACTTGTTAATATGGTTTGATTTCTTTTATATGAATATAAGTTTGCCTGTGTCACAAGTGATAATTCAATAGACGTGTTAATATACAGACGCATTATATATATATATATATATATATATATATATATATATATACATATATATATATATATATATACATATATATATATATATATATATATATATATATATATATATATGTATATATATATATATATATATATATATATATATGTGGATCCTAGTTAAATGATCGAAGTTCAGAACTTTGAATTTCATATGGCCGAAACTATATGATCGAAGTTCTAAAACATTGAACATTTAAATGGAGATCTCCGTACAATGCGGAATGGGAATATTCCCTTTTCCTCGCTGTAGTGCGATCTCATAGTTGGTGTATTTTAATAGCAGAGGGTGTGGGGGGTGCAGGGTGGCTTGCCCCCCCCCCCTGCATATATGTGTTTTAGGTTTTTTTTTTTCTTTTTTTAAATGTTTGAGATTACAAAACTTCGATCATATGGTCCTGACCATATGAGTTCGAAGTTTTGTAATTTCTATCATTCAACATAGACCCATATATATATATATATATATATATATATATATATATATATATGGACTCCTATTACAAGAACGAAAGTTCACTACTTCGAACTTAATAGGAAGCCTCACGTCTGCGAAAGTTCACTTTAATGAAAGTGAACTTTTGCGTAAGTGCAATTCACCTAAAACACCGCAGCACAGTGGAAGACATAAAAAACAAGCTATGCCCTCCACTATGGTGCGATAGTCATGGACCTTAGGGTTAGGGCACAGGTTAGAGTAAGGGGATAGTTAGTAAAGCTATCCCTTGCCTAACCATGCCCTAACCCTAAGGTTCGTGACTATCGCACCATAGTGGAGGACATTGCTATGTCCTTCACTGCGCTGCAGTCATCATGGACCTTAGGGTTAGGGCATGGGTCATGGTAAGGGGATAGCCCTATGGGCTATCATCATCATCACTATTTAAATGTGTATTAGTTGCTAGCAATTGTTAAAGTCTGATGAAGCATTTGAAAACGTGAAAGCGCTTACTTTGTTACTGCAGTTAATAAATTGTTTTATTTTATGCCGTAGCGAGCCTCATTTGGTTTGTTTGAACTATTGTACGTGATTCTGAAGAGGCTCCTTACCCAGAGCTGTTTTGTTTGACATTTTTTATATATATTATTCTTTACGGTTCTGAGACATGGCTGAAAGGAGAGAAACTATAATATTGGAGAGTGGAATTGGAGCTATGAGTACGATACAGGGAGCAGTTGTGATATATGAGAACCCGCTCCTTAAATTCACTTCAAAAGAACTGGTGAATGATGGAAAGTGTTCAACGAACATACGGAGGAGTATTGATGTCATTCAGTTTACTCGCAAGCTGGAGAATACCCTACAGAAACTGTGAATAACACAGTGGCAGAGGTTACACATGGAAGCATGTCTTTCATTTCAAATAATACCCAGAGGTTTAAGAGTGCTAAAAATGCCTACTTTTGGCACCACACACCCTTGTTAACAAAATGGCAGAAATTGAATATAGAGACTAGCTATGGATATATTAAATTATTGAATCGGGGCTAATGCAGGAAATTGTGGTGATGGAAAATGACCTAGAGAATCTGATCAGTGTTGAAGAGAAGGAAGTATTTACTATGGACATTATGTTGAGATTGTATATGTTAGACAATAAACAGTTATTGGATAAGATGAAGAAGTTGGAACGAGACCTTGGTGATTTTCAAAGAGGACAAGTCTTTTCTTGGCCCAGAGATAACATGAATAATGGTGCAAATCCCGTACAATATACCCACAATGTTCAAAAAGTAAATAGGACTTCTTCTAATTCTGATTTTGTTCATTCGAATGTCACGCAGATAACCACGCCTTCATCAGTGATGTCAGCGCATACACCTCCGCCCACAGAAGTGATGTCAGTGCATATACTTCCGCCTACGGAAGTTACATCAAATGATGCTAATAATCTGGTTAGTAGTGTGAAACTAGACCCAGGAGAGGGTCTCTCTGGAGAAAGAACAAAAAAATTACGTTCATCAATGGCTGGTGCAATCCAAAAGAATGTTGGTGCTAATATGAACAGCACGTTAGATTCACTAGATGAGATATTGGCTAACAATACTCCGTTTCCTTTTCCCTTACCCATTCGACAGACGACCGCAGCCAGTTGGTCACCACAAGGGCATTTGAGGAAGAGGAAAATCACGGAGGACTGACACGAATTCCAGAAGAAGATACTCAAACCGATCCCAAGGACTTAGTGGTAAATATATCACATTACTGTTTGACTGATAGTGAAAGGTCTCTATTAAATCATGGCCTTTCATTTATACCTTCGAAGTTGGCAGATATTACTGACATCATTTTAGATATAAAAATGTTTACTCGGAAAGTCAGTTTAAGTTTATTGTTTGATAATACAGCTACAGGGAATAGGAATATGTTTTGTAAACCTTCTACTTTTATACCACAAGGACACCCCTTACTTGACACATTTAAAAAAGCCTGTGAACGTGATTTTTTTAATTATATAAGTCGAAAAATAAGTCAGAATTTTATAATTTAACTTATGATGAGTTTCAATCTATCAAGAAGTTACAGGAAAATGATACAATAGTTATTAGACAGGCTGATAAAGGGGGTGCTATTGTAGTTTTAGATGCTGAAATGTATGTGAACAGCATGATGACTATGTTGGGGGATGCTGATACATATCAAGTACTGAGTGGAGTAATGCTGAATAAATTAGTTAAGAATGTGCAATCTGAATTATATGATATGCTTTTATGTCACACTATTGATGGAGATTTATACAAGTATTTGTTAGTTGAAAATCCTCTTATTCCCACTCTGAGGGGACTTCCTAAGATACACAAAACCGTCATTAATCCACCTATGAGGCTTATAGTCTCAGGTGGTGGTTGGCTCGTGGAGCTGGCTTCAATATTTGTAGAGAAGCAACTTCGACCGATTGTGAATAATACTAGTTCCATATTGAGAGATACGCAAGATTTTTTAGAAAGTTATGCAGTAGCATTGTCGCCTCACAATAAGACGCTGTCCAGTTCGATTCTCAGCTAGAGCGTCTTCTGCATGGAGACATGCATGAATGGGCGTACCTTCATTGAAGGTTGTGCATCAGGCCTGGCAAGCCGGTATGTAAAAATAAACTGCCAATCATTAGCGGACCGGAGTTCCTCTGTGGCAACCCCTAACCGGGAAAAGCCGAAAGACACAAATGGTGAATATGTTTTATTAAATGAAAGGGCATGTGATGATTTATTGGTTACTTTAGATGTGGTTTCTCTGTTTACATCAATCCCAAATGGTACAGGGATGGAATTCTTGAGACTATTTTTGATTGAGAAAGGGGTACCTAGAAACTCTATCATTAAAACTCTAGCTTTACTTGTCTTAGTGCTAAACAACAATGTGTTTTTGTATGAGAATGTTTATTACCTACAGAATAAAGCGGTTGCCATGGGCACCCCATGTGCTAACACTTATGCCAACCTTGTGTTGGCATATTGGGAAAACACTTATATTCTGGCAAATATAATATACAGTAAACACATAAAATTCTACAAACGTTTTGTAGATGATGTGTTTTTAGCATGGGAAGGCACTGAAGTAGAATTGAGTGATTTTATTGAGTATATTAATGGTACTATGGATTTTTTAAGGTTTGAACAGAAGTACTCTCATGAAAAGATAGAGTTTTTAGATGTTCAGGTGCTGAAGAATGATGGAACTATACATTCTGAAATATAGAGGAAGCCATGCTGGAGGAATAATATTTTACATTGTAACAGCATGCATCCTCAACATGTTTATCATAATATAGTGAGAGGTCAGACTCTTAGAATGTCACGCCTCACTACTAATGATGAAAGTTATGCTATGAAACAAGAAATGTTAGTTAAGAATTTGTCATCAAGGGGATATAGTAAACAAGAAGTCGAAGCTGTCTATCAAATGAATGATTCGATAAGAAAAGGGAAAGGAAAACCATATTTACATAAGACTAGGAATAATAATGGGAATAGTAGTAAGGATCAACGAAAGCATGAGAGTAGAATAGTAATTCCTTATTCAAACAGGAATATGGGAATTAGAGAAATAATTAAAAAGAACTGGGGTATATTAACTACAGATGAGAAAATTGTTGAGATAGTAGGTTTAAGACTCACTTTTGCATACAAGAATACAAAGTCGCTTAAGAGGTTGCTATGTTATGAAGAAAATAATAACAGAGAATCAATTTCATCAAGTAGACAGTGTACGCTCCCTTGCAGAGGGTACAATCACTGGACTTATATGTCAGGAATTGATTATTTTATACATCCTGACACAGCCCATGAATATAAATTTAATTTTTATGCTGATTGCAAATCAAGGAATTTAATATACATAGCTGTCTGCCAAACATATTCATGTTTTTATATAGGAAAAACAAATAGGATTCTTAGGGAGCGGGTTAGAGAGCATATTTACACAATAAATAGAGAGGATGAACACAATGCTTTGGCCCGACATGTTTTAGATAAAGGTATGACACATAAATTTAAATTCAGTGTTTTAGAATTGATTAAAATAACAAATAGATTTGGAGACATTAAAAAGTACACTGAGGAACGAGAAAATAGGTGGATAATTAGGCTACAGAGTTATAGGGGACATGGCTTAAATGAGAAAGTAACTCTTAAGCCATTTTAGCAGCACATCCCTATATTCATTAAAACATAATGGTTTATGTATGTGTTTATATATGTGTCAGTACATTTTATAATGATTTGTGGTTTTTTTTAAAATGTTTCATTCTATTTTATTTTATGGTGTTTTTTATATAATTGCTGCTATTAAATGAATTAGAATAATTTGGCAATGATGCAATTAAATGATTGGTTAATGAGTATAGTGCAACACTATTTAAATGTGTATTAGTTGCTAGCAATTGTTAAAGTCTGATGAAGCGTTAGAAAACGTGAAAGCGCTTACTTTGTTACTGCAGTTAATAAATTGTTTTATTTTGTGCCATGGCGAGCCTCATTTGGTTTGTTTGAACTATATGACAGTATTGTCAAAAATTTAAGTGAAAGCATTTAATATTCATTCATGAATCTTTGCTGGTGGTAAAGGAATGCTAGGCCAAAAAAGCAATGGTACAGCTTTAGCTGCTGAGTGTTAAGTTAACTCATTGTCTACCTTGTAAATATACTCATAAACTGAAGCTCACAGGATGGCATAGTACCAAAAATTTGAAAGCAAAGGAAAGTGATTCCAGTTCCAATGTGAAGCAGTTTATACAAGGCAGACAATTATAGGCCAGTCAGTGTACCTAGTTCTTTATCAAAAGTAATACAAAGAGTTGGCTATTCCTAACTCATACTGTATTTTTAACTGCAAACTGTTATATTTCAGATAACTTCAAGGCGGATCACAGTACCGGTACACCAATAGACAAGAGAGTAGACACTTTTGCTTCTCACCATGATAAGAATAAACAAGTTTTACATTACTAAAACACATACTCAGAATATATGATTTCCACACAGTAACTACTAGTACCTCTCTTAACATGTATGCCAGAAGTTTATGTCAGCACCTTACAATATAAAGAGTGGGGTACCACAAGGATCAATTTGAGACGCCTTGTACTTCAGTTTGGGTGCCAGCAGTATAGGAGCATTTTAGCACAAAATATCCTTCAGGCAGTGAATGACTCATTCTTTAAGTAGTTTAACCACACCAGATTAATTCCAAATAGACCTCTCAGCTGTCCCTATTTTGAAGAAACATTCCTATTTTCAGGCCTGATTTAACCCTGCACAGATGTCCCTGTTTTTAGAAGTATGTCCATATTTTCAGACTTGATGTCCCCCTTCATGCAATTTTCTGAATCCCCCTCATCACATGAGATTTTTGAAACTGTTTAGTAAGAAAATCACAAAACATTACCAACATACTAGAGGTAACATTAATTTTAAAGAAAGAGGGCATACATCGGACATCTCACATATTTCTTATTCAAAAATAAATGACTGTGTATGGCGGAATTTTTATAACATTCATTAAAGTCTACAATTTTATACTGACTCTTTGATAATGTGCTTCTTTTTTCCATCATTTTATCATGCTCTGTTTTTAAACATGTGCTTTTGAGAAGCATCCCACATTCCTACTGGAAACTGCAAGAGTTACATACTATTTAGTATTCAGTTTTAGCTGATATTAGATGTCCATATTTTTAGCTACATTTCAAGGGACTTGCATTCCTATTTTCAATATCTGTAGGTTGAGATACATGATCCCAAAAGAGAAAAATAAAATAAAATAAAAGAAAAGAAAACCTCAAATCACATATTTCAAAAACTAATGCAGATGCTTAATCGTCCCTTCCTCAACTATGTATCAAAGCCTCATCTGTACCTTTCGAGGTAATACATACTTAGAAGTACCCGGGCTTAATGTTAAACTCTAACCTTAGTTTTAAGTACCCAGGCTTAATGTTAAACTCTCACCTTAGTTTTAAGTACCCAGGCTTAATGTTAAACTCTAACCTTAGTTTTAAGTTCCCAGGCTTAGCATTAAACTCTGACTTTAGTTTTAAGTATCCAGGCTTAATGTTAAACTTTAACCTTAGTTTTAAGTACCCAGGCTTAATGTTAAACTCTAACCTTAGTTTTAAGTAGCATAAAAGTTCTGCTGTCGAGGTTACCAGTCAAAAACTATGACCATTATACAGAGTGAAACAACATTTAGCACCAGAAACATAATGTAAATTAGAGTGCTCTGTCACACTTCCAAATCTAATCTGTAGAGCTCTGATTTGTTTTAGTTAGCCAAGAGAAAACACTAGACAGACAAAACACTGGAAACTCTGACCTTAAGGAGCATAAAAGTGCCACTATCAAAGTGATGGAAAAAATATCTTGTAGCAGAAGCCTTACATTTGCTGGTGGACTGGCATCAGGTAGCCATCACTGTATCACAATGGAGAAACTGTGCTTCGGGAAGATGAAAAAAAGACATTGAATATCAGAAATAAGCTCCACGTTTTCAAATGCCAGTCTTCTTTACAAGAAAGAATGACAAGACTTGGTTCATCTCCTAAAACAGACAAAATCATTAGCAATGTGTCTTTTAATGGTGCCACATCTTCTAAGATGGGGTAGAAGTTATCCAGTCATGTACTTTCCATTCTGGGGAATGGTCTTCTACATGAGAAATAACAACTCACTACTAACAATTTAAGAACTAGTAAGAATTCAAGAAAGCAGTAGAAAGTTTTTCTAGTCTTGCATATGCCAAAGATATACCACAACTTAAGCAACTCACATCCTGTCACACATAAAAATGTCTAACAGCATTATTCCTCTGTATCCCATCTTCTCACTTTACCTGTTTAATTTATTACCCTGATACATTATAGAAACAAAGATCACAAATGAAATGAGCAGAATTATTTTACTTTTACAGAACAGGAAAGAAATTTTTTGATACAGTTTACCTGTTTACTTATATGTATTTGAGATTGTACGTTGTATTTACATTTATCCTTTTTTTAACCTTTGTACAGGTATATTCTAGAAGCTTTGCTATTTAGGTCTGTTCTGAAAATGAACTCTACCCTTTAAGGTTAACCCACTCATTAAAGTCAACAACATGAAAATAAAGAAATAATGTAAAACAACACACACATATATATATATATATATATATATATATATATATATATATATATACACAATGCCCTCTTGCCTGTCTCGGAAGATGGATGTAGTCTTGATGTGGATGCATGCAGTAGGCATTTTGCTTGTGGTGATACTTGAGCTCACAGACCATTGCTGGTGTGAGACAACAGAGCAGGTTATGTGTTTATTCAAGGCATAGCCTTGTAGCATCTTAATGTTTACTCCAGGAGGGTTGGGCCGGGGAGGGGATGGAGTTATGACTGCAAATATTGTCTATTTGCAGTATGACACACCCTCCTGGTATGGTTCAACCTTCATCCCATAGAATCATATTGGTAGCTAGGGCTAGTAACTTGAGTGCATGTGTAATGTTGAGGATACTGGCTCCAGATAGGCAACTAACTTTTGTTTTTTCTTTGTCTTACCTGGTGAGTGGGACATTTGTGTGTCGCACAGTGCAGTCCCCAATGACAAGAGTATAATGTAAAGTACGTTTGCCTTATGGACCTGGTTGACTTCTTTGAGACTGTCACCAAGGCCCTGGATGAGGGAAAGTCAGTGCATACAGCTTACCTTGACTTGGCCAAGGCCTTTGACACAATCCCCCACTTGGGCATCATCGAAAAGCTAACACAACTTGGTGCAAATCCCTATCTCATCAGGTGGGTGCCCATCTGGCTCACCGACAGGACCCTCAAAGTCAGAATAGGCAGCTCCACCTCCGATAGCAGACCTGTCACTAGTGGAGTTCCCTAGGGATCTGTCCTGCGCCCCCTACTGTTTGGCAGCTACTTTTCAGAGGTCTAAGCAAAGACAAAAGGCCTGCGGCTGACCAAGTTTGTAGATGACTGTAAGTTGGGTGCTGTCATTGACTCCCCAAATGATGTTAACATACTGCAAGAGAGTCTCGCAGCAACTAATGACTGGTGTTGAAGTCATGGCCTCAAGCTAAATGTAAAAAAAGTATCATCATACCATTCGACAAAAACACAGACCCTACTGAATACCACATCAATGGCAACCCCTAAGCACACAACCCGTGGTGAGAGACCTGGGCACTCAGGTTGATAACAGCCTCACATTCGACCATCATGTAGCAGCAGTGCTCAGAAAAGCCTTTTACTTGGTTCATCTCAAAGGTAAAGGAATTGCATCCAGAAAAAAGGAGGTTATTACCTCTCTGTACTCCTCCCTCATTAGACAAATAATTGAGTATAATGCCCCATTTGGTATGTACCTCTCCAAACATTTGCACCAACTGGAAAGGCCACTGAAATACCTCACAAAGAGAATACATGGACTCCAATACGTGTCCTATGCAGACAGGCTCAAATCACTATCACTCTATTCGGTATCATACAGATTGCTCAGGGGTGATCTGTCTCTCGCCTACAAGGCAGTCTTGAACCTTGCCCTACTAGAGATACTCCATATCAGTAAGTCTAATACATTACCTGCTCAAAAGGCCTGAATCAAATATGCGCACATCAACAAAACCTGCTGGAAAGACAGGTTTGTCTCCCAGAAGCTGTCTTGTCTCTGGAGAAGACTTCCCATACATGTCAAATGGAGCACCTTGCTGACCCCCTTAAAGCGCAACCTTGAGGAGTGGCTGGGAAACCACAAATTTTCCCAGGGGTTCCACCTGTGTCCCTCATTGACAGGGGTGACCAGTGCTGACTGAGGTTTCTTTTTGGGAATAAACTCTTGGCTAGGCTTCTAAGGGCACCAGAGTTATTAGCCTAGTAACCTCCTATGATCCTATGATCCTATGATCACTATTGGTTATATAGGAAAGTAAACATTTTTAAGCGCTCTTGCTTTGCAATCAAACATTTCATGATGTTAACTTGGCAATGATGCAACTAATTAAAACCTCTGTGACTGTTTAAGCTTTCAGCCGTGATGTGTTCTGTATTTAAAGCTTAATGTGCAAAATGTATGTGTTAACATTTGTGTAATGAAGGCTGTGCAACAGTCTGATAACTTGTAGTTTTTAAGTGTTATTTTGGTTGTATGTGTTTTATTTATTTTCCATTTAATCTCTGTTTTGTTTTAGTTGATGCTGAAAAGTTTTCATTTTTATTTTCACTTCTTGTTTTTATCTCGACCAAAATATCCCATATATACATATATCTGTATATATATATATATATATATATATATATATATATATATATATATATATATATATATATATATATATATATATATATATATATATATATATATATATATATATATATATATATATATATATATATATATATATATATAAAAGCAATTGTAATAAGTGGAACTGCTCATTATTGATCTCTGATTTGTAAACACTTTTTGGCTGACATACCTGACGGCTGAAAGGTGTGCAATATCAACAATCCCAGGGGTTGGGGAATGTTCCCTTTTCCCATGGGATTACACAATTTCATAGTTCTAATGAATAATCAGCAGAAGTTGTGGGTGGGAACAAGGGACCCCTGCAGAAATGATCAAATTACCTAGAGCCATATTTTACACCATCAAGTGGCTTGCCCTGCCACAGCATGCAGTCTGTGATCCATGTTCTCCTATTTTGAGGATACTGCGCACCACAGTAGATGCCAGAGAAGTTTGTCTATACAACTCTTCCCCCTGTAGGGCACCATGTAGAGTCTGTGCTGTTGCCCACAGCTCCATTCATTGGTGGGTTTGGGATGGTAACACTCAGAATGTTTTTCAGAGGTTGGAGGAACCCAACAGAGACACAGAGAGAACATAGAAGCTTCAAACAGGCATTGGCTGGAGTTCAGTATTAAATCTTGTACATTAGAGGTGAAGACCTTAACCATTATGCCAAAAGGTCTCACTGCAGAAATGATATTTTAAAATGAGCATGCTCCGGGGTTATTTCTCAGAGCATGCACAAAGGTGTATCAACTTTTTTTGTTGACATTAATGTGTCAGTGTAAGCACCATCAACATTTAATTAATTCAATTAATTTAGGTAAATCCTTATATCTATCCCAATTGACACAGAAAGTAACTTTAATGCTTTATGAACTAACTTCTCTGTCTGTGCCTCCAAGCAATTTTCTGAGCTGTATACTAAATAACATATAAATAAACTGTGACTCACTGTGTGTGTGTGTGTGTGTGTGTGTGTGTGTGTGGTGTGTGTGTGTGTGTATGTATTACCTTCCTACCAGGGATTAATACCAGAATATCAGCAAAGAGAAAGGGATAAAGGAGTCCTAAGTGAAAAATGTGTTCTGGTAGAGTTTTGAGTTGAATTTAGAACAGAAACTGCTGCTATAAAAGGGATAATCAGTACAGCATATAAAATGTTGTATGATGCCATACAAATGAAGCGGAGATGGTTAGAAAAGTTTGGGAAGAAAGACTGAAAAGGCAATTTACAAAGGAACAATGGGAATACGTCTATACTGCTCTCAAGCAACCTCCAAATTCCAGAAGGTTTAGGATTTTTGCGTGAAAGTGTTTGCATAAATATTGTTATACCCTAAGCAGAGTTAGAGAAGTTTTCCTCAGCTAGACAGCAAATGTTAGGGGTGTGATGGAAAAGAGCAAGATAATTGGGAACATTTTTTTTGGGGGGGGGGTGTAACAAGCTGGCAGATTTGAAACATTCACTATAGAGTACTTTGTCAGAAATGTTGGGAGAGTAAATGGTGGTTACTAAGGAAATTATTCTTTTGAGCTAGAACAGGATCTGAATTGTCTAGACATAGTAAGGTCCTTACTAAGTTTAATACTGTTGGTTGCCAAAAAAGCATGCACTATAAAATGGCAATCTAATCGAAACTAAATATAACTATTGTACTGAATGTTGTAAAGGAAATAAAAGAACTGGTGGTGGGATCTTTAGAAAAGGTAATGAGCAAATTACAAAGAAATAGATTTTTGTGAACAATGCGTGCTGAATAATGTTCAAGAGGAGGAAGAGTGAGGTTTAAGGGATGGCAGAAATTGAGCAAGTTATATAATTTTGGAGTGACTGATAATTGATAAAATGTGTATTGCATAGAAAATTTAGAAATATCAGTATGGTTTGTTTTCTTTTTTTATTAATGCATGTTAATCTACGTCTCTGTTGCAACTGTGATTTAATAAAGATGTTTTAAAAACAAAAATAAAGTACACTTGGGTAAATAAACTTACCATAACAGCAGATGTTTGAATTGATCCCTGCTGCAGTATTGTAAGCTATATAGGATATATTTTAAGCTATACAGGATGTATCCTGTCAGGATCAGACCAGCCAGCCAGCTTCCAAAGCTTTAGGGCACCTTCCAGGTGCTCTAACCACAGTACAGCTTAAGAAGAGCACTGTAAAGTCAGTAGTAAAGGCTCCAAATGTCAAGGCTTTCTTGACTCAGAAGATGGAGGATAGAGTCCTGCCAGATAGCCACAGTAATAACACAAAATCCTCTCTTTACAGAAAAACATAAAAAGGGATAATCTTGGAGCTGTTGATAACCCAAAGGACAAGACAGAAAAATGAAAATATAAACCCAGACACAGAACACTGCAAATGTGTCAGAAATCTGTGAGAACTGGAATGTGATAATAAGCACCTTTTAAATCCAGAGTTACTAGAAAACTGTAAGGTAGGATGAGAGGTAACAGAGACTGTTGAGAAAAAGAGTATTTTGAATTTTGGAATCTTGATGTGAAGGTTTAGAAACAAAAAAATGGTCTAGGACAGGCCTCCAAGTTCCCTCTCATTTTGGCACCAGAAAGATGCTTGAATAAAACTGATCTGTGTTAACATGTTCTGTAATGCCCAGAGACATAATCAGATCTAGGATAGCAGAGAACAAGGTTTAATTGGCTAGATGTAAAGGGATCCCATGAAAAGGATGAAGGGAACCCTGCTGCCAGTTGCAGCCTTTCAGAATGATTCTCAGCACTCATGAGTCTGAAATTACCTGGTGACACACAAGAAAGTGAAGATCTAGACTTTGGGAAGAGCATTGCAATATTGCCAGGGTGGCAAGTGAGAAACACCTGAGGGAGCATATAGACAGTCTAATTTCTTAAACTGTCTTTGGTTTTGGAAGCACCCTCCTTTTTTTTTAACTTCTATGTCATTGCTTCTGAAACTGTTGTTTGTCTGTGCCTTGCTGGAAATGCTTATTCTGTTTCCTAAATGAGAAACCTGAAATGTAAGACAAGTTTCTATTACATTTTGGAAAGGAGGGTTGAAAAATTTGGGTAACCCTTTGATTTAACTTCCCCTTTCATCAAAACGTTTAAGGACCAAATAACATTTCTCTATCCAGGAGATCATTCAGGATCACAGCTTTGCATCCTCTGGTAAATTCTGAGGATATAGCCAGGCAAATCTTCTTATCACTGACCCAGTGACATCTACTCTACAAAAAAGTATCAGCAGTAACATAAGCAAATTTTAGAGAATGTTTGGTCACCTTAAACACAGAAGATCATAAAGAATTAAGAGATGCCTTTGCCTCTGCGGAAAGAATGTCAACAATTAATTTTCACATATTGTCAAAAGAAGCCAGGAGAAACTTAGACATGTAAACCTGACAATTTGCTATTCCAAAGGCCGGGATGGAGGAAGTGTAAATTTTTCCTAACGTCTCAGAAGGAATAGGACTAGCTGTTATAAGTAGTTTAGCAGAAGCAGATTTTGACGGAGAAATTACTACATGGTCTAATTTATCAGACTTTCTTTGAGCAGGTGGCTGACTGTTAGGTAAATTGTTGGTTGCCATGAAAGCAAGCTTTAAGGCTGGCAACACAGGAGGAACAGTTTCAGGCATGGAAAAATCCACCTGTAACAAATAATATTGTTGGTGGGATTCTGGTATTTCTGTTTGTTCCCACTGAAACAAATCCTTCATTTTAGAAATAGTATCAGAAAAAGACTACTCTTCAGTAACGGAATCTGAAGAATAAAATTCCTCGCATTTAAATTCCCCATTCCTGGGAGTGGAAACTTGAGACGTATAGTCCAAGTCTAGTTGCTGTCCCTTGGACTGAATCACATTCTGAAACGGAGGAACATCTTTTTCTTGTTTTCAATGAGGGGAAGACTCAGCAGTTAAAGAATGAAAGGATCTAGCTAAACCCTTAGCAAATCCCAGCCATTCCTCCTTGTTTGCTTTAGGGGAAGAAAAATGTCTGGTTTTACATTCCCTTTCCCTGGGAGAGCCTTTCTAGAGAAAAATGGCTTGAAGGATGGTCCCTTGTCTAAGAATAAAGTTCTTCAGAGCAGCTTAGTGAAGTAGCATCTCTTGGTCCCCTCCCAGATGCCAAAAAGAATGGTTCTCTCTTACCCAAAGAGGGCAGAAAACCAGCCACAGAAGATGCCTGCCTTCCCGTCCTTTAGTGGCTTCCCAAGGAGAAACACCAGAGAAATTAAAAGAAAGTGATGAGCAGTCTGGGAAATACAATCTGGACTCAGTGGAGTCACCCATCAGTGGCTGAGGTGCAGGAGAAGTTAGAGTCAAGGATGAATCCTCCCAGATAAACATTCTCATCTTGCAGCTTGGGCAGGAAATGATGGAGCTACTGCAACCCAGGTTCATGTTCTAGCTATAAAAGGTGTCTGACAAGTGGATTGATAAACGTTGTAGAGTAGGTCTTACCTTCTGACAGAAAAATAAACTTTTAACGTAAAGATTTTAGTGACAACCAGCAACAGTAGCCTCAGACCCAGCAATTAATTCTGAGAGAAAGGAAACATGTTTTATACAAAAAATGAATATTCACAAAAGAATCTCCACGGGAAACCAAGGCTGACTGTATACCAAAAATACTGTCTGGTAAGTTGGTACCCAAGTCTAGAAGTGTCAGTCTAACAACCTGACTGGAAAAAAAAATATTTTTGAGGTATAATTTTTATGACAACCCTACAAACCACAAGTCCTGGCTACTAGCTAGCAATTTTGGAAAAAAAGGTAAAGCTTTTTTTTCTCGTAAAAGATAATAATTTGACAGGGATTCCTCAGCAGATAATCCTGACTAAAATGACAGACTTGAGGTAAATAACATTCTTAGCCTTTAACGTAATATTTTGACAGAAAAGGAGAAAATTTTCTCTACAAAAAATGATAACATGAAGGTACTCCTCAATGGGGTACTTATTTGCCCAGCCTCAGATAAGTGCTAGGTGCTTACCAATTTTTCAAACTCACCAGTGAAGACTGCATTTTGGTGTTAAAAAATTTTGGAAGTGTAGACACCCTGGCCATAAACTTTATATTGCTCTCTCAAGCTGTGTGGCAATATCGCATGGAAGGTGCCCTAAAGTTTTGGAAGTTTGTTAGCTGGTCCAGTCCTGAGAGGATACAACTCATATAGCTTAGGCTACTGCAACAGTGATCTAATGATGAACATGTATTGTTTCTCAATGGCAGAACCACAACATTTGCTGTTTTGCAGACTAACTACTTTCTCAGTGTTGATTATATCTACATTTTTGGTCGAGGATTTTCTACATCCCATTAGCATGCTGTCTATTCATCTGGTTTATGGACAGAAGGGGACATGATGATATAGCACCCTACCCCCCACTCCCCTCTGAAAATCTTCTCTTGTGCAAAGTGTGTAATTTTTGGCTAATAATACTGACATTAGTTATTTACAGATATAAGTAACTGGCGTTGACTTTTAAAAAATAAAATATACAATATCACTTAGTAGGCTAAATGTCTTATATTTAAAACATTTTAAGTAGATATTATATTTCATTTATTCTATCCCAAATATGAAATATCTGCCATCTGAATAATGAAATTCATCTGTGAAAAGACTAGAGGAACCCGTCCTCAGACACTGCAGCAGATTCATCTCATTCGGTTTTCAAACCTGAAAAGTAAACAGGGAAACCCTGGACATCAGTTATACTGTAAATATCTGAAGTGATATTGCTTATCCCATACATTAACACTTTGCAGAATGACAGGGATATAAGGAGGAGTAGATATTAATTAGCAGCATGCAGTACTTTCTTCCTAGTTAAGAGTGGTGCTATTTTACAACTCCAAAAAGATTGTCTGAAATCAACACAGGAGAAACTTTAATTAGCAAGCTTTCACAACAGTGCTTCTTCGGGTTAACCCAGTCTTCAATTCAGTGCAGTTGTGAAGTTGGTACATATATATATATATATATATATATATATATATATATATATATATATATAATGATTTAAAATGATTTTTATGTCATTCTGTTTTTGAGGATCTATTGTTTCAGTGTTTTGGAAGGTCAGGGTTATGACTTTTATTATTTCATACTAAAACCATTGAGTTAATTTAGGGTCATATTAAAACCATTGAGTTAATGTAGGGTCGGCAATCGGTCTGCCAGTATTCTGATTGTAGGTAGAAACCTGAGATGCTAGTGAAAACCCTTGTGGACATGAAGGGAAAGTTCAATCTGCATGAAAAAGTCACCCAATTTGAGCCTGAACTAAGGAATAAAGGGATGTAAGACAAGAATCATCTCTGATAAAAAGAAACAGTACAAGCAGCACATCCCCTTCACAAGAAATTCTATCTGCTAAGAGTTTTATTCAGGTATTCACAATTAAACAAATAATCTTTAGGCCTGTTCTCACTAGAAACCTGAAAACACACTGAAAATTAAGCTCTTATGCTCAGAACTGCATTACACTCATAAGCGGCTTTGACACAAAGTCAGAATTGTCAGTTGTACCAACAAGAGGCATACATACCATTTTTCTGCAGTCTGCTATTCAATATTGATGTAACTTTAGCATTTTAAAAATCAGCACACCTATTTCTCTTTACTGACAATCTTTTTAGAAACGTAAACTGTGAAACATGGCATGCATAAGGATGTTCTATGGCATAATAGTAAACTCGTTTAAAAGAAAACAGTATAAAATCTGTTTAAATGATAATTTTACAGTTCATTGGTCTGGAGCCAAAAAGAGCAGTGTGTTTATATTACATGCAAGCATTCATTGGGCATCATTTTCCCAAGAGATAAACTGTACTTGGTTATCATAACCCATGAGTTATGAACATATGCAAGTTGTAATAGAAAACATAAGACTATGTTTGCTTCTACAAATGTGCCAGCCAAAAACAGCAAATGGCTTTCTTCTTACTAAATGCTTTGTAGTTGACAGGCTCAAGAATAATGTAAAAAGGTGAGATTATACAAATACTCATTCTGGAAAGTATGATAGACTGAAACTTAAAACAGGGTAACCAGCTGCATCAGATAACACAATGAACAAACTAGCCACTAAAAACCTTCTCCAGTCGCACTCTTGAAATGAATACTGTTCATTCATACATTCTTTCAAAAGTTTTTATTATGTAGCCAATGTTGCAAATTTTTAACAATGAATGCATACAGAGTAGTTGTTTAGTTTTTCGAAGTTACAGGCAGATCTCAGTTCCAGATACTTTCATAAAAGTCTTGGGATTTGCTGTTTTAGCACCAGGTGTGAGTGCAGAAAGCCATTGCAGTCACAATTATATAGCTTGTTGACTCTGTGAAATGCAATATAAATCACATTGTGCAATATTCATGCTGACCATTCCATATGCTGCTTAGTTCTTATGTTATAGTAATGTCATGCAATGTTGTTACTCAATTCTATCTATATGCTAAGTGTGTCTGGTCATTATGTTATTATTTTATTCTATTTTTACTTTTTTTATTATATTATTTTATTATTTTTCTTATCTGTATATATGCTTTTGCACTGGAAATAAAGCATTGCAATTTCCTTCATCTACACTGTAGTGTAGTTCTGAATGACAATACAGTTTTTTTTACTTTGACTTGTTGAGAGAATATTCTTTTTGCTAATGTAATTGTCTTTTGCTCTGTCTTCTTGTCTCTATAACTATCAATAAATATATTTGTGTAAGACAGAGGGAGAGAGAGACAGAGAGTGAGAGAGAGAGACAGTGTGTGTGTGTGTGTGTGTGTGTGTGTGTGTGTGTGTGTGTGTGTGTGTGTGTGTGTGTGTGTGTGTGTGTGTGTCTGTGTGTGTGGTGTCAGTGCATGCTCATGCATGAGCTTGTATACTGCAGTCAAAAACAACTGATGGATAGCAAGAACAGTGAAACAGAATGAAAAAACCATGGTTTATCCACAAGATAATCACAATCTAATATGGCTGACAGTAATACAGAAACATAAGCTGATGAGTGTAAAAAGCATGAGACTCCGCTTATTTTCCTTAGCAAAGAACTAGGTGAAAAATAAAATTCAGTGAACAAGATATTTAATGCTGAGTCCAAGGTAAGATTCGTCATTACACAGTTGTGATATGGCATAGCACAGCTTTTGTCAGAAAATGAAAACAACCACTTCTCGGCATTTTGGCTATGATCAAGTGTAGTGCAAAACTAGTCTCTTCCACTACCTTTAAATAGACATTCTTTTTAGGAAAGTAAACTGTGAAACATTGCAGATACTTCTCTCTTTGCAGACACATCAAACTGTACCATTCAGATCATTTGCTTATTTTTTGTGTGTGCAGTACCTTTTCAGTCGGTATGCTACATAGCATAGCAGAGCATTTCACTGCAAACATCAGAACACTTATAGGATACTAGGGTTGTCTTGTACTAACTGTAAAAGACCTATACTAGGCCACCATACATCTTAGCATTCCATGTAGAACTTTCTGATTAATTATTCATAAGCAATCCAGCAGTGAGCTGAGATGACTCCAACTGTAAGGCCTCATGGATTATCCAGAATATCTGAAATACAGGAATGATTGATCCATTAACTGATGATCATTTTAGCAGAAATCTGGGACTAAGGACAATCATATTCAGATATGATTGCTCCCTTTGCATTAAATATCCCTACACAGGTCTTCTAGCTAAAAAGAAAAAGGAATAACTTATTTATTCATTTATTTATTTATATTTGTTTATGGGGGTTGTGCACCACTCAATATTGAATGATTTCAGGCTCAGCACGAGAGAAATACAAAACATTTTGCAAACAAAAAATACAGAAATGTAAGGAGTAAAAGAATAATTCAGACTAATTGCACAGAAAAAAGCAGTGTATATACATTCCAGTGAACAAGCACAGTGCAATATACAATCAAGCAGAGTATAATGTACAATACATAAGTTAGCTTCTGAAGCAGGTCAATCTTCAATGAATGTTGAGAAAGGAGAAGAGACTCGAAAAGGAGATAGGTCAGGTGATATGTCCTTATTCATCTTCTGCATAGTGGATGCTAATATAAAAATGTTTGTCTTTTTCTGGCATGTTATTTAAAAATAATAGAATACTCAAAAAGAGAGTTTTATGTCAGGTGTTATAACAGCAATACATTTATATAAAGGAGAGCTTGTACAGTTGTCTTAATAAACAGTTTTATCTACTCTCTCCTTTTAAGCCAAATGGTTTGGAAATAGTGTAGCTTTTGAATCTTCATGACTGTTGCGGAAACAATATGACCTTATCAGCAGAGGACCACTGGACATAATAGATGTGAGAATGTTGATAACTTCAACATGTTGTTATAACAGCAATACATTTATGTAAAGGAGAGCTTGTACAGTTGTCTTAATAAACAGTTTTATCTACTCTCTCCTTTTAAGCCAAATGGTTTGGAAATAGTGTAGCTTTTGAATCTTCATGACTGTTGCGGAAACAATATGACCTTATCAGCAGAGGACCACTGGACATAATAGATGTGAGAATGTTGATAACTTCAAAAATTAATTTCCTCCTAAATTTTCCAAAAGACTCTTGGATATTTCACTATATTTTGTAGGTAGAATTCCTTTAATTTTAAAGGCAAGGAATAGGCTGCATTCAGAATATGTCTATGTAATTTTGCACCCTGCATTTGAGGAACACATACACAAAGGTTAACATAACATTATTTGACTCATAATAAAAATATTTCCAAATTTCAAATTTTTAAATTTCACTTTACAAATAAAGAAATTTAACCATGATCGGCTTCCGGTCTTCCTTCTTCTTTGCCTGAACAAACAGTGCATTTTTTTTTTGCTACAGACTGAAATACCAGATGTTTTGAAGAGGGACCACAATGGCTTTTAAAAACACCCTAACCTACTAAATACCAAAGTGAATAGACAAGGTAGGTCACATGTAATTTTTACATGCTTAGTATTTTAATGTTGTTAGACCTGCTAAGATTAAGCAGGTCTACAAGCTTTTTTTAACCATCTTAAAGGGACAGAGACTGTTTTACTGATTTAGGCTTCAATTCTAGGTATAAGATTTACATGTAGCTCTACAGTTAGAATATGTGGATTAATTGGCCCTTTTCTGTACTGACATACCTTGAGTTGGTATATTTGTAGTGATAGAAAATGTCATGTTTATGAAAAAATATAGACAGTTTTCAGTTTCATTCAATCATTAACTCTGTGATTAACAACATAAATCATTGTAGGATTATCAGGAAGCTTGAGCCTACTTCAGCACTCAGTAGATGCAAAGTACAAAAAAAACACTCATCCTGAATGAGGAACAAAATACTGCAGGACAGACACATAAACACACACTCTCACTAAAGGAAAGACACATATACACACACTCTCACTAAAGGATAGACACATATACACACACTCTCACTAAGGGCTAGACACATATACACACACACTCTTGCTAAAGGCTAGACACATATACACATATTCTCACTGCAGGATAGACACATGTACACATGCCTTCACTGCAGGACAGACACATATATACACACCCTCACTGCAGGATAGACACATACACACACATTCTCACTGCAGGATAGAAACATACACACTCTCACTGCATGATAGACACATATACACACATTCTCCCTGCAGGATAGAAATATATACAAGACTCTCACTGCAGGATAGACACATATACACACACTCTCACTGCAGGATAAACACATATACACACATTCTCACTGCAGGAGAGACACACCCTCGCTTCCATGTTGTATGCATGTCTACTAGCACTTTTGAGAATCACAGATTCACATATGGCACATCATCAGAATGTGAAAGTAAAGCTGGCTACTTGACAAAGATCTACATGTTGTATTCTAATTCAGTGTTGACATGCTCTTGACATGCAGATCATGCTACACAATTTGTACGAACAGAGCACTATGCAGCTGTAATGACTGGCACACTCTTAAGGCCTGCACAAGACTGCATTTCATGCATATATAAATGATGCAATATCTCAAACACTATTTCACATTTATTTGCAAAAGTTTCAGGGAATTATATTTGAATAGCCATGTGGATCACATTCACTCTAATGGAGCTCTGGATATCTGTGCTTTGAATTCCCAATAACTGCATTCTGAGCTTTTTGACAAAATCAAGTTATGGCCTCATATTTCAAACAAATGTTTATAACTCTGGAGCAATGAGTTACTAAGGTAAGTGGCAAACTGTTCAGCACAAGCATAGCTATATAGTGGTAGTGTACACTAGACTCTAGATTTTAAACTAGCTTTCATAAGTCATAATAAATACATTTTTGTAATAGTTTTAGATTACTTAATATCTCGGTAACTACTCAAGCAGCACTTATATGAGGCTAAGCAGTTAAGTATGTATTGGTTGGTGAGATATTTAAAATATGAAAATTATGACAATATAAATAAATATTATATGAATAACAATCAATATGTCTTCAGCAGCACTAGCCAGAAGTTAAATATGAGAGCACTTGTGTTAGTCACCATGTAAACTTTAAGATGAAATCTTACAGTCGATTGCATGTAGCATGGTTTTGAAATTATTAATGCAAATATGAACTGGCTGTATTAGACACCTAGAGGCATGAGTAAGATGTAACTGCAGAAACACCTGGAGCTATAATTAGAAAGCAATGAGATATAATGCACTCATTTTCTGATTCCAGGTGTAAGGGTTGTAAACAGAGGAGGCCCTCTAGCCTAGTCAGTACTGGGATGTTTTCTACTGACCTAAAATGACAATTTTTGGGAGTTTTAATTCAGATTTTATATCTGGTCAGTGCAGTTATGTTATAAATATATACTATGTTGTTCAATCTGAGCATAAGTAATTTATAACTATTTCATAGTTTTGCAGATGGTCATGCTTTGCCCTTTTTATGTCTCCATTTTTACTTGCATAGGTTAATAATAGGCTAACTGTCATTGTGGCCCATTTTAAGCCTAGCCAATTAACCCACATGAAAATCAAACCCTGCACCTTGTGCCTGTACGGTAAACACTTTAACCATTATGCCTACCTCCCATCCCTTGTTCATTATAGTTGGATCTTCAAGAGAATAGTGAAGTGTATAAACATAAAAGTACCCCTAAGTTATATTTCTGTTGGTCACATTGTCAGTATTCTTTATTCAGCCTTTTTTTTTACCTCAACAGTGCAGCATAAGTAGTCATGTAGCCAAAACACTGGCATTTTTAAAGGGTAATTAGCCTATATCCCATGGGCATTCACTACTGGAGACTTAATGCATTTCATATTGAAGACTCTGGCTTAACTAGGTAGTTCTTCCAGTTTTTACTCTTTGGTTGGAAGTTATTTGAGGTATTTTGAAGGCACCCTAACATTTATTGACATCAGGCTTAACTTTAAGCTCTATGTTTCTAAAGTATAGCCTAACAATCCACTTATGATGAGCTGATATGGTCAAAAAAGGCTAAAACATGCATGTCTCCAATTAGTGGGGGTTGCCTTTATTGGCCTGAATGTTCCATAAAGGTTTAAAAAGTTAAGAAGAACCACTGGTATGCCCTTGAGGGGTCATTTGCATATATGCCAAAGGCCTCCACTACAGAAGATTTAAGGTATCATACAATGAACACTCTAGACTGACTGGGTCCTTTTTGCAGCTAAGAGATAAATATACATATATACTACATGTATGAAATGCAGACTTGCTCAAACTTTACATGTACATACACACAAAAGTTTCAAAACCAGTTTTGTATTTCTCATTTAAGATTCAGAAAGTTATTTTTGGTCTGTAGGAGTTCGTTGCACTTAGGCTTTCATATCAAGTAGAAGAACTTACAGGCATCTTTGTGATGAAGTTGATTGTATGATTTTACTCTCATTAATACCAGTTCATTTTAATTTTGACTTTCTTTTCATTGACCAAGAATGTCACTTTTATGGAATAAGGTACATGTCATTAAGTGCTGACATTAAGCATTCTCTGTACAGATATGCCTCCTCTCTTTATATCCATCGATATCTATGTATATATACATACATATACATATAGATAGATAGATAGATACCTTGGAAAATGTTGTGTAAGAGCAATGATCACATCTAACACAAGTTTCAGGTCAAATATCCAGCACTCTACAAAAATTCAAAACTGTTTATTATACTGGGGGCAAATCTGGCCCTCGACGCAACACCATCCAGCCCCCCAGAGAGTAACCAAAAATGTTTTAAAAAAGTGAAAAAATGCTATGCCTTACTCTAGTCATGCAAACTTTCCAGCACATCCTTACTTACCTAATTGACTGCAGTTGCACACACCTCTAATTTTAGCTGCAGAAGTAACTATTCTTTGTTGTTTATAACTTGTAGTCTGTAAACAGTAGTAACTTTCTGCAAGAGTTTGTAATAAGTCATGGCTGCAAGCCAGAATAAAGTTAAATGCAAAGTTGATGTAGAAAACAGCCAATTTCATGACTGCTTTCTTAAGTAAAAATGTCAGTCACCTGTACCTATTGTTAACTCATAACGACTTACTATGTTTTGAGGTGGCCCGCAGATGCATTAAGAGTTCATGTACTGGCCCTCCCCACAAAAAGGTTGTGCACCACTGCTACTGTTATACTATCAACCAGACTTCATCAATGGATAGAAAACATAACAACGACGATTTTTATATCAACTCAAAAATCATGCCTGATTAAAACAGAAAACTAATGGTGGAAATCAGTCACACAGATACCGACAGTCAGAAAATCAGTTCATGTTTAAGAAGAAGGGATGATAATAATAATAATAATAATAATAATAATAATAATAATAATAATAATAATAATAACAGCAATAATAATAGTTTTAATAATAATGACACACAGTGCTTGCACAGACACACACATGCAAACACACACACACACACACACACACACACACACACACACACACACACACACACACACACAAACACAAACACTCACTTACTCATTGCATTTTCCACCATGGAAAGAAGTATTCATCATTCACATAAGCCAAATATCATAAAGCTTTGCACAATGTGGTACTGTAAGCAGGCCTGTATTGGGTGTATTTATGTGCAAAGATCTATATTACGTGCTTTTTTCTGACAATTCTTAGGAACTTCTTCAAGACTCCAGTCATCAGGCTTAAATTAGGAACCAGATGCTAAGGTGAGATATCAAATATGTTGTGCAGAGATAATATATTACGATTGAGAAATGCGGGGTAACTAAGAATGTGAGCAAAATGCTTAGCAAAGATAGGAGCTATAGCATTTCAAACACTGCATTTATAGATGAACATATAACATGTCATATACCTGCTACTTCAAAGTGCATGTCATTGATATATTATATTAACAAAATGTTTAATCAAAAACAAAAAAAAAATGCAAGCCCTCCTGTACTCCCACATGGGGAGACTGTGTCCTATATATATATATGTATATATATATATATATATATATATATATATATATATATATATATATATATATATCCATCTATATCTATTTAACTGTTTCTACACACACACACACACACACACACACACACACACACACACACACAAAACAGTGGGGAATAATAAAAATGTTTAAAACACAAAAGACCAAACAGCTCTAGAGTCTGCACACTGAACTTAATATAAAACCAGAATAATAAAAAATGTCCTTATCCCTGCTGTTCCTGATCCTGCACAAGCACACTGCCAACACAATAATGAAACAAGAATCAAACAAACTAGCAATTCTTATTTTGACAAAACAATCAGTTGATCATTTTCATCTTACAGATACAGCAAGCATTTCTAATTTAACACTTACCTCCTCAAAAAAACAAAACAAAAAAAAAAGAACAACAGATTAAAAAAACATAATACTTTGATTTAAAACTCTGAATGACATTCAGGATTATGCTGTTTTTTTATTTCTCCAAGTCTTTTGTGTTTCTAATACCATGGTTCCACAAAACCTACATATGTTTGTTCCTCCCACATGTTCAATGGGCTTAGTAAACCTGCATGTACGCAGCCCAGTATCTTGGGCTGACAATATTAACCTTTCATTTCTTGATGTAAATTCACCTCTCCTTAACCATTCCTGCATTTGTTCTTGATCAACATGAGGTTCTTCCAGAAATTTTTATACTTGCAAATATATTTATGTTTTTTCCACATTTCTTGCCTTCTCATCTGATCCTTTACCTTATATTCTTTCTTTTCTTTTTTAGCACATTCAGTTGCTGCCTGGTTTTTATCCACTTCTGGTTTGAGTTCCATTCCTGCTTGACGTCGATATGCTTCTACTAAATTAAGCAGAGATGTCATCTTAGATTAATTTGTGCTGTTTTTATTTATTTTTATTTATGCTGTTTCAGTAAGATTCAAGCTATGATTCATCAAGTTATTTTATTATTTTAATCCAGGCCAGATAAAAAAATTTCATTGCAATGATTAATATAAAAAATATGCTTCTTTCTCTGTGACTTACAAAGTCATCCGGAAAAATTAAAAAACTCAGGAAGAGTATCCGCTGAATAACAATTGCTGCATACTTATTGTCGCTCATTCCCTTGTACATTGAAGATGAAGCAGGTGGGGTAGTTCATTTAAGATGCTTTATTACACAGAAACACATCAGGATGGATAGCAGCATTGTAAAATATAAGCAAACCGATTAACAGACAGACCCTACATACAGACATGCTTACATCTCAACAGCTTACTACAAAATGGCAGTCAGACTTGCACATGCTCAGTATCTATACACTTGTGCAAGTCCTTGGATAGCTTCTTAAAGAGACTTATACACATTGCTTTATACTTATCATATGACAATGGGACTCTGCATTATGCAAACTACAACTTAATCAATCAGAGAGCTGCATAGAATTCCCTGACTGATACTATATCTTCTTCTCTTCTCTTCTGGACAAGACAGGATTTAATACTGGATTTCTTTCTTCTGGGAAATACATTCACAGCCTGAATATTACTAAAAAAGATACACGGTATGGTAGGATGGGAAAGCTGAAGCTGGCAATTTGCAAAATTATGAAGAGAGCAGCCCAAGTCAGTAGCTACTGCAAGTATAAGTGTCTCTTAAAAACAGGTAAACTAGAAAAGCAACAAGTAGTCTGAAGTTTGTAGCTGAATATGTCTAAGGGCCTAAAGCAATTGTCTTTCTGATTATGATTGTAAAAATGTAAATACATTTGGATACAGCATTGCCACTTTTATCTTTCAGTATAGTTAATTAGCAAGATTACATCACACTAACGGGATTGTAGTAATTTATTTTTATCCTAACTGCTTTTGATTGGAACAATGTCAGACATATAAAGAATGACTTGTTTTCTCAATGGTGAACAGAGGGTCATTTGCTTACAACAGGTTCTGTAAAATGACCAGCTCCACAAATTAATGCTAACAAATGTAAAGTGATAACAAAGTCAACCCAGCAGGACTGGTCTCCTCAGGCTGTGAGGCAGTTGCATACCTGCAGCGCTACAATGGTATGATCCCATGACTCACAACTGCCACAATTTAAGGAATATTTCACTGTGAAAAGTCAACCACTAGAGTCACTGTAAATCTTCTTTCAGTTTGTTGCTATTTCTCATGGTTTTGAAAGGGTGTGTACCAACAGAATCAAATAAGTAAATTGATGTAAGTACAAAAATGTACACCATTAAATACATAAAGAATTGTAGTTGCAAAAAAAAGTATCTACCTGCCTGTTTTTCCCAACTTTTCTCTGTGATAATTATGATTCCTGTATTTACTACAACTTTTACTTAATTTTTCTTTTTCATGCAGAATAGCTTCAAGTGAACACGTGATTTAAAGGGGGCAGTTTAGTATGTGCATATAGTTCTATAAAACAAGACTAATTAATAAATGAGAGTTTGTGTTACCCTGACATTGAATGAATAATAAAGTGGCATTGGCAGCATACACTGTGGATTAATCATGTGCAAATAGTTCATTAAGTTCTGGGCCAACAGCTCTTCTGAATTTTTCATTTCAGTTAACCATGAAACCAAGTAAAATAAATGTTGTATTATTATTTGAATTAAAGGTAAGATAACAGAATGTGGTGGAGTTTAATTATACCCAAATAAGCAATAGCTTAGCTTTTCTTAATGTAAGTTGAGCTGAAAGATGAGTAGAGCTTCTGTAATTTCTTCTTTTTACCCTTTAAATAAAGGTAAACTGCATGTGGTAGAAACTGACCATATGCAAGAAAAGGTTTTAGTTACCATTTCATATGAGAGGAAGTGATAATATTTACATGTATGTTATTAGAAAGGGAGTGTTACCAATAATACTGTTGTACTTTATATTCTGCATCAGGACTGGTCACTCAGCAGTAAAAAGGCTCTAGGTGCCTTGGTCACATTGACCAGGGGCAGATCATGCTATTGGACTGCAGGACTGGAGCCCTCCCAGCTGTGCAGACCCTAGCTGTAAAACTGTAAAATAAAACAAAAATAAATAAATAAATAAAAATAAAAAATAAAAAAATAAAAACACGAGGTCCCAGAACATCACGCATGCACAATTGCAGCATTCGGACTGCTGGTGAACCAGTCTGCAGCATGCACACAGAATCTAGACTGTCTCCACCAGCTGTCCAGAGTATGAATACAACATTCAACTCCAGATTTTCCCAGCAGTCTATGCAGTTACAACTGCATAGACTGGAAGGGGATTGGACTGCAATGTCCGCAGGCAGGAAGGACTAGAACGGGAAGTACTCGGCAGATTTAGCACGGGTTTTACTCTGCATGGAAAGAACTTTGTTACAGCAGCTTTGGCTCAGGTAGTGTGTGTGTGTTTGTGTAATGCCTCAGTTGCTACATGGAAGGGGGTAGAGAATAAGGCTTGAACCCTGTACCTTGGGGCCAAGTGGCAAAAGCCTGAATTCCCTACCCACCACCATTTATAAAAATTGGCAGATTTTTGCCTCATATTTGTTCTGTTCCTCATAAAATCTGTGGTTTCCGTATTTTTGTTTCTTAGCACAGTCAGTAGTGCAGTGGTGCAGTGGTAGCATTGTTGCCTGACAGCTACAGGTTGTCTGGTTTGATTTTTGGCTGGGGTGTCTTCTGTGTAGAGTCTGTATGTCCTCCCTGTGTTTGTGTGGGTTTGTTCAGGTGTCCTCCCATTTTACAAAGGCATGTGTCTGGGGTGTTTCTGCTGAAAATTGGCTTTTGTTCCAAGTCAGACTTTCCTGGTTAACAAAAATTAAATAAAAATGACAAGCATTTGAATTTCAGACTTCATATTCTTCAGAAAGTGCATGGTAACGCAAAACCTATTATTATAGCAATTTTCTAAGTTTATAAGATGGATATTTGAAATGTATCCCTATTTTTGGGACTGTATTCCCACATTATTGGCTTTGTCCAGGTTTTTTGTGCCAAGGTTGAGAACTATGGTGAGAAGTGAATTCAATGAATATGTCTGGGGGCTGTATTCCCCCATTATTGGCTTTGTTCAGGTGTTTTGTGCTAAGATGTTGACAGCTATGGTGAGAACTGAATTCACTAAATGGTAGCCAGTTAAGTTTTAGTCTTCCTCTTTTTCCTAAAACAGATGATTTGGCATAGTGGTATGTTGCTTTGACTATTTTGCACAGGGTCCTGGGTTCAATACTTGGCAGTAAAATGTATGGTGGTAACACAGCATTTAATTCTAGCAACTTTCCAACATTATATAATCAATGTTTAAAATGCGTCCCTGTTTTTTGGCCTTTTGCCCCCCCCCCCCCTAAATTTTGGCTTTTTCCAGACTTCTTGTGCTGCAAAGTTCAGAGTTACAGCTGAATGTCAAGTAGATTTTACAAGAAGCTGAGAGCTGCAGGGGAACAAAAGTTTAGTGCTGCTTATGCTGAGTCTGCTTGCTTTGCTAATAGCATAACAGGTAGTGTATTTGCTTTTGATGCAGAAGGCTGTGGGTTCTACTCCCACAGTAGGTAGATGCATTGCTGATACTGTATTGTATTGTAAAGGGGGTGGATGCTGCAGTCCTTTATGGTGAAGATACCTAGTAACTATATGAACTTGTTATCAGCTTGCGATCCATTCCCTATTACAATATTACTAGCCTATTGTTTTTTTAATGCAACATAGGCAATTTATTCCTCAAGGGCAACAGGCACTTTATTTGTAGATGAAACAATGAAATATAAAGTTGTTTGCTAGCAGCAACCTCTTCATTAGTTACAGATTTCTTTAATGTGGAATTATTTAGATGACTTTTACTTCTTCAGAGATTGTGCATATTTACTGATATTGGTGGACTGTAGAAGTTTGAGTAGACTTTTATGATAGAAATGTTCTGAATTGGACAGTTTTGTCATTATTGGTGCATGAATTTTGTTTCATTGTTTACTGGAAAAATGTTCAAAACAACAAATTTAAAACGCCCTCTAACAACTGTACTATATTGTACAAGGAATATAATTTAATACAATCAGGAAGGTGTATCAAAGAGCACATGTATGTTTCATGTGCAAGGGGCCTATGATTTGAAAACAGCCCAAAGTTAATCTTTATCTGCCACTGGCAAAATGTATTTTCTTTGAATGTGGGTTTCAATGCTGTTTCAATGAATGTGAGTTTCAAGGGCAGAGAAGTTTTAATGCTAATAAGTCTGTTTTCATTGTGAGATTACATCGCTTTGTTTAGCAGCTGTTTTAGTGTTTGTGCTGTAAAACACAAAATAAAACTTTCAAATGAAGTCCAAATCATCGTAGAAGTAAAGCAGTATGCACATTAATGTTTATGGTAAATGGGGTGAGATAGCCAAGTAATGGTTCATTGGAATGGCTGCAGGGGGGAGGCTCCATTCGACCATGATTTTGTGAGAGGGAAGGGCGGCAAACTCAAAGACAGCCCCGGCTGAACTATACCTCTCAACTGTCCAGATTTTCACAGAATTAATAGATTTTTGCTTCTTATTTTTGGTTTGTTCCTCATAAAATGTTTGGTTTTCTGGCAAATAATTTAGAAATTAAGTCACTAAATAATGACAAACACTGAGTTTCAGACTTAATAACCTTCAGAGAAATGCATGCTAAAGCAAGACCTGTTATTCAATAAACTGTCTCAGTTTATACAACAATTTTTAGTACTGTTTATATGTTCCCCCTGGACATTTGGCCTTGTTCATATTTCCTGCATTAACAGGTTGAGAGGTACATGCAAATAAATTGCTTTATAGAATTAGGCATATCCAAACCTCTCAACTGTCCCCAATTTTGGCTCAAAATGTTGCTCTTCCCCTAATAATCCCACCGCAAAATGGCAATTTTGGAAGAAAATGTGGCGGGTTTACAATTAAGAAATAACTGTAATAATCAGAGTTATAGATTACTTTTATTTCAGAAATGCAAGTAGATTCTTTTATTTTGTCAGCTGCTCAAGTTAGAAGTACTAATATTAAAAAAGTGTCCCTTCTTTGACAGGTTCCCAGCTGTATTGTGTGGCTATTTTATACTTTTGCATCACATTTTTGGTCCATTTTTCATAAAATTGTGTTTTTTTGGCAAAATAGTGGCAAGTCATTAAAGACTGAAGTTAGAAAATAATGACAGACATTTGAGTTTCAGATTTCATACTAATGCAAGACCTACTATTCTATTATCTTTCTAAGTTTATAAGAGCAATATTTAAAAAGTGTCCTTATTTTTGGGCCTTTGTCCCACTTTTATGTATGGCTTTGTCCAGGTTTCTTGCTCTGAGGTTGAGAGGTATGACAGATGTGTCAGGGCCATCACAGTCAGGCAGAGATGTTTCAAATTGTGACATACTTGTTGCACCCCACTCCCCCATTTAGTGACTCTGTATGTGTCCAAGCAAGGCAAGGAGCAGTTATGCAGTGTAAATGTGCAGAGTATCCCCCCATCCAAGGTAGACACAAGTACTACTTTTATTCTGTCCTTGATTTTGCAGAATTTTCTGGTTTCTGTCATCTTTTTATACTGTTGATTTATGCTTATTATTACTCAGAAAGTGCCTGTTGCTCTGTGTTTAAGTAGCAATGCTTTAATGACAATCGGGTAAGCTTGTCTGAGATTGTAAGATGCAAGTAAGCTTTAATAAGCATACTGTTAAAGAATTGCCAACAATGAAAGCCTTTCTGTTGTTGCCATGCAGAGAATACTTACATAACTAGATAATGTATAAGCCTTGGGTATTGAAATGCATATGACAGTATTTGTAATAAAGGACAGGATTACATTATTTTAAGAAGCTCGTTACATTTGTTGGAGACTTGCAGTCATCTTTGCAGGCTTTACCTGTAAACCAAACTGAATGCCAATCTATCATGTATGGTCCATTACCTGTACAATAATCCTTAAAGCAATGTATCTTGAGCTTGTTTCTTGTTTACGTTTCATTTTTTTATTTTGATCATGTTTTCCCCATGAAACAAGTAGATAGTTGTTGTCAGGCAGCAGGTCTTTTTTGGATAAGAAACATTTTTACAAGTGGGGGTATCACAGAGATTGCTACTTTCAGCATGTTACTTGGTATTTTAATAAAGCTGGATATAAATTAGAATTAGAATTGCAGTGCAAGGAGAAGTGGTTTGAGTTGAGTGCTGCTTGTTTTTCTTATACTTGATTTTGACTGGCATTCCAGTAATGTATTTATAAAGTAATTTATTTTTTCATGCCTCACAACCTTTTTGTTTCCATCTAGATATTAAGTAAGCTGTCATGCAGCCAATGCATTGAAATATTTTTTTTCTTCTACACTTCATTTTGTCTTGATTGGACTCTCATAATTATGGTTTTAGCACCCAGGGCAGCGTATTTAAAGTTCCAGTTTTTGTGGTTTTGAGCATAGCTCCTCCCCTTTCTAGTTGGCTGCACCCTTTCCCATTGACCCCACCCATTCAGGTGTCTCCTGCAGTCCCCCTTTGATTTGAAGTCATCAGCTGCCACTGACATTGACTACTTTGATATGACACCCCCAAACCCATGTAAAAATTGGAAACATGGGGCTAATGATACTGATTACTGAAATTTATTTTATAAGAGGAGTGTTTGTGTATGTTAGCCAAAGGCTGATTTAAATACTCAAAGTCTGCATACCTAATTAGAAATTTACTTTGGCAGCTGCTGTTGAATTTTATGATTGATGACCAAGGCTGCAGAGTGAAGGATATGAATAAGCAATCAACATTCATATTTTTTATTGTATGGTAAAAATACCTTAATAGTGTTTTTGATTAAAATGTTATACATTCATCTAAAATTATGTCAGGATAAAACTTTGATTATGTCCCTTTCTCTCTGAATGCATGGCTTACTTGTGGCTCTCACCTCTAGTTGTTACCACTAGGGTGCCATCCATAATACTACAAAACAGGACAAATTCAAGTATGGGGGAGAAACTGCTTTAAAGTGTGGCATGCCTCCATCAGTGAAGGGAAAAGTTGCACACCAGCATTCAGAGGCACTTGCAATTTAACCTTCTCTCCCTATTTAAAGTGTGAATCATAACCTGATGGCCAGGACCAGTCTTTGGTTAACTGATGCCCTAGGCAAAAGGTCTCCACAGCGTCCCTCCAACACAACTCTGTGCTCATATCTTGGTCTACTTACATAATCCAGATTACTGGAAAGGTGCCCCTGCTAGAGGGGCACCCTAGGCAGTTGCCTAGTTGGCCTATGCTGGCTATGCTGATGGCCCCATTTTGATATTCAAGCACTATCGGGCTCTATTTAAGTTTGACCTCCTTCTCCCATACCTGATTATTCTAATGTTTATTTAACTGGTTGATTCTGTCATTCAGCAATTATGTTTTACTGTCTCTACCACTGCAGCTATGTTGTCTCTATGCAACTATGATGTACTAAAACTGCTGTTATAACTGTAATGTAAATCAAATTGATTTAGTGTTGGAGTTAGAAACAGTATTTACTGATTTAGAACTACAGTTGTCTCTGCTACTGATTCAGCTGTGCTGTTAAGTGTTCATTTTCCTTTTTCTTGTACGCACAGGATAATTGGCTGATAAATGTATTGTGCCTGATTTATTAACCTGTTTACAAACTAAGTTATGGCACTGTGATGTGGTAACTGTTGAAGCACTTTCAAACTGTAGCAGTAGCATCTATTCTCCTGCTTTATCCACGCTATCCTCAGGTTTGTATCTTTTACACCCTCCTATCTCCTCATTACTTCCTTTGACCTGTCTTTGTCTCCTTCTACTAGCTTCATCCTCTCTTTTTTTCTCTCTCTCTCTTCAGAGCACACTCAAGCAACTCTGCAGACTGTGGCTACCAGCACACAAATACAGTATAAGAAGGAATCAGTACTGCAAAACTAAACAAGGATATACATTTTGAGCCTCAAGAGCAGGGTTAGTCCACCCAGGCATTCTACTTGTATGTTTTATGAGAGTGAAGCTATAACATTAGCAGTATTTCTTAGTAGTTCTCAGCATGGTAATAAAACTGACTGTTGTAGCCTTGTGCCCCCCCCCATACCCCAGCTAGTGCAGTAATCCTAACTGTCCAATAGACAGTATACATTTAATTCAGATCCCTGTGACTAAATTAACCATCAAGCAGCCCTCTCAGTGCTTTCTGCCTTAGTTTGTATCACTTGGAGGCCCACCTGTTTATTTGCATCTCTATACATTCCCCTTCATTGCTAATGTATCTCCCTACTCTAATCTGTGCACAAACTGGCTACTAATAAGCAAGTCAATGTGAAGACACACTCCCAACCTTAATAAACTTTTCTGTGTCTTCTCTCCTTCACTTTACAGGTAGTTTGAATTATTACTTACCCCCTCTGAGGCCTTCACTGATAGATTTCCATTGATTGCCTCTCTGGTTTCGCTGGTTTATTTGCATTCCACCTGGTTTCCACCCCTTGTGCTATCTTCCTCCCCCAATACTAAGTCTATATTAGAATCCTGCTGAGCATGGAGCCATCTTTAAATTTCTAGTCTCCCACCAGGACACAATTGCTCTTCAGCAATTGCATTCTGCTTGCTGGTAAGCCCTTAGACCTCAGGAATTTGTTTAAAGTGTTCAGATTTGTAAAGTAATACTTAGTTTTTACTCTTGTCTTGGTGGGCAATGCACCGTTCCGTTCGCCCTCGCTAAAGCTCAGGCTCTCTCCGCTCCTCTGCCCTCTATTTCCCTCCTGCCCCCACTACCTCTACATTTATAGTAATCACAGCCACACCCACAGCTCACCCTCACATCACCTCCACCAATCACAGCTCCTCAAGTCAGATCACATTATACCACACCAATTTGCTCCACCACAAAATACTCCCAACCACTCTCATTCCCACTAGGCATTATTTACATCACCCACACTACTTACCCATCCACATATAGTGCAACCCTATAATTCCTATCCAGACCCCCACCTAGAACCAACTTAAACTTTATAACCATGACTATCACACAATTAAGTTTAGTTTGTCTTCTCATAATTCTTATAACACCACAAGTTATCACTCTAGCAATATCCTTAAACTTAGTAGCACAACAGTACATTATGCACTCTCATATACAGATACCGTACATTATAATAATATCTGCCCACAATTGTTCAAGAACTATATAACAGACCAATTCAGAACTAAACACATATGCTCTTATTCCTACTCCAAAAGAACACAATACTTTCTCACACTCATCATCACCAAACTCCAACATCCGTATCACCATTTTAACACCAGGCTCACCATAAGTGGGGATATCCACCCCAACCCAGGCCCAAATCCATTCTGTCCAACACAAACAGTTCCAACACAAATATCAGAACATAACACCCCCACCATCTTCATCCCTGGGCAAATCAACAATAGCAGCAAAACCAACCATATTTTAATGTTAAATATTAATATTAGAAGTATCAAAAATAAAATACCTGAACTCCAGGCCACAATAGCACACTACACCCCAGACATAGTTGCTTTAACAGAAACCTGGCTAAATAAAAACATAGCTAACTCAGACATTTTCCGTACTGGCTACAATATCATTAGACAAGACAGACCACTTCATAAAGGGGGTGGAACTGTCTTACTGTATAAGTCCAACTTAACTGTATGTCAATTACCAAACTCCTACCCCTCCCCCAGTAATTGGGACATACTTATCTCACAACTTCAACTTCATCCTAAAAAGGTCATCACCACAATTGTGATCTATATTCCTCCTGGTAATACACCTGCTAGCCTTGAAGACTTCTTATCCTGGTGTTCTTCCACATACTCACAAGAAACCCTTATTCTGGGGGATTTCAACCTAGATTGGTTCACCTGCATATCAGAACCACCAAGTAATCTAATAAATCTCCATGGCTACCAGCAGCTAGTCCAAATTCCAACTAGATGTGATAAAAAATCTAATAGGTTGACTGGGTCCTAACTAACAACCCCACATTGTCCCCAAAAGCAGGCAGTCTCCCAGACACCTTAAGTGACCACAACGTAATATATCTTATACATAGTAGAACAAGCATATGCAAAACCACTAACTATATATCCACTAGAAACATAAATAAATTCTCTCCTGAGGTCCTTAATACTTTACTGTGTAACTGTGACTGGACCCCCCTAAAAACCCTCCAACTTGACTAGGCTGTAGCATATTTCAACAAAACATTTCTACAACACCTAGATACTGTCGCTCCATTGCGCAAAATCAAGGTTAGAACCTCTACAAACCCCTGGCTCAGTAAAGAAACCAAACAAATCCTCAAGTCCAGAGACACTGCCTGGCTTTACTATCAAAAAAGCAAAGAAACACAAAGCCTAACTAAGTACCAAAAACTGCATAACCATGCAAAAAAAATGCATTAGGCTGGACAAAAAAATCCTACTACATGACATTACAAACTAAATACCAACACAACCCCCAAAAAGTTTGGAGAAATTTAAACCAGCTACTAAAACCCACCCAAAAGGCTACCCCAAACCAACCACCCCTGACTAAAGTTCCCATTGAAACACAATTCAACTCCCACTTTGTGAACTCAATTCTATCCTTAGTATCACAGGACAGTTCCTTCCTCACTATCCCCCCCAACACAAATAACACTAATACAAGCTTTACCCTCAAAACAGTATCGACCACTTCAAACAAAAGCATGCTCTCCAAACTAAAAACCTCATCAACAGCAGCCGACCTACTCCCCAGCTATTTCTTGAAACTCACACCAGATGCTTATTGCTATCTCAATCTCCACTCTCATAAACAGATCAATTGTTGAAAACTATGTGCCCAAATTCTGGAAAATATCCTATTACACCCATACATAAAGGCGGGACCTCCACTGAACTTAATAACTACAGACCCATTGCTTTACTCTCCCCCTTGGCCAAAATCCTAGAAAAATGCATCCATGCCCAGGTGCTAAAATATCTCCTAGACAGCAACATCCTGTCACCTACTCAGCATGGTTTCAGACCTGCCCATAGTACCACTACAGCCCTCCTCTGCTTCACAGACACAGTAAACTGTCTCAAAAACAAAGGCCTGCAGATGTCAACTCTTTTTTTGGATATGTCCAAAGCATTTGACACAGTCTCACACCAAATCCTGCTAAACAAACTAAACCAATATCATCTATCTAATTCCACTCTTACCTGGTAGCAAAGCTACTTAACTGACAGGTATCAAGATGTGAAATGGGAAAATGCTCTCTCTCCTCAGCTGCCCATAACTATAGGAGTCCCACAGGGTTCTATCTTAGGACCACTACTATTCACAGTCTTCACAAATGACCTCCATACCTCCACACAGCATGCATCTATGATTCAGTATGCAGATGACACTACCTTAATCTGTGCTGCACAAAACATTCCCACCCTCCTACAAACAACTCATCTAGCATTCTCTGACGTTGAAAACTACCTTACCAGCTTATGATTATAACCAGTTCTAACAAAAGCACTGATAACAGTCAATTCACTATCTGCTCCACAAATGCTACTCCAATTGCTCCAGTGGCACAGGCTAAGCTATTGGGAATAACCGGGTCTATATTAGAACATCGAAGTTTGAAAACATCGAATGTTCTAATATCGAACCCAAAACAGTGAATGTTGAAAATAGCAAAGCTGCAGAACACCGAATTTTTTCCTAGGGAAAGAATTCAGTTGGCTGTTTCTGTGGCTTCACTATTTTCAGCACTGTCGTGGAAAGTTACAGGTCGGGTTCAGGTAAGTGTGCGATTGTGTGGACGTTAGGGTTAGGGTAGGATAGGTGAGTTAGGGTTAGGGCACGGGTCAGGTGAGTGTGCGATAGTGACGGACCTTAAGGTTAGGGTTTGGGTTACGGTAAGTGGATAGATAGTAGTGTATGTACAATTTAGTGTAGGGTTAGATTTAGGATTTTAAGTGTATGTGTGTGGATTGCTGTTTTTTTGGTTTGCTTGTGTTGTGTGTGTGTTTCTTGGAACAGCGATTTTTTTTCCCTGGGAAAAAAATCGCTGTTCTAAGCCTTCAATGGTTTTGTACTTCGAGGTTAGAAGTTCGAACATATGGTGTTCGAACCTCTGCTGTTTCATCGAAGTGATATAGACCCCGAATAACCATAGACTCCCACCTAAAATTTGATAGTCATCTCAACTTAACTATTAAAAAAGTACATGCCAAACTGGGATCACTCTCACATATCAAACCATTTCTTACCAACAACAGAAGATCAGCCATTGCTCGCTCCCAACTTCTATCCACCCTACTATATGCATCTCCCATTCTGACTAATCTCAACAAAACTGAATTAAGCAAAATGGAAGCCTGCTATAACAGAATTGTCTGCTTTGCTGCAAATTGCTCATATAGATCTCATCACTGTACTGCTGTAAGACAGCTCCACTGGCTTGAACTGCCCAACCACCTAACCTACAATCAGTTCTGCCTATGTCATTCGATTTATTACCTCCCCAATAAGTGTCCTGCCCTCAAAAACCTAGTACAACATCACTCTGCCAAAAGTCCTCTTAGATCATCAAGCAAACTACTACTAGAAGTCACCAACAGCTACAATAGCTTTGGAGATGCACTATATAGTAGTTCAGTGGCTAAAAATGGAACTCTATCTCCACTAGCATTCAAAACACATCGTCCAAAGCCTCCTTTAAAGACTTCATCAGGCAACATCTCAAGCAAAGTTGGCAGTGCCATGATTGCCCCCAGGCTAGTGAAAGCAGATAAGGTACACATACTAAACCTAGAGTACTTGATAATAGTTTTCAATCTTACTCACAAACACTGGCTAATCTACAATGTATGTATTGTACCTGTGTACTATGTATATATTTTACCTATGTTCCAAATTTCAGCTGTACACCGCAAATCTATTAATTACCTTTATTTTTAAATTATTTTTTTTTGTTTGTTCTCTCTACTGTAACTGTTGATGTGCTGCATACCACTGTAAAAACATGTCTTTTGTAATTTGTGTGTATACTGATCATGTCTAAATAACTAAATGTATCTGTAATTTTTCTATGTGGAGCTTTTCTCCCCGGGCCTCTGATGAAAAAGGCCCTTTTTGGTTCAGTCAGACAGCCCTGGTTAACAAATGTAAAATAAATAATGTAAATTCTAATCAATACAATACCCCTTCTCACTCTCTTAGCTTTGACAGTCTTAATCCTTCTACTCTGGATGCATGGCTTGGATGTGGCTCTCCCCTCTAGATGCTACTATTAAGGTAAATATATTATTTAATTATATGCTTAAACTGCTTTAAACATCTGTACTACTGCATTTACAATTTCTGCAGTAAAATGCACAGCCAATGAACTTTATTTAGGACATCGCTCAGTCCAGAGCATCTCATATTCTCATCATTGGCATCTTTTCAAATGTGCTATTTCCCTTAATACTGACTTTGTTCTTTAGTTGACTGTTTTAAAACACTAAGTGCTAAAATCTAAAAGGGGGAGTCAGGTTTTACAATGTTTTTGCTTCAAGACTTGAATGCACTGTTTACAGTAAAGTTTAATTAGAAGTGAATGTATATGTTAAACAGTTCTTGATGTTATCAGTTCTCCTTGTATGTTACTGAAAAGGGTCTTGTATTTTGTATAAGTTGGAGTGTATTTTGCTAGAAATGTGTTACAGTGATTTTACTGTTTATTCGAATTTCTTCTCCAGACTGTAATAACTTTATCTCCACATTTACTTTCTAGCAACATTGTGTACTTTTTTCTCTAGTCCCCTCCTGCTTTCTAATTCACTCTCTTATTTTTTTACCACAATAATACTTCTTGGTTCTAGATGTTTGTCACTGCTGAAGTGACACCCCAACCCCATGCGCAAAAATGGGAAAAAGAGATTGTGGATGGCTGTATGTATATATATATATATATATATATATATATATATATATATATATATTTATATTTATAAACACACCCAAGTTGTGTACCTTTACTTTTAATTTCTGTATTTTAATAGCCACAGCAAAACTCCATCTCAGACCATTATTTTTATGCTTGTTCAACTGGGGTGTGCAAAAGTACTGGGCTTGAGAAGGCCCAGACTGATTGTCTCTCAATAAAGTAGGAGGTATGTCATACTTCAGCCCCTCCCACCCCCAGTTTCCACACATTCATGCACCCTAAACTACCCACCACAATAGTATAAATATTCTCTTCCCTACTCACTCATTCTGTCACCCAGTGTATACTCTGTTAATGCAGCATCTACCACTATACTTTAGATATTGTCATTCCCACTCATCTACCCTATCCCTGCCCAGTAACTCATACATCATTAAAAGCATAGCTGCCCTCACCAATGAATCCTTTCCTGACTCCCCTGACTCATGTCTACCCCATCCGTTAATAACCTTCCCTCACACTAAAACCAGTTGCCACCTCCTTCATTAAAAACAATTATTACCCAAACTTAAACCCTACTCACCCTCTGCAGATAACTTTCCTGCAGAATAACTCAAAATTGGTGCTAATACCATTCCATATCCAGTTTCCATCCCTATAAACAGGTCAATACAGAAACCCAATATTGCGAGCATCTGAAGTGTCAATAAACAACTACTCCACCATCTCTTAAAGAAACAATTACTAACCAATCCTTAGCATGGTTTTAGACTAGCGCATTGCACAACAACTGCCCTCTTAAACTTTACAGATAACATAAATAAAGTTAAGGATAGAGGTAAACTTGTATCTTCCTAATTCCTAGACTTACCAAAACTTTCAATACTGTATCTCATAAAAAAACTCTTGCTACAGCTGTCTACAATGGGTATCTCACAACCTACTCCACAGTAGTGTCAGAACACTACCAAGTAGCCAAATCAAATGTTACCCTTACCTAACTATTATTATAGGTCTGCCAGATGCCTTTATCCTTGATATTCTTCTATTCAATATTTTTATAAACAATATTCATACTTCTATACAACAAGCATTTGTTATACGGTATGCAGATGATCCCACCCTGATATATCTCTCTCACACAATCTAGAAAATGTAGCAAAGGCTGCACAATGAGCCTTTAACTCTGTTGAAAACTTGCTTTGTAACTACCAACTCTTTAATCCTAAGAAAACCACACTCCTTCATTTTTGCCCAAATCACTTACCCATAAGAAAAATAACTTTAAGATCATACCCCTAAACAATATCTCAGTTGAAGTAATGCCCTATACAAATCTTCTGGGATTTACAATAGATGACACCCACAAATATGACCTCCACATGCACAGCTATATATAAAAAAAAAAACTCACAAAAAATAGGAATGTTATATAGAGCCAAAAATTCATTACTGCAGCCACCAGAGTCATCCTTGGCACTACATACCTACTCTCCTCTCTATTATATGGTCCTCCCATCTTGACTAATCTCCAGGCCACCCTAAAATCTAAACTAGAACAGCATTACAAGGTAGCTAGATTTGTTATTCTCATTGCGGGTAATACATAATTATTGACCATGGGATAGTTAAGAACAATCTATACCCAAATTGGATTAGTTATTCTGAGTACAAAAAGGGAAATTGGCTAAGCATAAAATGTCCCATAAGGACAGGTAGCCTAGTATTTACCTATGAACCTATACAAGTCGCAAAACACATCACTGATGTGTCTGAAAACTTCAAATTGGCTAGAGTTATCCAAACCAACTAAATTACACCCAACTTCTCATCATGCACACAAAACTATATTTAATTCTACTTCCTGCATAGCTAAAAGTATAATTCCCACCACTACCGCCCAAATCATCACTTTTTATCTTCTGACAAAAATCTGCTTGACATCTATAACCCTTACAAAAACTCCTGTCAAAATCTGTACTAACACGGTGTAACAAAAGTCGGGAATTTAAATCCTGCACCAGTTGCAATAATATTATATGATCAAAGGCGCATTATTTCAAATGCATCTTGATCAAACTTGAAAGCATGAAATGGCAAAATACCGAAACGGCATATAAGCGAATTCTTTTCCTGGGAAAGAAATCGCTTGGCCCCCTTCGTTATTTTGTCGTTTTCATCACTGTAGTGCAATCTTGGAGTTGGTATATTTAAGTAGAGGTCTCACATCAGGGGGTGTGGTGGGGGCAAAGCCCCCCACTTTATGTAATGTTTTAAACTTTTTTTGTTTTTTCTTTCTTTTTTGGAACAGCAATTTTTTTTTCCCTGGGAAAAAAATCACTGTTCTAAGTGTCAGGATTGTAAGCTTTCGCTTACATGAGGTCAATAAATCAGCATTTGCTTTTTTTAAGCATTCGCTGATTTAATATAAACCCCAATAATACATAATATTTATTTTATAAGCTGTAAGTAAAATAATTCCTCTCTGACTCCTGGCTTTTCACCTGCTGCTCTGCTGGCTAAAATTTTAGCTCCTTCTCCTCTAATACCTATATACATCCTGTCTCTCCTTTTCCTCATTTTATTTCTCTTATTCTTATTTCACTTACTCTTAATCTTGCTTTTACTCATTATTTCTTCTGCCTTTCATATCTACCCCACATATTACCTCTAAGAAATACTCTTCTGGATAGCACAGTGGTGCAGCGGTAGCATTGTCGCCTTGGAGCAAGAGGTTCTGTGGTTCGATTCTTGGTTGGAGTATCTTCTGTGTGGACTTTGCATGTCCTTCCTGTGTTTGTGTGGGTTTGCTCTGGTTTCCTCTCACATTACAAAGACATGCATCTGGAGCATTTCTCCCTGGGTCTCCACTTAAAATTGTCTTTGTTCCAAGTCAGACTTTCCTGGTTAATAAATGGTAAATAAAATTCTCATCCACTCTTTGAATTTTTTCACTCTGGCATTTGCTTTATGAGTGAGTAATAAACTCTCACACTTATAATGTATTAACACATTTCAGTGCTACGTGATACTATATTCATCTTGTTTTAATGATGGTGTATGTGTATCACTACATATGTCATATGTGTACTAATATGTGAATTAATCGGGGTATTTTCAGTATATTATAATATGATGTCAATTTTCACCTATGTACTTGTATTTTCTGTTTTTTTATTTGTGGAGCTTTTCTCCCCAGGCATCCACTGAAAATGAATAAAATTGTTTAGTCATATTTTTCCAGTAAACACATGTCGATAAATAAATAAATGCAATGTAGTAATATCTGAATACTTAATCAGAAAAACATGTTATGATAGTTTTTTTTTTCTAATTGCTATGATTGCTGACCTATGATCTTCATATTGATCACTGCTACAGTAGCCTATGTTATATGGGTAGATTACCATGGCTTACAAATTTTGGGAGGTGGAAAAAGAGTCTAGGAGCCCCTGGAGAATGGTCCTAGCAAAACCTGATCTAGAACTAGAGAAGTAATCAGGCTTTGTAAAAGTATGTACAAAGGATCAAGTTGCTGCTTCTAGAATACTTCTAGAATCCAACACTTTCCATAAAGTCCTAAATAAAGCCAAGGCCTTGGTAGAGTGGGCCTTGACCCTGACTGAATAGTTTTGTTGTGGTGAGTATAATAAAAGGTTATAGTCCTAGACAACCATTTATAAATAGTCTGTTTTGACACAGGTTCTCTATTCTTCTTACCTTCTTGAGAACTAAACAATTAATCCAAAGATATGAAAGCTTTAGCTCTGTCAGGATAGTACCCGAGTTGTCTGTGGACATCCAAGGTATGGAATATCCTTTCTCCTACATGTTTAGGTTCAAGAAAGAAAACAGAAAGATGGATAGTTTGGCTTAAAATAAATGCAGATAACCCTTTAGGCATAAAATAAGGATTAGATCTCAAAGAATCCCTGTTGAAAATGAAATAAGGTTGACTCATCATTAGAGCTTGCAACTCAGATGCCCTTCTTGCAGAGGTCAGAACAATCATTAAAACTGTTTTCCATGTTAAGAACCTCAAGTCAGCCAGGTTAGCTGGTTCAAATAAAGCAAGTATTAGCTTCTGTAACACAAAATTAAGATCAAAGCGAAGGGCCACTGGTTTTCTTGGAGGACTCTTATGCAAAACCCCCTTTAAAATATTTTGACATGAGAATGCTTTGAAATAGGAGGATCCATGGGCAGAAATGCTGAAATATCCAGTTAATGAACCTTGATGGAGGAGTAAGAAAGGACAAAGGATAATAATTCACACAAATATTGTAAAATCAGAGAAAATATCTCTGAATGAGTGTTGGTTATGCTGTTGGCACTGATTACAAAACCTTTCTATTCGGTAATATATAATTTCTTGGCAGCAGGCTTCCTTGTCTGCATTAGTACCTGCTGCACATGCTCAGTAAACAGGTGCCTAAAGGGAATCAAGAGCCCATCATCCAGGCATTCAATTGAAGTTGATTGGGGTTGAGGTGTATGAAACACCCCTGATCTTGTGTAAGTAGATCCAGTCTGTGAGGAAGCTCCTGGGAATTGCTCCTAGTCATTTCCAAAAGATGGGAGAACAACTGTTGCCTGGATCAGAAGGGAGTCACCACAATGATCTTGGATGATTCCTTCTGAATCTTGAGAAGTACCCTTGATATCAGTGGAAAGGGTGAAAAAGCATACAAGAACATTCATGTCCTAGAAAAATAAAAGGCATCTGTCTTCCAGGCCTTCTTACATGGAGTCCTGTTGTAGGATCTTGCCAGATGATTGTTCAGGGAGAAGGCAAACAGATCTACTTGATGAACTCCCCACAGATGGAATGAATCTTGGAAGACCCTCTCATCTAGTTTCCATCTATGAGGTTCTGCCCTTGTCCTTCTCAGCTTGTCTACCACACAGTTTTGCCTTGAGAGATGTAGTGTAAGATTGTGCTAAGATGTTATATTCCATGTTAACATGGCTAGTCTGCAAAGGGGGCATGACCTGGTTCCCCCATTGCTTGTTGATGTACCACATGACTGTGGTATTGTCTGTATCAACTTGAAGAGGTCCCAGGGGCCAAAGATGATTCAGAGAGTTGAGTGTGTTAATCAGGACAAGCATCTCTTTTATATTTATGTTCTTGTGTATGTCCACATGTTGCAATTTTATCCCCCTTGAAACTGCTCCCCAAGCAAGTCTGAGGCATCTGTGGTGACTGACTACTTTGGAACAGGGAGGGAGAATGGAAGACCTTGATTTAAGGATATTTTCTGTTTCCACCAAGTGATTTCCCTTCTGATAAAACCCAGCACTGGGATTTGAAAGGACAAATGATGCTAGCGTAGGGACCAAAGTGACTTCAGATACCATTGTATATTTCTCATGTGGAGTCTTACCATGGATATCATGAGAATCATTGATGCCATGAGACCCAAAATACTGAGGTATTCCCCTGCAGTGAATGAACTTTGAGTGGAAAACATTTGAAATAAATATAGATATATATCTATTTTTCCTGTGGAAAAAGGTCTTTGAACTGAGGTGTCTAGCTGATATCCTGGGAATACAATCTTGTGTGAAAGAGTCAAAAAAGGCTTTTGGATGTTTCGTTGGAATCTCAGGTAAGATATTCCTGATATGTTGAGAAAGATTCTGCAAAAATAATCAAGTCATCTAAATATGGAAAAATTTGTATACCTTCTAGCCTGTGATGGGCTATAACTGGAGTTAGACATTTTGTAAACACAATTGGTGCAGTGGATAGTCCAAAGGATAAGGCAGAAAACTAATAATATGATCCAGGTGTTAAGAAACACCTGAATTCTAGATGAATAGGACTGTGGTAATAAGGATCTTTTAAATCTAGTCTTACAAAGAAACATGAAAGAGGCAGAAGAGACAACAGGTTGTGAAGTGACAGTATTTTGAACTTAACTTGGGGAACTTGGGAGCTAACAAGTTTGGGAAAAGAAAGATCTAGAACTGGTCTTGAAGAATTTTCTTTCTTTGACACTAAAACATTCTTGAGTAAAAACATTTTCCCATCTAGCAAGGAGAAACTGGTTCTATCACTCCATGGGGCAGCATGTCTTGAAGGACAGGTAGAAATAATAATCTGGTCTGGTGGATGAGGGATTATCAATGAAAAGGAGGGCTTTCCTCCTACTACCGTAGATGATCTGATGATTGATCTTCAGAACCCATTTGTCAAAGAGAAAAGTGGAGATCCAGACTTTCTGGAAGGGAAAAGGGACTGCCAGGGTGTGTGTGTGTGTGTGTGGGGGGGGGGGGGGTCATGGTCCCAAAAATAGATATTCTGACTGGTTGACTGAATTCTTTTTTGGAAACTCCTTGCTATTTCTTCTTAAACATATGCTTCCCTGTGTTTTGTTGAGACTGTTTATTTATTTATTTAGTAGTAGCAGTAGTCGTAGTAGTAGTAGTTTTTTGGGGGTTTTTTTGCTAAGGTTGGATGATTATTACCAAATCCCTTAAAAATTTTGGAAAAGAAGGGCTGAAAATCTTAGAGATTTCCTTTGTCAACTTTTCCCTCTCATGACACTTTTTGATCACCTCTGCAGCAGAGGGACCAAAAACTAATTTTTTATCCAAAAGAGAATTCAAAATATCATTTTAACACCATCTGTAAGGTCCCAAGAATGCAGCCATCCAAACCTCCTCTTAACAGTACCAGTGGCCATAGCCTTGGAGAAGTATCAACTGAATCATACACAAACTGTAGAGAATGAGTAGTGACTTGTACAATAAAAGAAACTAAGTTATTTAAAGCAAACTTTCCCCTCAAAAGAAGAAACTGCAGACAAAACATTCCTCACACTTTCACATTTGGTCTGGACAAATTTTAACATATGATCCTGACAATTCAAAATCCTGAAAATCAAAGTTTCAGAAGCATATGTTGTCTTTCCCAAATGTATCAATACTTTTCTCATCCTTATCAGAAAGAGCAGGGTTGGAATTAACTAAATATTTAGCAGTAGTAGGATTAACTAAAGCTATAGCTGCTGGCTCAGCTTTGGGAAAAGCCTATAAAAACTTAAAAGGTTGAATAGCTTTATACATCCTATCCACCTTTTTTGGGGCAGCTGGCTGACTATCAGGAAAATTACAGGCAGTAACACTCACATCTTCCAAAGCTGATGGAACTGGAAGAATAGGTGAAGGTTCGAGAAATTTCTTCTGTAATAACTCATAGTAGTCTCTGACAGACTTAAAAACCTCAATATTCTCCTACTGAAAACATTGGGACATTCTAGAAATAGCCCCAGAGAAAGAGAAACCACCACAGGGAAAATCAGAAACTAAGATCTCCTCTGAATTTGAATCAGAAGTTTGAGAAGAAAACATTGCATCTGTTCTTTTCATCTGCATGTCCAGATTCAGAATCTTGAATCTCTTCAGGAAAAAAGGTATCCCTCTTTCTTTTACCAGAAACTATTTTATAAGAAGGATTAATAGCCTGGATTAAACCCTGAGCCAGACCCAGTAATAAAATGGGGCTAATAGTGTTATTAATGGCAACAGCAGCTTCCATGGGGATGGCCACAGTATTCTGACAAAAACAGAGAAGCCTTCACTATTCCTTCTCCCTTGCCCACTGAGGAGACCCCAACAGCCATACAGGATGTGTCTACCCCCTGGTCTATAGTGGCTATAGGCCCTATGCCAACAGGCTCTGGGGTAAAAGATGAATGATCTGAGGTACAACTAATAGCTACAGCAAAATCACTCACCTGCAGCTAAAGCAAATTGCTAGCCTGTTGTGATGGCAAAAACTGTCTGTTTAATTTTTTCTTTTTCTTTTCGTGGTTAGAAGAAGGACTGACAGTGGGACCAAAGGTTTGTTCCATGGTCAAGTTGAAAATTGTGCCTTTTTCTAGAGGAAAAAACAGCAAGAGTCTTTAAAAGTCACTTTTTTTCACAGAAAAACACAGTAAAACATTTTAAAATATTTTGGCAGCCAGAAAAGTAAAATAAATACATTTTTTTTCTACAAAAAGTGTTTTTAAATACTTTATACAGCTTTAAAACTGACAGGTAAAAAAACACACTCTCATTTAAAAGTACATTACAGGTCCATTAAAACCTAACTCCAAGATTTAAAATAACTTTCCTGAAAAGAAAGCTGTTATTAAACAATAAATATTTTAAAATGGAAGTATTTTTCCCCAAAGGCAACTTATCTGCCCAGCAAAGGAACAGCACAAGGTGACCATAAATCCTTAAAAGCCTCATAGGAGTGTTCTTTTAAGAGGTAGGAAAGCTTTGGAGGACTTGGTGCTCAAACCTGTCTATTGGTTTGGGCACATTGAAGGTGCCCTGAAGCTTTGGAAACTGGCAGGCTGTTTTATCTGTGCAGGATATAAAGCATATAGTTACAGCAGTAATTAATATGAAGAACACATCTATATTTTAAAGAAATTTAAATGAATGTGGCATTAACATGGTGATATATACTAATATTAATTATTATATTATGGTAGGCTAGAGATGGTCCTGTTGGAAGTTCATTATTTGGAAAATCGAACTTGGGTATGGATTGCTTGTTGCTATATGGTAAATCCAGTGATAATGCTCCTTTGACTAGAATATATGGTATTGGGATATGATACTGAAAAAAGTAAATATAGTGAAACCCTGAATTCCTTCAATTCTGTTAGGATAATAGTGGGAGGTGATGGAGATCCCTAGGCTAAGAAGAGACATGAAAAAAGCTATTACAGAAAATAAAATAATTGAAAATAAGAAGGCCTGAAATGGAATGAGTGATTGTATATATGGTTGTTTGCAAGACATATATTAGTACTCTCAGAGATTAAAATATTCTCTAAAAGACCAGCCGCAATGAAAAGTTTAAATATATCTAATAATAAATAATAAAAGAACATGAAAATACTAGATGTATATTTACAGTAAACACCAGATTTCAATTGCAATATTAATGTAGTAACAAGAGATGGAGTTGGCAATAAACCGTTACTAATAGATGGAAAAGGAGCAGCTGGAGGAGGGTTAGAGTGATTTCAGCACATACTGTCCTACAGCAACATAATGGGTAAGTCTGCCTGATAACTGTTTGAGGGAATTAAGTGAAAGTTAAATGTGAAGCACTGTGAAAAGAAGGGTGTTCATAACAAGCAGTATTATTTGAAGGTGGTGAATAGTACAAGGATGACATACACAGATGACTGCAAAATAATGAAATAATGAGTGAGGAAACTGTACAAGAATAGATCATTAAGTTGGTGCACTGAGGTTACTAATATTAGATGTGCCCAGCTTTGATTTTATACCTTTGTTGGGAGAGAAAAGAAGGTTGCATAAGGCTGTAAACAGTTGATAAGGTTTGTGACATCCCCACTCTGGGCCAGTAATCAAGGAGCCTGAATCTTCATCATTGGCACTGGAGAGGGACATTCATTTGGAACACCCAGTATTTCCAGATGCAGCTCTCTGCATCAAGCACAATTTCTCTTAATAGCACATAGGGAACACACTCAGTCTGGGGTCTGGATTTCTCTGTCTTCCTCCCGGTTCCCAGAAAGACTCCCCACTGGCATAGCTATATAGTTGAGACCTTAGCTGAGTGTTCAAGCCAAGTTCTCCAGCACCCTCTGTTTGAAACCAGTGTTTTGTGTTTCTGCTCCAAATAGCTGACGCACACAGTCTTTGAGATTTGATTTTCACACACACGCACACATACACACACACACACACACACACACACGCACACACACACACACACACACACACACACACACACACACACACACACACACACACACACACACACCTGGGAAAGGCTAGCATAGATTTACTAGCTATGCCCTCTTCTACCCAGACTATAAGGTAGTTAAACCACCACCAGACATGCCCAAGCCTGCTACACTAAGACTCTTGCAAGGGTATGCAATGATATAATGTGTCTTTCGGCTTTTCCCGGTTAGGGGTCGCCACAGCAGAACTCCAGTCCGCTAATGATTGACAGTAGATGTTTACATACTGGCTTGCTGGGCCTAATGCACAACCTTCAACGAAGGAACACCAATTCACGCATGTCGCTACAGAGAAGACGCTCTAACTGAGAATCGAACGGGCTTCGTCTAACTGTGAGGTGGCAATACTACTGCAGCACCACCACTGCAGTTCAGGGGTATGCAATGATACTGAGATATGGAAATGATATTGAAATCAATACTAATAAAAATGGTAGTTTGACCAACAGCAAAGCTTTCAGGAGTGTCCAGAGCTGTCACCTAACATATATTAGTACTCTCAGAGATTAAAATATTCTCTAAAAGACCAGCCGCAATGAAAAGTTTAAATATATCTGATAATAAATAATAAAAGAACATGAAAATACTAGATGTATATTTACAGTAAACACCAGATTTCAATTGCAAGAAATATTAAAATAACACAGATGAATGGATTTACACAGATACAGAAAAACAGTATTTAATTAATCTCACTATAATTTTCTGACTTATCTAAAGAATTACCATTCCCTGGTTCACTTACTAGAACAAGGCAAGATGAAGTAGATGAAGTCTCCTTCTCTGTCAGGTTCCAAAAACAGACTGCTCTGCGACTTCAGACTCACCTAGTATTAAAGTATCATTTTACTGATGGATTACAGAATGACATTACATACATCTGGTCATCTGACGTCTGGTTCCCATGCTACCCCCTTGGCTAGAAGCTGCCAGGATTTAGCACATATGTGTTGCAATTCATATCTCAAGCTTTGCTAATGTTTATTGCAGCATCTGGAAGCTGTAAGGCAATTTTCTGTTCTTCCTACAGAGACTAAGAAATCATGCTTCTTACAGACATTGCATCTCTGCTTCATTCAAAACTATGACATAACATCTTTATGGCCTAGGCCCAGTAATTTAATTTCTGAATATTTTCCAAAGTTAATTGCAGCTGGACTGTGGTTAACCTCTTCTCTTCCAGTATCATCTGTTAACATATATATTTAATTCAGTTACAATACAGTCAGGACCCACTGTTTCTACAATTTTCACACAAGCAGCTTTACAAATACATTTTTCAACATAAACATTTGAACAAATCAATTTGATATACAAATAACATATAATTCTTTATAACATTCCAGCTAGCTATGCTGGCATATGTTACACATCCACTTCCCTATTTCTCCTGGCATAGCTGGCAATACCTGACATCATCACAAGGCTATTAAATGAGCAAGCTAGAATGATGTTTATATGGGCAAGGTTTACTTTGGTGTGATATATGGTCAAGTATCCATATATGTATGGAGGGTATTATCATTTGATAAGACTGTTTATTTAGTGAAAAAAAGAAAAAGCCTGTATAGCTGTTCCTGTGTCTACAACTACAAGCACTAAAATGGAAGCATGGACAACAACAGATATGTTTATGATCAATACTCAATATAAACGTTGTTAAGGAAGACCAAGTGTCGCACACTGGTGATGTGGCTCTAGATGACATATACTGTATGCTTTATGTTGCACCATAAGGTTGCACCTATTAAAACATTCAGATATGAAAACATTTACATAACTCACTGCTACAGAATCAGAAATAGAAGAATAAATTCCAATTTGTTGTTTTATTTTGCTTCCTGATTAACAGCTATATGTAACAAATAGTACTATTGCTGAAATAAAAATTATTTTAAAACAGTATTCCATCATGGAATCTTAGAGAAGTGACAAATGCATTATTTTAACACTGTGGTACATCTGTTGCCAGATCATACAAATTATATCATGGATGTAACAAGGATATATCTTTGTGAGATATTCATAAGGCAGAATTTGCCAGTGGTCAGTTTTTGCAATATAATATTTAATTGCATTTTTAACCTGAATGTGACATCATAATTATGGATAAGTACATGAGAGGATATCCTGTATCATAAAATATCATCATACCTAAGCTGCACTGTGAGGCATTAGGTGAAGTGCTAACATAACTGGACAGTGGTGGTTTCTGAGGATTAAGCATGCTTTGATGCATGTTTTTCTACTATGCTGTCAGCAGCACTAGTGTTAGTCAGCTATTCATTCAGCTCAACTCAAATCCAGTCTTATCCAGATTTAGAAATGTGCTGGTTGTTTAAAGGCATGACAAGTGCATACAAGTGTTAAACTTGTAAAATCATTCATTTTGAACACTGTGAAAGAAAATGAGTAATTTAGTAATCGTACAAGAACATCCTAAAAGGAATGCATTTTCTATACTGACATAAAAAGATCCACTGTCCTCCATTACTGACTGCAGCAGAAACTGCAAGACAGATTGGTGTTTATTGTTTTAACATTTTTTTACTTTTTTTCTCCAGTAATTTCTCTGCTTTGACTTTATACTTCTGAATTGGAATGAGCCAGTGGTCTAAGCTGTTTACAATTCATGCATAAGTTTGAAATACAAATGCTACTTGAAAAAAAATTAATGTTAGGCACAACTATATCATGCAGGTTTTCAAACTTGAAAGGGAAAGTTTTCTTTACTGTATTTATCCCCAGACTGTGTTAGGATTTAGGTGTGGTACAATATTACAATGGTTTCTAACCAGCTGTGCAATAGATTTAGTTTGCCATTGCAAAGGTGAGTAATAATACCTGACACAGTGTGTTTAATGATAAGATATTACCATATCATATCTTGATGGGCTGGGTGAAGTAAAGCAAATATCACCCCTCAGAAGTGGTGCTATCCAATGGTATAGCACATGCTAGAGTACATTATATCTATTATGCAGTGGAAGTCTGATTTAAAAATCATATGTAGTGACCTGAGTGCCATAATTCCACTCTGAAAATGGGGATGAAAAACAGGCTTGTTCAACACCTTTCTAATGCCAGAAATGTGCTGAACAAGTCATTGTTAAGCACCCCTAAGCATTGCTTAGATTATGTTTCATGCAGTCAGTGCCACCTGACAATTAACAGTTGCAAAACAACTTCAAAAGCTTCTAGATACTTCGCTCTGCCATATATTTAAAGAAAAAAGTATGACAGCATGAAGTATTTCATAGATTTTAAAGCTATTAATTCCTCAAAGGAAAAATTTGCCTCAGCTCACTGTCAGAGTGCTGGTAGCTCTAAGTGTTCTGTGGCTTTCAAAACTTGTAAAGCACTTTGCACTGCTAAACTTTTTTTTCTTTGCTTAGTAGTACATGGAGCTGATAAAGCTTCAAGTACTACAAAACATTGTAATTGGCTTTCCTGTCATAACTGTTATGTACAAAAGCTGCTTTATGCTGTCTCACTAATCATATTAATGAGAATATGGACAATGTACTACTAACTGGTGCTATTTTCCTCGACAAGGCATGTGCATTTCAGTCAGAAGACCTTCTATTTTTCCTGCAGAAGTTAGCAGACTGTGTTTTTTCAATAAGGTTACCACTCACTTTAGAAACTACCTTATTGGCAGAACATTTGGAGTACAAGGACCAGAACTTCAAACTGAAACTGTCATATTAACCTTAGGGTTCTGTGCTGGGCTCCCTTTTTTAACATTATTTTGAATGATCTATCATGGGATCTTCCACAACTAAACTATATTCTTCATGCAGATGATACTATCATTACACATGCTGTCTACAATCAAATGCCATCACCAAGAGCTTACAAGGACTTCATGCACCTCAGGAACTGGTTCAGTCCTAACAGGCTTAGTTACAAATACTTCAAATAGTCAAGTGAAGGTGTTTGGAACCTCTACATGAACCTCACAAAAATGCCTCTGATATCATTATCATTGACTCCACAAATATACCACTGCCAGTTATATCTAACAGTCACTTTAGACCATTCTTTATCATTAAACATAAACAGAATGAGTCATTAGCAAAGTACTAATACAACTTGCAATTGCCTACAGAATTTCTAATCTTTTTACCACAGATGCCAGAAGAGTGATTGCTCTATATGTATTAATACCCAGGCTAGAATACGACCTCCCCATCACTGCATCACTTCTCCTCTGAATACTTTTCTACTCCAGACAACAGAAGAGAAAATATTGAGATTGATTTCTCTGGGCAGTAGAAGTGACAGTGAGTGCATCTCACTAAGTAAATACTAGTGATTTCCCATCACAGCAAAAACCTCAACCGTACGCTGTGAAGGAATTTCATTAACCAGGTTCCTTTTCAAACTTTCCGTTACTTAAAGTGCTATTAGCAAGTTTGCATAATCTTGCATGAATAATATTCTAGATAATATCAGACACATTGACAATGTATTATTTTTCTTTGTGTTTATTTTGTTTTCTTATGATAATGATGGAAACTGACAATGCAGTTCAGCTCTGGCAGAACCTAAGAGATCATATATGTACTTCTTTACACTTCTTGGCTAAGGATCACATTCCATTGTGCTTCAGGTGTGTGTGCACCTGCAACCATAGTTTATCCAGGCAAGACTATCCTGTGCTGCACACTATAGCTGGCATTGTCTCTCTTCATTCAGAACATTTTGCAAAAAATGTACTTTGCGTGCGTATTTTGTAAATAATGTCCACAGTGATCCCCTTTAAATGTATGTATACAACTAGAACACATTTAATGTATATTGGCTAAATGTTCATGTTTTGTTGCAAATCCAGATATACTTTTTATTATGATTCTTTACATTTTGTTGTAAAATCAACTTGTAATCTTTGTCATGAAAGTTTTTGTTGTCTCTCCCTTCTTGGCGCAGATTGTAGCTGAAAAGGGTTTACTGACTAGTTTACCTACCTGGTTAACAAATGTAATAAATAAACAAACAAATAAATGTAAGGATCAGAAGCTTCCACTGATGGATAAATAAGTAAATAAAAAAGTAACTAAGTAATTACTGTGAGTAAAGCTCAGAAGCTCCCACTGATGGAAGAAATGACAGAGGTAAGGAAACTACAGGAAGACAAGAGAATAGTAATGTCTTTCAGCTTTTCCTGGTTAGGGGTCGCCACAGCGGAACTCTGGTCCACTAATGATTGGCAGTGGATTTTTTTTTTATGGTGCCGAGTTGCCAGCCCGACACCCAACCTTCAAGGAAGGCACACCCATTCACACACGCACCTACCTGCATGTCTTTTACATCACACGACCACGGGGAGGACATGCAAACTCCACAGAGAAGGCGCTCATGCCAAGAATCGAATGGGAGAACCTCTTGCTGTGAGGCGACAATGCTAACCACTGCAGAGAATAATGACTGCTTTAGAGCAAAGTTGAATGACCTGGAAAAGATACCTTTAGAGATGGAATCTCAACAGCATTGTATCATTTTGGCTCTGAATTTTCTGTTCTAGAAGTGCCTTCCTGGTAACTCATATAAAAATGCTGTAACATGATTCTTTTTCACTAACAAAAACAGCTCTCCGGACTGATTTGTGAAAGCATGCCAGTGATCTGACAGGCCAATTACCACATTATCTTACTTATAGGTGTCTAATTATGGCAGAAATAAAGGATGGCATAATTTGCTAATTAACAAAGTAAAAGTTTGGTTGATATCAGATTACTCATTTTGTTATACCCTGAGTGCAAAGGTTTCCTGCCTGTGGTAACAGAGCCAGACATTTTATTACACTCCTCTAAGATTTTTGGCAGTATTAATATTATTAAATGATAGGGAAATGTTGATATTTCATAATGCAGATAAGGCATTGACAGTCCTGAAAAGAACAGTGTCCCAGAGACAATGAATAAGGAAAATGAGGTTTGGGAACAAACCAGTTTGTCCAGGGACATCTTTGGGAAGGTTAGATTGAGTTAATGGGGTGGAGGGTGGGAGATCTGCTAGGGAAGGGGGGGGGTTGAGTTTAAGTAAAATAGAGGTTTGACCAGAATTTAGGAAGGGATGGGTTAATTGTTAATGGACTTTAGAGGAATTGAGGTAGTTGTAGGGTAGGACTTGGGTTTTATAGGGATGTAACTAGGAAGAAGAATCAGATTCTGGTGTGAATTTGCAAAGGCAAAGATACGTCCATGATGACCTGTAGGTATTCTTGGAAGAGCAAGTAGACCTTGGGTTAATGGTGAGTGATGGGTTTTCATTGGTAGCAAGTGGTTTGTATAATTTATATATATATATATATATATATATATATATATATATATATATATATATATATTTTTTTTTTTTTTTTTTTTTTTGTGGTGTTGGTGATTTTTGGTGGTTTTCTGCAGCTTCATGTGGCAACAGTGTGGCAGTGATGGTGATGGTGGTGGAGTACATGGCGTTGGTTGGTCTGGGTACTCAACATGTTTAGCTGTTTATTTATTTATATTTGTTTGTGGCTGCTATGCTTTTGTCTCTGTGGCCTTTCCCTGGTTATAAGTTTTTTTTTTGTTTGGTGGAGTTGGTAGTGAGTGCAGTTTGGTGGGGTGTGAATCAAGTGGTTCATTGGTGGCAGTGGGATGGATGGCTATGTGGTTACTGTTCGAAGCAGTCTCTCTGTTAGTGGTTTCTATATGAGGAACTGGGGGGGTTAGCATACTTTGGCCATTGCTTCATATGCTTAAGGTACAGAGCATACCTCTCAACTCTACAGAATTTTGTAGAATGTCAAACTTTTGCTTCATAATTTTAATACGTTTTTCATAAAATGGTAGTTTTCTGGCAAGTTAGTGGCAAACCATTAAAGATTACAGTTAGAAAATAATGACAGACATTTCAGTGTCAGACTTCATGCCCTTCAAAAAATTCATGTTAATGCAAAACCTGTTATTCTATCAACTTTCTATGTTTGTAAGAGCAATATTTAACAATTGTCCCTATTTTGGGCTTTTGTCCCACTTTCATTTATGGCTTTGTTCAGATCTGTTGCTCTAAGAGGTTGAGAGGTATGGTATAGGGTTTGATTATAAATTGAAATGGCCCTTTAGGGGTCACCAGGCTAGTATTTTTGTGGCAGGCAGATGCGGAATGCAGAGTTTGGTTCCCTCAGCTTATATTTTGCCATGGAGGTGATAAGAAGATCACAATCACTAAACAATAACATACAGTGAGTTTCTGTTTTGAATCTTTTAGAAATGTTTTGCAGTTGCTGGATTGCCGTGGAATGATTGTGGTATTTTGTGGGGTCCTAGTGGATCAATGAGATGACTGGAAGATCAGGGTCAAGCAATAATGGTGTGCCTTTAAGTTTCACACCATAATTTGCAACAGAGGGGTAAGCTCTGTAACATTAGCAGCTTTTGAAGTTTATAAAAGCAATATTTAAAATATGTCTTATAAGACTGCCAACTCTTTTTACTGTATACCTCTCAATTGTCCAGATTTTAGTAGAAGGTTCCTCATAAAGCTTCGTGGGCTTTGGCTGATCACTGAGATGATTGGAAGGCTAAAGTTAATAAATAATTGACATACACTTGAGTTTCAGACTGCAAATCTTTCTGATAATGTATGATAGGACTAACCCAGTAACTCTAGCACCTGTCACAGTTTATAAAAAGCAATACTTAAAATGTGTCCCTTTGTTTGGCGTTGTCCATCTTTCTTGCCCTGAGTGGTCATGACTCATGACATATGCTCTACTGCATGGCCAATTGGTGTAGTAACCAGAAAGTCATATTTAAAAAAAAAGGGAGTATATATCTACAGGCAGCAGTTGTGTATCAGGAGTGGGGTTGACAGGAAGGTTCTGAGTGGTGTGGGGTTGCAGGTTGCAGAGGATATTATTTTGGTTGACTGTAATCGCTTGCTGGGTTCTGAGGTGGCAGGGTCAGTTCGATGTTTTTTTTGGGCGGGGGGTTCACCATTCTATGTGAGGTGTTAATGTGTACTCTTTTGTTGCAGACGGGGAATATGCAGAATTTACAGCAGAGGCGGGAAGCCATTGTGGTACAGATGGACCATTTCAGGAGGTGCCTAATGCTGAGTCGGTTATGGCAGATGATGCAGGCAAGTCCATTTGAAAGAGACAAGGTCAGACACCAAGGACCAAGTTGGTGACTCATGGAAAGTGGGCATGGTAGTTGAGAGATGTGGTTGCAGTGGATCCTCCAGATACTGGAGTGGCTCAGGATGGAGCAACAGGTAATGATATCTGTTTGGAAGTTCCTGTAGGTAGGGCAGGATTGGAGAGTGTGAGGAATGATTGTGGGAGAGCTGTGAATGAAGTCTATCAGGGGTCAGGTGAAGCTAGAGTGTCCATGGAGGATACGCATCAGTGTCACAAGCTGGCACAGGGTGAAGCAATCAGTGTGGAGGATTGTCTAGGATTGTCTGTGGGGAGCTTGGAGTCATCTCTGGGTGGGGTAAGATTGTTTTCTGAAGTTAGGTCAGATTTTGGCCTACACCCGGATAATTGGTTAGCTATGCAAGCTTTGGGACAGGGGACGGCGGGGGGTTTCCTGATCCTTCACATTCCATCTTCAGCAAAGGAAAAGATTTAGAAAGGGAGTATGTTAATGTCTTTGAATAAATTGATGTGGAAGTGGTGCAGCAACTGGTGGAATCAGAGACAGCAAATAGCAAGGACCTTTTGGCAGCTCTGATGACTTTGTGGAGGAGGAGGGTTGGTAGGTTATGACCTAGGATGTAGAACAATTGGGTGTTTGGATATGTTTACTACATGGCAGTGTAGCTACAGAATAGATTCATAGATTAGTACTAGTACTGCCCTTGCAAGCCTAACCAATTATCCCTTGTGAGACTCAAACCCTGCACCTTGTGTTTGTAAGGCAAGCACCTTAACCATTAGGCCACCCTCTCAACCCCACATATTGATTGTCAATCACTGAAGCTCTTTCCAGTGGTGAGAATCAAACCTTGCACCTTCAAGATGGAAGGCAGCACTTTTACCACTGAGCCACTTGGTCTTTCAAGGGTACTTCTTTGGCTTTGCCACTCTTGGATTACTTTCTTATAATTCTGGAGGCTCAGCGTTTGCCATTGGGGACTGCTTGGTTATGGTATGACCAGAGTTTTCAGAAAGGAAAAGCAGTGGATCACTGTCTCCATTGGGAGGTTAGGCATCCAGACATATGACTAGCTACTATGATGGATAGCTTTGTGGACATTAGTAGAGGGGGAAAGGTAAGGAGAGAAGGGGGAGTATGTAGGGATTTTAATGTAGGAAGTTGCTTGCGGGTAGGGTGTAAGTTCTTGCATGCTTGTTCAAAGTGTGCGAGGAGCCAACCGGTGGTGCAGTGTGATCAGTGGGAGGATAATTTGGTGACTCTGGGTTTGTCTTCAAATGATGGTGGTGTTTTTCTGTCTTCTTTTCAAGTCTGACGCCAACTGTGTCTTTTGTCTGCACATACAGGAGGGTGACATGCTTTTCTGCCCTTATCTAAAGAAATGATTAAAACCAATGCAGGAGGTGACTGTAACTCAATGCAGGTGCTTTACAGGGCTAGCTGCAATGATTGTGAAGCATTCTATGTGGGGAAAATGCAAAACAGACTTAAAGAAGAATTTCTGGCCATCTTTGAAATTAGAGCTAAGTACAAGAATAACACACTGGTTTGTACCTGTAGCTTCACAAAAGAGACACAAGCTTTAAATTTCAAATTATTGATCGTGTGGACCTTTTGGAACTGGAAGGAGACATCTCTAATCTTTTAGAAAAACATGAACTACTGTAGCAGCTGAAACTGAACTTCTTTAGAAAACCAGGGCTTAAATATTATTGCTCCATAAAAAGCATACTAGATCTCAGAGAACTGTCCAACTGTTTAAAATACTATTAAAAGACTGATGTGGGACTGATTAATGCTGACATTACTTGGGTATATTGTGTTTCAAAACAAATATCAAACACAGTTTACTTCTTTTAGCACTAACTTACAATGCTATAAAGGATATACCTCCGGAGTCAGCAAACATCCATGCAGGAATAACTTAATCCCGCATGGAACAGACCGTGGCTGTTCAGCACAGCATTGCTCCATGCCAATTTATGAAGGCACACTGCCGTGCTGTAAAACGGGCACAGTTCTGTGTACAAGTGCAGGGGGTGTGTCTGAGAGCAGAGCTCTCACAATACACATGCCCCCTGCACTCCAGAATTGCCGTTCGGCAATTTCAAACAAGCGAGAACGCTCACAACACCCCTAACCTGTCAGGGTAAGAAATCTGGACAAAGCCATAAGAGACAATTGCCCCTACCAAGCCATAAAGTTGATAGAATAACAGGTTTAGCATAAGCACATAGCCCACATGTCCCAACCCATCAGAGTAAGGAATTTGGGCAAAGCCATAAGGGACAACAAAGCCAGAAAGTTGATAGAATAACAGGTTCAGCATTAGCATGGACATTTTGAAGGGTACAAATTAAAAAACACAACAAATATATATATATATATATATATATATATATATATATATATATATATATATATATTTTTTTTTTTTTTATATGTATGCCATAAAGTTTAAGCATAGCTGCATGGGTGTGCCCATTGCTTAACTACACTTAGCCCAGCTGAAACAACAGGATAAGTTAAAAAACAATAGACATGCAGCATAATCATAAGTGTAATAGTTTAGTGGTTAGGGTGTACACCTTGCATGTAGTCATTCATGGTTCAAGCCCCATGCAAGCCATTTCCATTTTGTATGTGGAGTTGCCCATTGGTAAGCAATACTGAACCTACCCCTTTAAGCACTACCAACTTTAGCTAAGCAGGTTTGCCTGTAGCTTAGCTTAGCTCAGCATTATCAAAACTGTCCAATCATGGCAAAGGGCTGGAAATTGGCTATATTTAAACCCCTCAGGTGGGAATACAGCTCATAACTGGTTATAACTGGTTGTAGCTCTCTACTGTAGGCAGTATGGCAGGAGTTGGAGAGGGCATGCGCTTCCGGGAGCAATGCTGGGGCATACAGGAGTCCAAGGCCATGGTAGGACTCCTGGTAATAAAACATGATATGAGACCACTGCAGGACCAGTTCCAGGGCTCCCAATACAAAGCAGAAGCCTGGGAAAGTCATGCCCATGATCACACCAGTGCCACTGGTATCCCTCGGACTGGTGAGCAGGTCAGGCACCACTATACCGACTTGAAACGGAGGAAGAGGTATCTCTTGGAACACTGGGTCCAAGAAGCAAGACAGAGGGGAGATGTCCCAGCAGTGTGTAAGTATTCATAGCAATAATCATCTACCAAAGTCCACCCTGTGTATGTGATGTATAGGTATGCATAAATGTTTCTCTATTCTCATTACAGATGCAGCTAAGCAGGCAGTGAACCAGGAAGCCCATGCCAGCAGGTTGCAAAGCCTGTGTCGCGAGGTTGGTGAGGAACAATCCTGCTTGTAGTAGTCATACCAAATAAACATAAAGGCACATGGGATATATGCAAATGACCCTTATGAACATTAGGTGTTTCAGCTATATGGCATTTCTGATTGACTTTTACGTCTGAAGTCATTTTAATGGACAATAAGCCAATAAAGCCAAACCCCACTAGCTATGGATATGCATATTTCAGCCTTGTTATGACCTCATCAACATAGCCCAAGCAGAACTTCCAATGAGTGACCCCCCGCAAACCTTCTGTGACAGAGGCACATGGAATATATGCAAATGATCCTTATGAACATCAGGTGTTTCAGCTATATGGCATTTGTGATTGACCATGACTTTTACATTTGAAGTCATTTTAATGGATAATAGGCCAATAAAGCCAAACCCCACTAGCTATGGATATGCATATTTCGGCCTTGTTATGACCTCGTCAGCATAGCACAAGCAGAGTGTTTGACTAAGCATAAGAAACACAGAGTTGCTATACCCAGCTGATGTCCATTATCAGGAGGTTTGGGAGGTCACTCATTGGAAGTTCTAGCTTGGCTGGAGTTTTCAATTAGTTTTTATTGATTGGTTTTTCAGTGTGACTTTCTCACTCTTTGTTTTAATTTGTTAGTTGGGATATTTTGCAGTCACCCTAATGATAATGGACATCAGCTGGGTATAGCAACCATGTGGTGCAATTAGAAGGTCAGTCTGCCCCTCTTGCTTAGCCCCCAGCACAGCCACCTTTGGGGCCGTGAATGTGCAGTGGTGACTGCCCATGGGTAGGAACCTCAGTCCCACTGTTTCCATTTGGGGGCTCATGGGCTTCCGATTTCCAAACACCCCTCCCAAGGTGGTTACCCCACACATGTGTCATATACCACCCCTGTATGCTGTCTTGTCTGTCTTGTCTATCTTCCTACACATCCTACCTCCCCAAATATACCTACTATCCTTCCCCAACTCCCCACTCTCACCTTAAAAAAAAAGGGGGCAATCTGTTTCCAAAAAAAATCTCGCCCCATACATAGCCATCCATTTCACACACGTCCACTGGATACATGTAATCTGGTCTAATTGGCTTCACAACACATTATTGTTGTCCATACCCCTTTCTCAGGGGTTTGAGTGCCCAAATATACCTCCAAATTTAGTATATATGTACAGCTGTTGCTATAGAAAAAAATGGACAACTATGGACCTTCCCTACACCCATCCTGCACATCCCTAGCTACTTTCTCTATTGTCTTTTCCACTGTGTGTCCCCTTTTTCACCACATTCATATCACCATTTTTTTCTTTTCTTTTAAAGAAATTAGTGTGGGGGTAAACTGGAGAAAGCTCTTTTAAGCAGTAGTAAGTGGGATTAAGCCTGTTTGGGTGGTGCTAAGCAATGTCTACACAGATTAAGCACTTTTAAGGCTAACTGTTTGTAAGCATATTTAACCAGACGTTAACATTGCTTTCCGCTGTGCAAAGCCATGCAAACCTGCTTGCAACTGCTTAAAAGTGCCTTAATCACTCTGTAGCCAACAGCCCTTGTTCTGCCCAGGAAAAAAATAATCAGCCCTTGCAAGTCTTGAACCCAGGACCCTGCACATAATAGCTGCAAAAATTTACCTCTAAGACATCTGAGCTGTAGATAGGTCTGATGTTTTCTCAAACATACCATGAAGCACAGTTATTCAACAGTAGGAAAAATGTATTTATATATGTATGTATATATATATATATATATATATATATATATATATATATATATATACACACACACACACACACACACACACACACACACACACACACACACACACATATACACACACACACACATATATATATATATATATATATATATATATATATGTATGTATATGTATGTATACATATATATATATATATATATATATATATATATATATATATATATAGTATATATAATATACATATATATATATATATATATGTATGAGTCTAGGACATACCTCTCAACCTGGAATCGTCAAAAATCTGGACAAGGCCCATGAAAAATAGGTACACATCTGCACGCTGATTAACATCTGATTTGCATACATAATTACGTAACCCCACCCACCCCAATGGAATTGTGGGATACCAACTTTCAAACGCAAACTGAAGAACAGACAACCAAAATATAGCACCAGATTCCCCCTGCAGCCATCCCAATGTCCCATTATCTGGCTATTTCGCCCCATTTACCATAAACACTAATGTGTGCATACTGCTTTACTTCTACAATGATTATTAGGGTTTTATTTTTACATTTTACAGCACAACAATGCAGAAACACTAACAGACATCTAATAAACAAAACAATATTGTCTCGCAATGAAAATAGTCTTGGCATTAAAACTTCTCTGCCCCTGAAATTCACATTCATTGAAACAGCATTGAAACCCACACCCCATCCAAAGAAAATGCATCTGGCCGGCCACTGGTGGATAAAGATGACCTTTGGGCTGTTTTCAAATCATTGGCCCCTTGCACACAAAACAAGAAACATACATATGTTCTTTTCTTTGATACACCTTCCTGACTTTATTAAATTATATTCCTTGTATAATACAACACACTTGTTAGACAGAGTACATTTTAAATTTATTGTTTGAGCATTTTTCCAGTAGGCAGTACTGTAGGCAATGAAACAAAATACATGAACCAAGAATGACAACTGCCCAATTCAAAACATTTCCATCATAAAAGTCTACTTCCACACCCACACTATAAATAGAATGACAGTAGTGTAAGCCATAGGCATCTTGCACAGCGTCTCACACTTATTTTCAATTAAATTTTTTTTTGGGGGGGGGCAAAAGGTCAAAAACCAGGGACACATTTTAAACATTGCTTGTATATTTTTGTAAAGTTCCTAGAATAAAATGCTGTGTCACCACGCTGTATTTCACTGGCAAATGTTGAACCCAGGACCCTACGCACTACAGTCATAACAACATACCACTATACCAAATCAGCAGCTTCCTGAAAAATAGGAAGACTGAAACTTAATGGCTATCATTTAGTGACTTCATTTCTCACTTCTCACCATAGCGTTCAACTCTTAGCACAAAAAAACTGGGCAAAGCTCACAAGTAGTGGTGGACTTACCAGGGACACATTTTAAACATTGCTTGTATAATTTTGTAAAGTTGCTTGAATAAAAAGTTGTGTTACCACCATGCATTTCACTGGCAAGTTTTGAACTCAGGACCCTATGCACTAAAGTCAAAACATCATACCACTATGCTAAATCAGCAGCTTCTTGAAAAATGGGAAGACTGAAACTTATTGGCTATCATTTAGTGAATTCATTTCTCTTCTCGCCACAGCTGTCAACCTCTTAGCACAAAACAAATCTACAAACAAAGCCAATAATGGTGAAATACAAATTTAGTTCTCACTATAGCTCTCAACTCTTAGCACACAAAACCTGGGGAATACAAATTCAGTTGTCAGTCCATGTATCAGCTTAGTAAGTGATGTCATGGCTTGAATGAAACCTGCTAGTAGACTGGGTGTTTTCTACCTCAACTTGTCTCAACAATGACATACTACAAATACAGCTGCAGCCTGACCACCTATCTGTCCTAAAAGAGAAGAAATTGCATTCTGCTTGAAACAATTTTCTCAGCTTCAATGAAATAAATGAGTCTATAGAAAATCTTAACAATGTAGTAATCATATTTGAAAAGACAGCATTTTTTGAAGTTTCTGAGATTTTCACAAAGCTGATGATCAGAGCACAATGAAGGAAAATGAACCGGTAGAAATTATACTGAAGCTCTAGTTTCTCTGTAACATTTTTTTTAATTTATTTTGTTTCATAAATGCTCAGCATTTTGAAAAGGTATGGGTTCATTCTCCATTCTGGCATATAGATCTTTAATGTATTTACTGTAGAATATGTAATGCTCAAATTAAGACTACACAATTATGTGTATGGACATATGCATTGTATTACATTTAAATAATGACACCATAATATTAAATAAATCTAAAACTGGAAACTCCATCTGGAGCTACATGTACCAATTCTCTGCAAGAGGGCGATATTTGTTTTTCCCAGTTAAAAGCAGTTCTGATGCCAATGACACAAAGTACAGGTTTTAGTGGTATAGCTTGGAAGATGCCTTTTCATTCTTGCAGCACATTAGATCCTCTTATCGCATTCTTACAGCATGCTGCCACATTAAATAATTAGTTTCATTATTAAATATGCATCCTACAGTGGAAACATGTGTCAAAAGGCTGAATTCATTTTCACAGTAATTCACAGGACACTCGTATGTAAAATTATCATTGTCTTATATAACACATCAGAGAGTTCCTTTCTAAAAAGGTGGCTATATTCTGAGACACAGCTTAGATCGCATGTCTTGAGTATCATAGGTCAGCTGAGCAAGTGTAAGTATTTAATTCCATTTTAATTTTTTATGAAATGTTTATTCACTTGTAAAGCTACTACAAATCATAGCCCTGCATTGTTTTCCATAACAGATGACTTGTAGTCTGTTAGGAATCCAAGTTTCATTATTTGTTATTTTGCTATGAATCCCCACACTTTTAATGACTATATCAGGACTTATTTCATAGATGTTGACAATTTAAATTGACTTGCATACTGGAAATACACCCCCACACACACACAGCAATTGAATTACCTTACTTCAAGAAGCCAGCCAGTCGTTCCCCTGCCTGCATAAATAAGTTCTTCATTCTTCCCGCTTGCAGACCAGACATAATTCATAACGCTGAGCTGTCCCTTGTTCCTGCTTGTGCTTGCATAAGCATATTCTGTTCCCGGCTTTCTCGCTCGCATTTAAACCATAATAATGCTCAAAGCTAAGCTGTTCCTATTCCCGCTTGCATTTGCGGCCAGCCGGAAATGACTCCTTCAGCTCAATTCTGACTGGTTGGTAGCCCTGATGACGCTGACATCATCGTGCATGTGATGATGTCATCGTCAGAGCGAAAATTTGAAAAACAAAAGGAAAAATCGGAAATGAAGGGGCACCACTCGCGAATTGTGACACCCCTTCATTTGGACTCCAAAACTCAGTAAAAAACGAGAAATTCAGTATGGTTGGGAGATATGGTCTAGGACTATTCACTGAAAGCACATTTCACTGAAACACATTTGACTGTGCACAATTCACTGAAATCTCAATTCACTGAAACACATTTCACTGAAAGTTATATATGGATGTTTCCCCACTGTTGTGCATCCCTGGAGTTAGAATACTTGCACTCAAGATGCCAGCCAGTATATTGGCATTATTTGTTGGTTCATGGTACCATTGTCTAGTTGCTGAGAACAATTCTTGGTATTGCCATGGAGATTCTTTATAATACCATTATCCTACCAGGCATCCAGTATTACTGCAGGACAGGTTACAACAGCACTGTCCAAGGCCAAGAATACAGCCTCTATGGGACCTGAGAATATCCCTGTCTGTGTTCTACATGAACTACAGAGTGACCTGGCACCTTACCTGTGTGCCTGTGTGCCTTGTTAAAGAACAGCCTCACCTCAGGCTTTGTCCCTACTGAATTGTGCACTGCTACAGTCACCCTTCCCCACTCACTAATACAGGGGTGTCTGGTTTCAGTACTATGATCTGCAGTCTACTCTTAATTGAAAAATCACTGTTAAAAGTATTAATGTAATTATTCCATATGTGTTAAACTATTTCTGTCAACCAGTGCACTGTAGCTGGTGTAATATGCAAGTGTGACTGCATATAACTTGGGATACTACCCATGTATGAAACAAATCCAAAGAAAACAGATTGTGTTACTACCCATGTATAGCCAGGTGTCCTATACAGTATACTCACACCCCTTGCTACTGTAATGACAGAACATAGAAGCATTTTATGTACAGGGAATTACATTTAATTAAAATTAACATTAATTAAATTTTATCAGTCTGGAATATGATCAGTGGTTATGAAGGCTAGGCTATGCTTAGCAGGTGTAACCATTCCTTAAATGTAAATGCTAAGCAGATCTGCGCAGTGGTAAGCAAAGCCTACATGGTGTAAGCTTGTATACATTTAACAGCACATTAGCAGCGCTTACCATTGCGCAAACCCATGCAAACCCTCTTAAAGCTGCTCAAAACTGCCTTAATCACTCTGTATCCAACAGCCCTTGTTCTGCATAGCAACAAAACAAACAGCACTTGAACCCAGGACCTTGCACACCATAACCACAGCAATTTACCAGTATTTACCAGTAAGCCATCCGAGCAGTAAGATGGTGGGATGATTTCTCTAACATATCATGAAGAGCAGTCAGTCTACCATAGGCAATGTACAATGTGGAAGCACTAAACATTCTAATGATACATACACGCACACACACACACACACATACACACACACACACACACACACACACACACACACACACACACACACACACACACATATAAATATATAAAGTTACGTTCCCACACTGTGAAAAGTATCACATATAATTCCCCTCCACAAAGGCGGACCCTCCACAGAACTAACCAATTACCGCCCCATAGCTATTCTCTCTCCACTCTCCAAAATACTAGAGAGATGCATACACTCTCAGGTCTCAGACTACCTCCTTACTAACAACCTTCTTTCCAGTACTCAGCATGGTTTCCGACCAGACCATAGCACCACCACTGCCTTACTCTCCTTTACTAACACTATCCTTCAGCATAAAAACAATGGCTATCTCTCCTCTGCTACTTTCCTAGACCTATCTAAAGCATTTGACATGGTCCCACACAAACAACTTATCTCTGTCCTCAATAACCTATCCTTCTCACAATCGGTCACCAACTGGTTTCAGAGTTACCTGTCTGACCGCCAACAATCCGTTGTATGGCAGAATGACATATCTCCCCAACTACCTGTCTCCATAGGGGTTCGCCAAGGATCCATCCTTGGACCCCTACTCTTCTCTGTTTACACCAATAATCTAGCCTCTGCCACCAAACATGGCACACTCATACAATATGCAGATGACTCGACCATCATCTGCTCAGCCCAGTTCCTACCAAAACTGCAAAAAGTCACACAGGAAGCCTTTTCCTCTGTTGAAACATGGTTATCCGGTGCCCGATTAATACTCAACCCAAACAAAACTAAACTACTCATCTTCAAACCCACCAAACATACTCAAAACAACTCTCACTTTAACATCATGGCAAAAGACAACACCACTATATACCCAACTGAACACACCAAATTGCTAGGAGTGGAAATAGACAATAAACTAAAATTTGACATTCACATATCCATGACTATAAAAAAGTCCACAAAAAACTAGGAGCATTATACAGAAATAAGCAATTTCTCACCAAAGCAGCAAAGATTTCAATAGCAAATTCCCACCTTATCTCCACCCTACTTTATGCCTCTCCAATATATACCAACCTAAGGCAATGTGATCTAAACAAGCTAGGGACCTGCTACAACAAAATCGCCAAATTCGCCACAGGGCCATCCTACCATCGTCACCACTGTCTCTCACTTGCTGAACTGGGCTGGCTTGAACTCCCTCACCTCCTTCAGTGGTATCAACTCTCACTCGCCCACAAACTAGTAAACCATCCACTAAATGTCCCATTCCTCCAGAATCTACTCCAACCCTATCGCACCACCAGACCACTAAGATCCAGCAGCAAAAATCACTTGCAGATCACTAAAGCCAATAACTCTGCTGGCGAAGCACTATTCTTTTGTGCCATAGCCAAATTATGGAACTCACTCCCACCCACAATTACCTCCATACCATCATGCACCCACTTCAAAACTTTACTAAAAGCGCAACTAAAAACATGCTGGCTATGCCCTTGCAACTCCCACTCTAATATCATCCACCCCATCCAACCACTACCTTTCTTTCCACTCCACTAACTACCTTGATTATAGCAAGCTCAGATGCTCATAAGCCAGTACTTATTATACAGCACGAACCTCTTCTTCTTGTAACATTTGTTAATGTCTGGTATGCACTTCACAGACAAAGATTCTAGTTGTCTACTGATGTACTGTGTTCTTCATCTGTAAATCTGTTGTAAGTAATTGCTATGTAAATTGTTATTCACTATGTAATCTAATGTATATACTGTCTGTTTATTTTAACTGTGGAGCTTTTCTCCCCGGGCCTCCGCTGAAAATGGACCTACGTCCAGTCGGACACTCCCGGTCAACAAATTTAAATAAATAAATAAATAAATATAAATACTTCTATACATATATAAAGTGAGTATATATAGAGGGTGCACAGAATATCATACAGCAATTATTCCTACAGTTGCCACATTTTCAAGTGGCCAGAATCTGCTTCTTTCCTACAAATGAGAATTATTGCATGAAAACATATACCCACATACAATGCAAAGGACATGACACCACACATTTTGCATACATATAAATGTTTATTTGTGTACTATTTCAGTTGTTTATGCCATTTCTTACATTTAGTTGTTTGAAATACATAATAACTGATTAATGCAACTCTCAAAGAGAACATATGATGCAGTAATCCGCAAAAAATAATATATATTGCTGTCTAGTCTAAAACTTTCAAGTAATACAACAGTAAAAAACACACTTGCCTTGAAGACAAGAAGCAATCAACACTTAATTACAGATGTAGTTCAACAGCCTCCAATTGCACTCTGTAGTCAACCCCTAGGGGGAAAAGTATCAATTGTCACAATGTAAATGTATCCGTTACATAACAATGCTTAACTTAAAATGGTACTGTCAGATTGACAAACAGAACTGTGTACAAAACAGTAAGCTCTGGCCCACCACTGTTGCCATAGTGAAATGTATGAAAATGTACAGCCATATATTTTTTATGTTTCTTATTACTGATATTCATCACATGTTCTAACAGCCTAGGTTAAAAACATTTAATTCCTCTCCCCCATAAAATACCTTACAAGGGCATATAACAGTGTTCTCTATATACTGATCTCTTGACTGTACAGGGTCACACATGTTGCCCAGCTGTAGCCCTCATATATATGGACCCTATCCCACAACTTGTGTGGGAGTCCACAACGTCACTGGAATGATAGCAGGAATGTCAGCACTAAATAATGATAGACCATACCTATCAACCTCTTACTGCATGACATCTAGACAAAGCCTGATATATAAGTGAAGGACAGAGGCCAAAACACAGGACCATATTTGAAATATTGCTGTTATACACTGTGAAAGTTGCTGGTGTTACAGGATTGGTTGCAACATACCCTTACTGAGGAATATGAAGTCAGAAACACAAATGGATGTTGCCATGTACTGACAGCAATCAACAGAGAGAATGCCACTGATTTGTCAAGGACAAGACCTGTGTGGGGAACAGACAAAACATAACAGTCAATCTTCTGGCCATCATGTGGATAGCCCCACAGTTGAAAGCTATGCAGACAGACTGCATTCCATGCAAAACTAGCATGCACACACAAACCCTGTAAAACTAGCAGTATTCAATGCATATAATGCCAATACCCACACACTGTCCCTAGGTCTGGAACCTTATACAAACATGTAGTTGGTCTGTGTCCACAAGTCTTGTTGTAAGAGGTATTCCTACCTGCTGTCTGTAACACTGCTGCCCCCACACATGAAGGATGTCTTCCATACAAGCAAGGTAAAGGGACAATGCCCACATGATGTAGTTATTTATAGTAGTGGGTTGCTATGGCATTGGCTATTGGAAGAACTACACAGCTGCCTGCATGCAATTAGCAATTAGGGAACAGCAATTGGTACAGAGGCCATCGCCCGAACATGAGCATCACCTACAAAAGCCATGCTACAACCTATTCAAACCAGCTTGATCCCAGTAGTGGGGAAAGAGAGAGAGAGAGACAAAAAAGAAGAAACAACATGAACAAAACCTAAAAAAAAAGAAACAAGAAGAGAAGTTGTACACAGAAGGAACATAAAAATAAACCAGGTATGTGAAACATGAAAGCATGTAATTGAATGTAGTACTTGGTCTGTAATAATGGGATAGATGATTATGAAAGATGTATATGTGCCACCAATACTTGCTGTAATAATTTCCTGCTGAACAAATGCTATGGACATAGTATCTGGCTCTGTCTGCAGTGGGCCATACCTTTCAACTGTGCAGATCTTCACAAAATGTCAAGAGTTAGCCATCATAGTGTTTGTTCTGTTCCTCCAAACATCTATATTAGTCTGGCAAATAGCTGGAGATGGAAGCAATGAAGTAATGGCAGACATGAGTTTCATACCCCACCACCTTCAGAACAGTCATGGTAATGCAAAATGTATCATGCTACAAACTTCATAGGTTTGTAATAGGCATATCTATGATCAGTCCCTATATATCCCCCCCCCCTTATGTTAAACTTTGTCCACATGTGATGCTCTAAGAGGTGGATAGGTCGGGTCACATCTGAGGAGCCTGACATACCCTGGGAAAGGACAGCTCACATATGGCAACCTCTAGAGTGTCTGTCAAACAGTCATGTCTGTGCCACTGCTAGGCCAGTTAATGGGATGTTGCCCATATCCATATGTTACCTGTGAATATGAGTATTATATATGTTTGTATTGTAAATCTAGGATACCTATATAGAGCATGAGCATAGTAAAGCACTGTTGCAGATGTGTGTGTTAAACTGCATGTGATATATTGAATTAATATTCAACTGTACAGTGTTCTGCTGGACAATGTTCACAGTTGTGACAGATATCTGTCACATACACATACACTTGTGTTATGTCACCAATATTAATACTTTATCAAAATCGATTTCCCTGTTTTGTCACCCAGTGATGTGGACCAATGGCCAGATGTCCTGGTATAACAGGTTGAGACATAGGATTGAGCTCCAAGACTGTAAATACAGTGTGCCATACTGACATAGAACACAAATATATACCACGTATCTCCTGAGTATGTGCATGTATGCGTATGTTCAGCTGAAAGGCACAGAAGTAATAACATGGGTCACAAGTAGTCCAGAAAATAGGATGTGCATGTTGCACATGTGTGCAATATCACTGTCACTGCATGCAACCAAATAAAATGTGTATAGCTACTGATTGTTGCAATGCCATGACACTGATATGAGTACTACAGCAAGCATGCTTTCAGGTAGTAATCAGAGAAGTGTACAACTGTGTTATGACCCACTGTCCATGCCTACCACTGACAGCTATATCAACACCCATACACACTGGATATCAAAGTGTACACACCCCTGTTAGAATGCCAGGTCTGTGTGCTGTATGCCAATGAGACCACAGAAAGTCATGTCAAAACATTTCTCACCTCAAATGTGACCCATAACCTGTACAATTCTATTGAAAAAGAAACAAAGCTGTTTCATGGAAGGTGAGCAACTGTTGTCAAGTGATGATGTGATATAGTACAAACCAAGACAAATGGATGCTGTAGTCATCTCAGCAGGTGTTTACACAACATATGAGTGTAAGGGTGAGCATGCACATTCAACTGGCTTACTGTACTGAGTATTAATTCCCATATGTTTTTACAGGACAGGTTATGTTATCTATTGAACTGAGCAGGTTATAGGTCACATCACATGTGGGGATTGTGTTGACGTGCTTTTTTGGGATCATGTTTCAATTGCACAACTACCATGCATTGTAAGAGGGGTGTATACACTTTATATCCACTATAGATATATAGAATCACCAGTACCTGACCTGTACAACCAGCCACCACCAACAATAGCATAATCCCCCTTGGTGGACAGAAGCAAGACAGAAAGCACATAATAGGTTGCTATAGTGGCTGTACATGGACACATAGGTGCAGACCACAACTTGGAAGCAAGTGCACCTCTATCTGAGCAAGCATGTGGGTTTACAGATGATTTCCTGTAAGGTGGAATATGACTAGAAATCAGAAATATAGGTTCATCGGTTCATAGGTAGGTACTAGGCTATCAGCCCTTGGGCCTATACAAGCCCAGCCAAAAAGATACCCTGGCTTTTGCCACCCAAGAAAATTATTTTCCTGTGCCACTGTTGAGCAGAGCCACAGAGGTGATCCCCGGGATGAATTTCCTATTTCCCATCCAATCATCAAGATTTTTCTTGAAGAGTGCTAAGGAGGAGCTTTGTTTGATATAGATAGGTAGTTTATTCCAGTGTATGGGAAGTCTCTGGGACAGCAATCTATCCCTCCAGCATGTTCTGTTTATTGTGGTGACAAGGTTTAGGTCCCTAGAGAGTGTAGCTTGGAGGAATTGGGATTTCTTTAAGTGGAGCATGTCCAACAGCTCTGGGTTTGACATAGCTTTGTATGTTAGGCAGAGATCACCTCTGAGTAGGCGATATGCAACTTAGTAAAGCTGGAGTTTTTTGAGATGGTCTGCATAGGGCATCTGTTTGAGGCCAGTAATCCTCTTTGTGAGGTATTTCTGCAGCCTTTCCAGTTGTTGTAGATGTCTTGTGAGGTACATACCAAAAGGGGCGTTGTACTCTATAATGGGTCTAATGAGTGATGAGTAGAGGGGAACAATGACCTCTTTTTTTCTGGATGAGAAACCATTTGTGATGAGGTGTGCCATGTAGAAGCATTTCCTGACTACTGTGGTGATGTGATTATCAAAGGAGAGACTACTGTCCACCTGTGTCCCAAGGTCTCTTATCACACTTTCGGTGTTATGTATACTAACGCCTATGTTGTAGTTCATGGGTACAGAGTTTTTACCAAAGGGGATAACAATGCACTTTTTGGCATTGAGCTTGAGGCCATGGCTTTGACACCAGGCATCTGTCTCAGTGAGGCCCTTTTGTAGGATGTCCACATCGTTAGGAGTTTCGATTATGGCTCCTATCCAAACCACTGAGGCCAATTGCAACCATGTCTCCACATATGTACGCAGTCTCAGAGCCAGTAACACAAGTCAACCTGTACCGGGGGTAAAGCACACCTCATAAACACATACCATGGATACAGGTAACCTGCATCAGACAAGATAGGTGGGAGCAGTTTCACCCTGTCCACAACATTACTACAGGGGGATATGCACATCAACCACAATCCTGCCCGTATAAATGGTGACATGGCATGGACATAATGCTGACTCATGGCAACAACTGCAAGTCTCCATGGGGCATGAGAACATCACAGTTTGCATCCTACATGGACACAGGCATGTGCTCACAGTTCCATCACACACTACAGTCAAACAGACATGCCACCATACACACACCATCCACATGGAAGATGGCCACTGTCATCGATCTACACAGAAATGAATGGTGAATAGTGGATTATGCTATTAAGTGTCCAACATTGGGGGAACTGGACAGGTTAGGGCCAGGAGTGTAATGCAAAATGTCAAAGCCATGATAGGTTTCAGTGTTATGGTATAGTCTCAATTATTTGCAAGTAATATCCACTGTTGATGTGCACATGGACAACCGTATGAGGTCTTGTGACCTTTTATCCTGTTTATGTCTTCCAGGTACAATGCCCTGGGAATGTCTCCCCACCTTCACAACACATGAAAATGAGGCAATTATTCAACACATCATCCTGCATCATGTCAAGGTATTCAGCTGCAGGGCCCAGGATCTGCAGAAGAGGACCACCCTGAGGAACAAGCTCATCCACGGGGTAAACAATGTCGGCCTGCACAACCAAAATTATGAGCAGGTGTGGCACCATTGAACACATCTGATCCGCCATGCCCTTCAACATGCTGCTGCAGTTAGGAGGGACCAGCTAGCCACAGGTGTGGGTCATGCCATCCAGCCCCCACTGACACATGCTGAGAAGCTACTCGCCAGTATTGGGGCACCTGACCGCCAGACAAGCCAGTAGGCTGAAGACAGCATTGTGGAGGTTGGTGCCACCCACACAATGGATGAGGAGCATGCAGGTAAGGCCCCAGGGCACACTACTATATTACTGTTGCTTATCCATTTTCATCTGTAAAGTATCTACACACATATGTCAGATTAGATAGTCTGTTGCTGCAGTGTAGTAATGAACAGATGTGCATAATCACTAGTATTGTGGGTTTGTACTGTTGATGTGCTGAAATGCTGCTCCCCACCCTGTACCAATGCCACAGGTGTGTCTACTGACATTACTCCTCTCACACAATTATTTAGGTCCCTCTGGTATACAACTGGGGCAGCAGCCTGTAGCTGGTGAGTATGGAGTTGTTTTGTTCAGGTTTGCCAATACACTGGCCATGTTATGGCTATGCTATTTGCCATGCACACATTTAACACACCTACCCATAATGCATGCTGTAAATGTTCACTTATTGTTGCTGTTAACTGCACTGCATCACAGTGGTCACCATGGTGGCATATCTGAAGGGTATGTAAGAGTCCTACAGTATACCTAACAATCTGTCAGTACAAGATGTGTGGGCAGAGATGAGCATAACGGTGGGACAAATGGCCTAAAGTAGAGACATGTCTGAAACATTACCCTTATACAGTCACTACAACAGTGTATACACCACTATTACAATGGCAACTGTTCCTGATATAAACAAGGGCAAACCACAATACCACATTCCACACCTTTTGTAACCTGTAATGTGATCCTAACATGAGCAATGAATGTGTAATATGGAATCCTATGTTAGGACAATAAATATGGGGAATACATACCTTAACAAACATTGGAAGCATATGTGTGCACACAATCTAAATAACATATTGTGGAAGCAGCTTGTGATGTACTGACAGCATTCACTCTTCTTGTACACACCTTCCATCAAGTACAGGGCCTCAATGTCACACCAAGTAATGGTCTGCATGGCTTGCACACATCTTACAAACAATGAAAGGGATCTCATATCCAAAAGGTAGCACTCAGGAGTGGGAAAAGTAGCCTTACCTAACCATTGCACATACCATGGTAAACAGTGCAGATAGTCATGTATGTGTGTATGTAGTATGGGACATCAATGATGTAGAAAAAACAGATGCACATCAAAAACAGATGACAAAACATGTTGCAAAATGGTCATGGAGGCTGCCCAGAAACATCCAGCAACACTGAGAAAATTGCAGAAATGTCTAGCAAGTACTGCCTGTGCAGTACCTGTGTCAACATTTGCCTGGATTCTGCATATGTGTGGCCTATGGGTTAGGGTAATCAGACAGCAGAGTTGTCCCACATGATACATCATCCAGGGCTCTCTACAGGTAGCATAAGCATAATATCAAGTCTCACAAAGGCATGTGTTGCAATGTGTAATGGTGTCATGAGAACATGGCTCAAACCTACAGATAGTATTCATAAAGATACATGGGGTGCACAAGCAACACCTCACTCCTCCTCAGGGCCATCACCCCCAATTTTTAACTTGCTGGTGCCAGTGTACACCTTTAGGTTTGCTATTCATTACCTGGAACTAGGCAGGTAGACATTTTTTTTTTAATTTGGAACACTGCAGAATAACACTCATGTGTGGCCCATAGTTGTCAAGCATCTGCAATAAGGCTGAGGATGGGGAGGGATGTCAGCTTGAAACAGAACAGTGAACTAAAACATACATCCAAAGCTTGCTATGAATGGCTGTATTTGAACACAGTCAAGGTTATGAGTTGTGCCAGACATAACCCTGACTCCACAGCAATAGTAAAGCCACTGTGTGACCTCCAAGGCCTGTGCACATGAGCTGACCTTGCAATCTGGCAGGGTTGGGGGACATTTGTAGGATGGACTGACCAAATGAGGGCAAGTGAAGATGGGGCATGCTAGCATACCCCTTCCAGGAATATTGACTGTTGTAGTTCATTTATCAGGTACTTCAAGAAACCATTGTGTTAAGGGTGTGCACACTTATGCAAACCACATATTGTATTCAGCTCATTCAGCATCTGCATGACTAACACATTTGTTTGATACAGCATTGGATTGCACAGGTCATATGTCACATATCAGGTGTGTGTAATGTTGATAAATGCAGTATTGTGGCCCCATTGCATATCATAGAAGAGGCTGGCATGTCAACAAGGGTGTGTACACTCCTCATATCTACATTAAGCTTTGAAGGTTGTCAGTGCAACTGGATTTTATTGCACATACATACACTGCTGATGATGAGATCTGCAAAGCAAAGCACAGCCATTAATTGTTGACATCAGTCCTCATATAATCCCATGTATGTGTCAGACAAACACATAGGGGCTGTGAGTAAGAGAGCAAATATAACTGCCACATATATACACATTCAGCAATGGTGTGGACACTTGTGAGGTATGGTGCACAGTACATGCCAGTGTGCTGTACAGGTGCACAGCAATACTGTGTACATAGGTTCAGTGTGTTCCAGGGGAAGGTGCATCACCTACTAACACAACTCATGCATCACAGAGATGTATAATGTTGTTAACAAGGATTGAGCATGCTACAGTGCATGCTGCTGAGTGCCATATGTCATGCATGCTGACTGTTGGGTGATTCCAGGCAAACTGAAGTTAGTGTCCATGCAAACTCTGACAATGATGATAGGCATAGTGAGGCACAGGCAGGGTTGTCAGGGGCTGAATCTGTGCCAGTGGTTGATATCCCACTTTTATCCACCCCATCCCCGCACACAGTCACAATGCCCATACATACCCAGTCACCAGTAGCCATAGATGAGGGACAGTTTGCGGGTGGTGGCATGGGACAGAAAAATGTGTTGACTATGGCAAGTGTGTCTGTACACAGCAGCCATAGCCAGATGACCGGTGAAGTCCCACACAGGCAGATGTACAGGGGTGCTCATTGGATGGCTGCTGGCCATCATGGCCCTGGTAGAAATGCCACAGCAGGTGTCACCAGACGCATGTTTTGGGCCATCATAGAGGCACAGGCATGTATATAACTTATACCAGAGATGGCCTGAGGCTGCAGAGAGCTACTCTTCCTGCTGTACTTGACTACATCCCTGATCTTGCAGGTGCCCACTGTTATTTTGCAGAGGTCATGGATAGACGGTTAGGGGAGATGGTGGGAATCTTCGACCGTGTGGTGTCTGTGTTAGAGCATGTGGTGGGAGTAGGCCATTGGCCACATGGACGTAGGTCAGCAACACCAACAGGTGGAGGTCTACGTGGACATGCAACAACGCACCACCCCTCCCGTTGTGGCAGTACCAGCACCAGCACTGCAGGGGGGTGCTGTCCACACCACAACATAGCAGGCCACGTGCACATGGTCCTGTCTGGTCCCAACAGGGATGTGGATCAAGTGGACAATTGTATTTATCAGGGGAAAGTACCATATCTGGGCTTCTGCCTGGTAGTGCCCATGCAACCCCTGGCAGGCACAGTTCCTGTGTCCATGGCCAGACATGGTGAACTGTGCACCCTGCCATGTATTGTCTCCAGCTGTCCAACATGCTCCTGTATAGGGCAGCCACATGGCAGAAATGTGTGCATACACACACACATCACCAACACAGCCAGGGCACATCCATACCTATAGACACCAGATCTGCACAGCCCATTTAATAAAGAACCCCCTAACCCACACACATGATGTCAACCAAATGGTTCAGCCTAGGCCTCTGGCAAACCCACAACACACCCTGTGCATATGATGATACCTGTGCCACATCCCTGTCATCCATACCATTGATGCAGGGACATACTAATATGGTTCTGATGCACAGGGTGAATGTACTAAGGTTTAGCATTGTAATGCTGTTTAACGTGTTGTTAGCTAGAATGACGAATGCTTACACATCAGGGTGTATAGCTGTACAGCCATGATTCATTATACCTGCTATTAACACTGACTGATTGTGGTGTTCTTATTGTATTCTGTTTGTATTCTAGATGTCTATGTGTCAGCAGGATGTTGGTCTGCTGTCCTTTCCTACAAGGGGTGTGGCACTGTGTACAGCTGAACACAAGTAACAGGTCTGTATAACAGTTACTGCATGTGCCACATGGCTGATAGGTCTGAGGGATGTATACAGGTGAGTGCATAGTGTGATTAACAAGTAATTAACCTGTTAACATATACTGTACAGTATAACAGCACACTAAGAGGGGGGATATGCACAATAATCCCAATGTGGGAGGCTGTGCCTACAACAATCACACTCAACTATATGTACCAACTCCCGTATTGCTGTACAGCTGTATAGTGGGGAAGAGGACATTTACACATCCACTACTAGTTTTGATGGAATGAATTTCCATGAGATGATTGCTTTGAAATGTTACCTTTTGCCAGTTAGTTCTCAAACAAATGATCTCCAGGACATATATTGTCTGCAAACTGAAGTAGATCCCTGCACATACACACACACGTACTTGGCAACACTGATAGTAGAACCCCTGCCTAGGTACTTATTGCTACTAATGTGTTTGGCCTTAATTGCACACACCACAGAGCTTTTAGGGTGAGGTATGTCCGGAGTTACCTGCTAAGTGAAGAACATCACCAGGCCTTGTACAGTGTGGTAATGGGGGATGTACTAGGTGTTAATGCACAATACATAGTATGACATACTGTCATATACACATTGACAAACACATACAGTCATAGACACATTTGACAGACCTGGGTTTAGCAGTGCTAACTACCTTGTCAGTGAATACATACTGTTACAGAGTTTTTGCATACAGCACATGCATTATTGGGCTGGATAGTGTAATCAGTTACCTGTATGGTTGATGGTGACAGTGGTCCTCATACAGTGGACCTTGGGACATGTACTGGGGGTACCATGGTGTAAGGACACTATACCCATCACCCACAGCCCATATTGGATATTGTACTCACTGAAATCCATGATAATGCTCTAACATACCCACAATCACACATTGACCAGGACTGCAATACAAACCCTTGTCTATCTAATCAGTTATACTACCGGGATATGCATGTATTGCACATGCCAATGGGATAGTAGGGTGAGGGCTTGTCATGGCTCTCCTAATGTCAGCAACATCACCATCCCTTATGATGTATGGCAAGGTTTATTGTATTTGGAGAATGTGGCCTCCGAATGCTGTCTCCTAAAAATATGCACACTCACACACAATTACACACACACACACACACACACACACACACACACACACACACACACACACACACACACACACACACACACACATATTCACATTTGCAAGGACTCAGAGGGTAACCCACAGCTATCTACCCATTTGTAGAACACTGTTATGCTGGTACTGCAAGCTCCAGGTAGCTCAGAGGGGGAAGAGTATCACAAGGTACAGTTAATGTGAATTACAGCAGCAGCCCTTTCTAAGTATAGCAATGGGGGTGTAGTGGGTGAGAAGGCCCTCAGAGGATTTTCAACTAAAAGTTTACAAACACAAAGACACTGTTATACTCAATAATGATGCCACATGAGTGATCCCCAGGATGACAGTTAAATTCAACATACACTCCTCTGGGTTTCTCTTGAAGAGGGCCAGTGAGGTGCTCCAATTGACATGTATGCAACATATATTGCATAACATGGTCAGTGTCTGGGTTACGGACCTGTACCCAAACATGTTCTGTTGACTGTGGTAATCTGTTTGAGGTATCCATGGCATATGGTGCATACAGAGTGTGGTTTCCTAGCTGTGGCATTCATAAGGCACCTGAGCAAACATGTAAGTGTCATTCAATCAGAGATTGCTTGTAAGCAGCCATGATGAATACCTGACATCTGCACATCTGTACAGAGGACAGACAGAAAGTGGCTAGACAACAGTTTATGCATTAGGATGACTGTTCTGACAGATAGACATCTGAAACTCATAGGTATGCCATTACTACATGACAGCAGTCCTCAATGACATGTCCTAAAAACATAGTAGTTTACAGTTAATATCAACATATCAGATCAATAGCCAATAGAAGATGCATAAAGACATACAGGTTAAACACCAAGAACAAAATAGTCAGTACTCAGAGTCCAGCTTTGCATACAGGGGTGTATGGTTTCAGTACTATAATCTGCAATCTACTCTTACTTGGAAAAGCACTGTTAAAAGTAGTAATGTAATGATACAGTACATGCCTTGTGACTGCATATAACCTGGGATACTACCCAAGTATGAAACACATACAAAGAGAAAAGATGGTGGCACTACCCATGTATACTCAGGTGTTTCATACAGTATACTCACACCCTTGCTACTATAATGACAGCACATAGAGGCATGTTATGTACATGGAATTAAATACACTAATTAAAGATTCCATTACCCTGCTATTTTATCAGATGTGAATGTGATCACTGGTTACCAGGGCTGAGCTATGCTTAGCAGGTGTAACCATTACTTAAATGTAAATTCTAAGCAGATTTACGCACTGGTAAGTGCAGCCTACATGGTTTAAGCACCTATTCCTTTAACCATACCCTAGCAGTGCTTACTGTCACGCAAACAAGCGCAAACCCACTTAAAGCTGCTCAAAACTGCATTAACCACTGTATCTAACAGTCCTTGTTCTGCCGAGTAAGAAAATAAACAGCCCTTGCAGGTCTTGAACCCAGGACCCTGTACACTATAGTCACAACAGTCAACCACTAAGCCATAGATATGTCTGATGTTTTTACCAACATAGCATGCAGCACAGTCATTCAACAGCAGGGAAAATGTATTTAAATATTATATGGGTTCACTAGATAATCTCAAAATTTTGAAATATCGAATATCAAAATCTCGAGACCATATAGTAGAAACCCCTAAATACAGAAAGACCAGAAGTGGGAATTTCAAAATCCTGCAGTTCGGAG
>NC_056735.1:405437893-405567893 GCF_019279795.1 Protopterus annectens | reverse complement strand
AAGGGGGTAGAGGGTGTTAGTACTGCTGAATGACATTGCATTCTCTCATATTTGTATTGTGACTCTATAAATCTTTATTGTTCAATGATAATGCATTTTGCCATGTTAGTACTGCTACCATAAGAATCTTTACTGCTCATTGACATTGCATTTTCTCATATTTGTATTGTTGCATTATAAATCCTCATTGTTCAATGACATTGCATTTTGCTCATGTTAGTACTGCTGTCTTCAAGAGTTTTGCTGCTCAATGACATTGCATTTTCTCATATCTGTATTGTTGTAGTATGACTCTTTTATTGCTTAAAGACATTGCATTTTTTTCCTGTGTTTGTATTGCTGCATTATAAAGCTTTACTGCTCATTGATATTGCCTTCTTTGTGCATGTTTGAATGTCAAGACTTTCTTCTGTTGAGTTCTGGGGAAGAGGGTGAATGTAGGTTTTTATTGCATGCATATATCACCTTGCTTTATTGCTAACTGGTGCACTGTTGAAATAATTTGTTTATGGTTGTGCTACTGCCTTTTCAAACTAGATGTTTCATCCAGAATAAAATATGTCCCTCTTGCCATGTTGGTGTGTTGGCCTTATAGAGGTGTCACCAGTGTCAGGTAGGAAGGAACCCATATCTCTTCAGCTACACCTGTGGGTGCGCTACATTTGGGGGCTCATCCAGGATGTCCTGTACTGCCTTGGACTCCACCCTATTCCCCTGTATGTGTGGAAAGCAAATCCAGCAGAAACATGAACCCAGAAGTAGCCGCTAAGTGGTGCAAACAGTACAATGCTCAGTCTGAGCATTGCTTAGTTCTGGTGTTGCCAGGGGTCAAATAAATCAAGTCACAAGATCCTTGCCAGTTGTGGGGCATGGATTTTTGTTGGACAGCACTGTGGACCCTACAGAGCAGAGCACATTGGCCTTATTAGAATGGAAAACTCCTTTAGTGTATGGGCACATACCTTCAAGTGTACAAATTTCAGGTGAGAGTGCAGTCCATGTGGTAATCCCTGAGAACTGCACTACCTCAGCAACAGAGAAAATACCTGTGGAAGCTATCCAAGTAGATCAGAATCTTACACCAGAAGCTGCAGCTTCCCTGCCCATAAATACTACAGGGCCTGAAGTTTTGAATGCTTTGGGAAGTATTGTAGAAAAAATGTTTAAAGCTTATATAGCCGTTCACTGGGTTTGGCTACCGCAAATTACCTTTATTTTCTGGCAAATAACCCACACCTCAGGGAGAGGAAGATTTTGAATCCTGGATGGGTCAGGCTTCACAAGCCCTAGAGGAGTGGGATATCCTAGACTCTCAGAAGAAGCAGCGGATAGCTGAAAGTCTAAAGGGATTAGCTGCAGATACCATACACAACCTAAGGATGGGTAAGCAAGATTGCATGGTCAAGGACTATTTAGGAGTACTGCAGGATGTGTTTGGAAGGACCGAGAGGGCTGCTGACCTACTATATCAGTTTGAACATGCATACCAAGAAGTTGGTGAGAAACTATCTCATTACATTAAGCAACTAGATAAAATTCTCCATCAGATCATCCTAAAGAAGGGGATGGATCCGAAAGTAGCTGACCAAGTATGGATCAGACAAATTTTACAGGAAGCTCAAGCTATAGACTCCATTGTGTGGAAAATGAGGATGAGAAATAGGAAAAAGACTCTAACCTAGTCTCAGTTGGTTAAAGAGGTGAGGGAAGAGGAAGCCCTGTTGGAAGCCAAATCTCAGTGTTCAACAACAACTAAAACAGTGAGTGAACACCAGCAGGATCCTATAGCTGTGCTCACTACTCAAACAGTAGTAGTGGCCCAGAGTGTCCGCAATGTAGAGGTGTCACAGTTGCAGATGCAGGTGTCTTCCCTGACCAACACCACAGCTCAAGTCACCAAGACAGATGCAGAATTGTAGAAACCCGTGGTAACTTTAGCTGAAGGAAGGAATACCTCAGCTAGAACCTCCACGAAAGGACTCAGGGAAGATTCGAATCAGCCAATTCTCAGAGTTCCTACTGGATTTTATTTTCACTGTGGAGATGCAGGGCATATAAAGTGACAGCGTCCTAATACAGATAACTTGAAAAGAGTGAACAAACTATTATTGGCTAATGCAATGCAGGGAAACTTCAAAGGGCCTCAGTGAAGGAGCCAGCTGAGTGCCCAATTACAAAGAGCTCCATAAAATCTAACATCAAGAGACAGCATCCTGGATCTCCTTTCCACACTAACCCTTGCAATAGGGGAGAGAGACTACCTACTATGCATACTTCTAGCTAACAACCAATTTGGAAAGCCATCTCAGCCAAAATCTCAGCATCTCAGACCGCAAAGCATAACTAAGCAAGAGTCTTATCTGTTAAAATAGTGAGGTCAACCGGCGGTACCTCCATCACATGCTTACTGCCATACAGCTGAACAACACCGGAAACAGAAACTACCCGATGGCCTACTGGGACCATCCCCTGTCATGTCAGTAAAAATAGAAGAAGTGTATAGTAAAGCACTCTTGGATACTGGTGCACAAATAACCATTCTGTACAGAGACTTCTACCAAAAATACTTAAAGCATTTGCCACTTGAAAAGTTAGAAGATTTGGAGATCTGGGTGTAAGTGACACAAAGTTCCCTTATGATAGTTATGTCTCACTCAAGTTAGAATTTTCCACTTCAGCCACCACGGTGGTGGTGCTGCAGTAGCGTTGTCACCTCACAGTAAGACGCTGTCCGGTTCAATTCTCAGCTAGAGCGTCTTCTGTGTGGAGACATGCGTGAATGGGCGTACCTTCGTTGAAGGTTGTGCATCAGGGCCGGCAACTCGGCACGTAAAAATTTACTGCCAATCATTAGTGGACCGGAGTTCCGCTGCAGCGACCCCTAACCGGGAAAAACCGAAAGACACAACAAAGCTGTTGGGTCAACAGAAGTTTTTGAAACACTCGCTGTTGTTTGCCCCAGGCCAAAAGGAAAGGATTCAGCATCTGTTTTAGTGGGGACAAATACTGACCTTGTCAGAAGAATGCTAATGCCTCAGTTGACCCAGGAACACCCAACACTACATCCTCTCCTGAGACCAGTTTTCTGTGCTCTTCAAAGGGAGAAGGATAGTAAGAAAGATGAAATTGGTCATGTGTGGAACCTGTCTGGGAAAGAGCATATAATTCATCCTTGTCAGGTCAACTGCTTGACAGCCAAAGTGAGGATGTGTGGGCAAACAGTTTCCTCTCATCTCATGATGGAAATGGATCCAGAAAGTGACTTGCCACCGGGGTTGAAACTAGTCCCAGAAGTTTGGCCTGTGGACAAGTTAAAGCATTCTTATGACACTTTGCCTGTGGGGTTGAAAAATAAAGGAAGTACTCCCATTGTCCTGCTTTCACAAGTGCATTTGGGAAATGTTTATGCTGCCACTCCCTTACCTGCTTCTGTGGTGACAAGGAATGAGAGCAAATCCAACGAGTTGAAGCTGGGAGATATTGAGATAGGAGATGGTCTCTTGCCCCCTGAGTGGCTAACCAGAGCTACTAATGAAAAAGAAAAAATGTTTTTCTACTAGTGAACTAGATGTGGGCTGTGCAAAAAGTGCAGAACACCGAATAAGAGTAAAAGAGGACTGGCCCTTCAGGGAACATTCCAGAAGAGTAGCCCCAGGAGACCTGGAGGACTTAAGAAAACATTTGGAAGAACTAAAAGCCACAGGGATAATTTGAGAGTCAAGAAGTCCATATGCCTCTCCCATTGTTGTTGTCAGGAAAAAATTGGGTCAATTTGCATGTGTGTCAACTGTCATACTCTGAATCAGTGAATCATTCCAGACCAGTACACAACTCCTCGGATTGAAGATGCTCTAAATTGCCTGGTTGGAAGTAAGTGGTTCAGTGTGCCAGACTTAAGGAGTGGATACTATCAAATACCTATGCACCCAGAAGATAAAGGGAAGACTGCTTTCATCACACCTTTGGTATTTTTTGAGTTTGATCACTTACCTCAAGGTTTATCAAATGCACCGGCAACTTTCCAGAGAATCATGGAAAAGACAGTTGGAGACATGCATCTCCTGGAAGTCTTAGTCTACCTGGACAATATAATTGTCTTTGGGAGGACCCTAGAGGAGCACAAAGAAAGACTGATGATGGTACTGGACAGGATTGAGAAGGAAGGACTGAAGTTGTCAGTGGACAAATGCAAATTCTTCCAACCTTCAGTGACCTATGTGGGACATGTAGTGTCTGCAAATGGAATATCCACAGATCCCAGCAAAGTTGAAGTGGTGACATCTTGGCCCAGACCCAAAACTATCACAGAGCTGCGATCTTTCCTGGAGTTCTGCAGTTACTATAGAAGGTTTGTGGAAGGATTTTCAAAGATAGCAAGACCCCTCAACCATTTGCTCTGAAATGATGAGAAAGCAGATGAAACAGATGAAGATATCCTTGTGAAAAAGCCTAAGGGACCGAGAGGGTCTAAAGAACTCATTGAGAGTTGTTGGGCTCCTGAGTGCGAAGAGTCATTTGAACAGCTTAAGTATTGCCTCACACATGCCCCTGTGCTGGCATACGCTGACTCAACAAAGCCATACATTTTATATGTAAATGCTAGCAGGGATGACTTAGGAGGAGTCCTTTACCAGGAGTATGACAAGAAGCTGAGAGCTGTGGCTTTTATCAGCTGGAGTTTATCCCCCACAGAAAGAAACTACCCTGCACACAAGTTGGAATTCCTTGCCTTAAAGTGGGTGGTAGTTGAGAAGCTGCATGACTATCTCTATGGGGCTGAATTTGAAGGGCTGACTGACAACAATCCTCTGACATACATCCAGACCACTGCAAAGCTAGATGCTACTGGCCACAGATGGATGGCAGCTCTATGCAACTATAATTTCAGTTTGAAATACCGCCCAGGACATGAAAATGGAGATGCTGATGGTCTGTCCAGAAGACCTCAGGGAGATTTACACCCCGATGATGAATGTGTGAAAATTACAGCACCAGGAATGAGAGCTATGTGTCAGATTGCAACCTGCTATCAATACACTGAATGTTGGGCCCAGAAGTTGGGTCTGTCTGCAGCAAGCATACCCCAAGCTTACTGTAATCTGGTCACTTTGCAGGCTTCATCGCTACCAGCTTTGAGTAACAGTGACCTCCGGAGAGATCAAAGAGAAGATCCCTTAGGTCAGCTGGTGGTAGCTGCTTTAGAGAAGAAACAAGTTAACATGCTTTGCACGGATATTCATCTTCTGGCAAGACTTTCAGCCAAAGAATGGGACAGACTCCAGATACAGAATGGACTAGTGTATAGGAAATCTTCTAGTGCACTTGGCAGTGAAAAATGGCAATTGTTGCTTCCTCAGAAGTATAGAGACGTAGTACTCCAGTCATTGCATAATGAACATAGTCATCTTGGTTATGACAGAACTATGGTTCTGGTACAAGACAGGTTCTACTGGCCATGCATGAAGCAAGATGTTGAGGATTATTGTCGTACATTTCTTCATTGCATTCAGAGAAAGATTCTGCCAACCAGAGCTGCCTCATTGGGTCAAATGGAAAGTAGTGAACCCATGGAACTGGTCTGTATAGTTTTTCTGTGCATTGAACCAGATGAAGGCGGGATCAGTAATGTGCTGGTGGTGAGAGACCACTATACCAGGTACGTGCAAGCATTTTCCACTCGCAATTAGAAAGCTATTTTAGTGGAGAAACTACAAGTTGAGTTCTTTGTACACTATGACCTGCCAAAAAGGATACACTCTGATCATGGACATGATTTTGAGAGCAAGCTTGTCCATGAACTACTCACTTTGTTGAGAGTCCAAAAAAGCTGCATCACTCCTTATCATCCTCAAGGGGATCCTCAGCCTGAGCATTTCAACAGAACTTTGCTAGACATGTTGGGGACACTATCTGCTGAGAAGAAGAGTCAATGAAGTAGACATGTAGCCACAGTGGTGTATGCTTACAACAGTATTAAAAATGATGCTACATGATTCTCACCTTACATCCTAATGTTTGGAAGAGAAGCTTGTCTTCCTGTTGACGTCACCTTTGGCGTCACAGCTGATGATACACCACTACAATCTCACAGCGGTTATGTGGAGAGACTCAAGATGAACTTATGAGCTTGCTGAAAAATCAACAGGACAAAGACATCAGTGAAACAAGACTCACTATGACAAAAAAGTAAAGATGCATGACTTGCAGCCAGGAGACAGAGTTCTTTTGAGAAATTTGGGACTACAAGGAAAGCATAAACTAGCTGACCGCTGATGATCTGAAATTTACATAATTTGTTCTCAGCTACCTAATATCCATGTCTACCAAGTTTGTCCTGAGGGGAAAGAAGGACCCATAAAAACCTGGCACCAAAATAACTTAATGCCTTTGGCAAAATCAGTGAGGCTCATGAATCCGGAACCCAGAATGGCTCAGCGGAAGCCTAACTCAAGAAGGCTAAGGCAGAGAGGAACTATCCTCTACAATATTCAAAGCCTATGCTTCCTCCTGCTGAAGGAGAGGAGGACAGTGATGATGACTGGGGTTTCAGTGGGCTTTTTTATGAGGATGTTCAAGACCCCATGGGCTGTAATCTCAATGTAAATGCACCGGAATTAATTTCTTGTCATTTTGAGCAGCCCAAACCTAACAATAGACTAAGTAATGTTTCTGTGCCTCTTGCAGAACCTGATACTGATGGAGGCCCTGCTATGCAAACTTCAGAAAATAGTGCTGAGTATAGTCATAATGTTATGGGAAATAAAAGTGAAGTTATTGAAGAGATCTTAGAAGTAGACAATATGCCTACTGAAGACATTGAATGTGATGTGAGTGACAAACCTTCCGAGCAAAATTCCTTAGCTGTCTCTTACGAACCAAAACTGCAGAGACTGATTCGGCCCCCACAGAGACTTACCTATAACAGATTGGGACATAGTACACAGGAACCTGTGACCACAGCTCATCGGAGAGTCTGCGCTCATAATCCCTATGCCTTCTACTCCAGTATTGACACCCCATCCCAAGTTAAGCATAAGACTGATTACCCTTGGTGGAATGTACCTTTTGAATGCAAAAATATTGTTCAGTTGATGGTGCGTTAGTGTTTGGAAATATTTTCTGCTAATCTACTTTGGACTTGGGGAGACCCACGATTTTCAAGTGGGGGGAGAGTGTAGCTCCCACTGTATTTCATGTAGAAGTAATAGATTGTAGTTTCCTATTACACCAGAAGATGGAGCTCCTTCTCAGGAATATAAAAGACAATTTCAAAAGTGAAAGAAGAGACTGGAATACTAGCCAAAGGAGGGAAGACTGAAACATGTAGCTGAAGGGGAAAGAGCCTTGCAGCATGACTGGATTTTCTTTTCAAGTGCGTTGGGACAGGGAAGTGAAGTAGCAGATTATGTCTGTCTCTGGCTGAAATCCTAGATGGTGGTATTTTGTGGAATCAGGAGAGAAGTCTACAACCAGTAGCTCCATGCCTGCTATGATTCAGCAAGAAAAGGAGTTCCCTTGGTCCGAGAACCGAGAAGCCAGAGATGATTACCAGACTTCTGGCAGGTGATTTTCTACTTTTCTCATCAGAGGAACCACAGCACCTGGTCACTAGGATATTCTCGACAGAGGCTCTGGCCATCATTTTATATTTTTACAAGATTGTGATCTCCCCCCCAAATGCTTTGTGAATTACAAATAACTGGAATCCATATGAGCTCCAACTTGGGCCCCATCATGCTGGCAGCAAGACTGTAAATAATCACTGGACAGTGAACAGAGTATAATAGAGTGTTTCATAGTTGGTCTGTTTAGAATTGATCAAGGGGTAGAGGGTGTTAGTACTGCTGAATGACATTGCCTTTTCTCATATTTGTATTGTGGCACTATAAATTTTTATTGTTCAATGAGAATGCATTTTTGCCATGTTAGTACTGCTGCCTTAAAGAATCTTTACTGCTCAATGACATTGCATTTTCTCATATTTATATTGTTGCATTATAAATCCTCATTGTTCAATGACATTCCATTTTGCTTGTGCTAGTATTGCTATCTTCAAGAATTTTTCTGCTCAGTGATATTGCATTTTCTAATCTCTGTATTGTTGTATTATGACTCTTTTATTGTTTAATGACGTTGCACTTTTTTCATGTTTGTATTGCTGCATTATAAAGCTTTACTGCTCATTGATATTGCCGTCTTTGTGCATGTTTGAATGGCAAGACTTTCTTCTGTTGAGTTCTGGGGAAGAGGGTGAATGTATGTTTTTATTGCATGCATATCTCACCTTGCTTTATTGCTAACTGGTGCACTGTTGAAATAATTTGTTTATGGTTGTGCTATTGCCTTTTAAACTAGATGTCTCACCTAGAATAAAATCTGTCCCTCTTGCCACATTGGTATATTGGGCCTATAGGGGTGTCACCAGAGTCAGGTAGGAAGGAACCCATATCTCTTCAGCTATACCTATATATATATATATATATATATATATATATATATATATATATATATATAGATATATATACACATATATATGTATGTAGTGCATTCGGACATCGGATCCATGCTCTGAACCTCTCAATGCAATAAATATGACCAAAGGCTGTGTAAATGGGGTGAAGAGGCCCAAACTAAGGACCTCTTGTAATTATTGCCCTTATCCCATCCTCCACAGCTGAACTGTTCTGCCTTGCAACAAAATCAACAGCCCTTACAGGTCTTGAACCAAGGACCCTGTACACTATAGTCACAGCAATTAACCATCTGAGCTGGGAAGATATCTGTTGTTTTTCAAATCTATCATTCAGTACACATACTGTATAGTAATGAACAACTGCTTTGACTACTACAATTGTTTAGTACTTGTAAGTGTAAATGGTGTTGAAGCAGTCATGTTCTTATATGTAAATATACACATATCAGATTAATATGGTGGGATACATCTGAGGAAGTATAAACAACACTCATGTTTACACTTAAAAGGATATAGATATATGTTTATACATATGTCTATATATATATATATATATATATATATATATATATATATATATATATATATATATAAAATATAGTATATATAATATATATATATATATATATATATATATATATATATAAATATTCATACACACATATATGTCTACATCTCTCTCTCTCTCTCTCGCTCTCTCTCTCTATATATATATATATATATATATATATATATATATATATATAGACGTATATATTTCTATCTCTCTCTCTCTCTCTATATATATATATATATATATATATATATACGGATCCCTATCACAACACCAACACGCCACAAAGCCAACAAAACACCGACACCAAAAGACCGAAAAAGCACAAAACCGACAACTCACAAAACCGAACACCATAACACCGACAACCAAAACACTGACACACAAAATGTAAACTACACATTACACACAACTATACATGCACTAACCGTAACCCAAACCCTGACCCTAAGGTCCGACACTACCGCACACTTACCCTACCCGCACCCTAACCCTAACTCACTTAACCTGCCACTAAACCTAATGTCCATCACTATCGCACACTTACCCTACCCGCACCCTAACCCTAACTCACTTAACCTGCCACTAAACCTAAAGTCCGTCACTATCGCACACTTACCCTACCCACACCCTAACTCAAACTCACTTAACCCGCCCTTAAACCTAAACTCCGTCACTATCGCACACTTACCTTACCCACACCCTAAGTCCAACACTGCCGCACACTCACCTTTCCCGCACCCTAACCCTAAATCCCTCACTATCGCACACTTACCGAGTCACGCTCACACATTGCCCATGTCGGTGTTTCGGCTGTCGGTACTTCACCTTGTTGATCATCTGTCTCGTCGGTCTTCTGGAGTCGATCTTCTGAGCATCGGTGTTTTGGCATGTTGATCAAGTCAAGGGGACCCATATATACACACACACACACACACACACATATATATATATATATATATATATATATATATATATATGCATATAGATGTATGTATATATACCGTATGCCCATGACATGTAGTGGAGTCATACCTCAGCACCATAACTCTCAACTTGTTAGTGCAAGGGAACGCAATGTATATATTGCAGTTATAAATGTAGAATGTTGCTACAGTGACAGGGGTTGTGTCAACATACATGTTGTGAAGGAAGGCTCTTCTGAAACAGACATGTATCAGTTACTGACAGACATCATAAAATCATCATAGTGAAGTACCACACAAATCACAGTAATGATCCTACGGCATACAGAAGCAATATTAGCAATAAACATGGACAGTCTGAAACAATCTGGTCAGTCAGAAGGTATACACAGTACACCTTAGTCAAGAAATGTGGGACAAGCCTGACAAAGGGGATGTTTAAAGCCATGAAAATGGGGATACATCAAATACACTGGACTAGATAAGCTCACATAGTTGATGCATTCACACCCTCCTGTCTGTTCTAACACATATTAACTGGAGGAGTAGAGATCCCAAGCCCCATACTTCACACTAGTTAATGACATACATCTTCACACCAGCCCACTGCCTTGTCAGAAATACACAACACATATAGTGGTCAGACAACAGTACATCTGACAAATATCTGGACATAAAATCACACTAGGGTAAATACACTGCACTGCTAGGCATGTCACCAAGCACTGTTTACACTACAGGCAGATTGCCACAACACTAACCCAATTTACCTATGGGGGAACACACATGTAATTGCAAATGTAGCAGGCACTACAGGCATGTAACAGCATGGAGTAACAGACACCAGTGTGAAATTGCATACCCACAATCAATCTCAACACAGTCACAGTCACATAATGGTAAGTCTAAGTAATAGTACAGTCTATGGCCTGTGTGAACAAAAGTCATCATGTTTGCCACTCACACACTAACCCTACATATACTGGCCCAATTCACAGTGTAGTGTGATGCCTGACTGTAGTATGGGACATGTCTCAGTCTGGCCCTACAAACATATAGACTGATAGGGTATCAGAAACTGGAGCAGCATGCACTGTCAGACAGAACAGGACCAAGAACAATGACATCTACCCCCAGTCTGTACGCAGGCCAAATAACATGATCACAATACACTGCTACATAATACAGACACTCTGTCAACAATCACCATAAGTAGACAGACCTCACTACTGTACAGATTACCACAGAATATCCAGGTTTTGTCCTCAACTATTAGGCCTCCTATACATTACACGTCTGGCAGTCTGATATATCACTGGCTTGATATCAGGAATTATGTCAGTAAATAATGGTATACTGTACATACCCACCTCTTACTGTATGACATATGAACAAAGGGTGACAAACGTGGGGGACAGAGGCACAAACACAGGGCCAATATTGACATATTGCAGTTATAAACTGAGAACATTGCTGGCGTAACAGGGTTTGTTGTTAAATATCTCTTCTGAGAGATATGAAGTCAGTAATATACATGGATGTTACCATTTCCTGAGTACAATCATCAGAGTATGCTACTGCATTTATGAAGAGAGAAAATGTGTGAGTAACACACCAAATCTCAGGCTCCAAACTCTGGCCAGTCTGCAGATAGCCCTACAGGTGAGAGTTTTCTCTACCACATAACACTGTCATGCCAGACTTTAAATCATGCAGAACAGCCATATCCACACAAACCCTGTTAAACCAACATTACTTCAAATGTAGAACAGCAATACTTACATTATTTCCCCATGTCTGGAATATCCCCCTCTGGTTTTGTTGGCCTGTCTCCACAGTGTTTGTTGTAAGAGGTATTTCCAACTACCCTCTGCGATGCTGTTTCTCACACACCAACATGAAGTCCTGCTCACAGTGAGGGAGAAGGGTCAACACCCACTTGCACTGCTTACTTATAGGAGTATGGTTCTATGCAGTTGGCTATAGGAATGATACCAAAGGTGATCCACATGCAATTAGCAAGTGGAGGACTCCAATTCATGCACAGGGCATCAGCTGATCTTGAGCATTACCTACTAAAGTCAAGCTGCTGCCTATGCAAAAACAGATGCATGTTCCCACATCTAACATAGAGGGAGAGCGAGAGAGACAGAGGGAAAGAAAGAAAGGAAGAGAGAAAGAGCCAAGCATGTTTGTGTATGATCTGTGGTTAGAGAGAGGTCTATGGGTATTGTAATGGTTTCCTATATATAAATGTATGGCTGTTTATTGCCTATAACAACCTCTGTGGTGTTTGACAACTGTTGGCCTTGTAATGTGATATTGGGACATATGGGTCCTCAATATGTAAATGTAGAAAAACCCATGCTGTAATGGATGCTGTTATTTACACAATCACACCACCACACAAACAGGATACTGAAGACCCACACACACACACACACACACACACACACACACACACACACACACACACACACACACACACACCATTACTGAGTTTCAGACCCCTACCTAGCTATGTATTGGTACTATAGTGTTACGCAGTTATCACAAGCGCCACGGCGGTTATATATTGGAGATCTGTCCAAAGGTATCTTTGAAGGTGAGTAACATCAGCTGCAATGCTAAAGGAGAGAAGTGCAGTATGTGTGAATGAACACGAAAGCAGGTGTCAACAAAGCCTCACATACTCTCACACACAAACACACACCTTTTCACAGTTGCCAGGACCAGGATTAAAACTTCTACCTAACTAGTTGGCTACACTATGGTATTATGTAGTTATCGCAAGTGCCATGGTGGTTATATGTTGGAGAGCTGTCCACAGGTATCTTTTAAGGTGATTGACACCAGCTGCAGTGCTAAAGGAGGGAAGTGCAGTAAGTGTGAATGAACACAAAATCAGGTGTCAATAAAGACTCACACATTTTCTCAGTTACCAGGACCAGGATTAAAAGTCCTACTTAACTAGTTTGCTACACTATGGTATTATGCAGTTATCACAAGTGCCACAATGGTTACATGTTGGGGAGCTGTCCAAAGCTATCTATGAAGGTGAGTGACATCAGCTGCAGTGCTAAAGGAGGGAAGTGCAGTAAGTGTGAATGAACACAAAATAGGTGTCACCAAAGACTCACACACATATTTTCACAGTTGCCAGGGCCTGAATTAGAACTCCTACCTAACTAGTTTGATAGTCTATGGTATTACACAATTATCACAAGTGCCACGGAGCTTATAGGACTGAGACTTTGCCAAAGGGTTATTTCAAGGTGACTGATATCAGCAGAAGTGCTAACATGGGCAATGGGAAGTGTAGTGTGTGTGAATGGGCCATAAATCTTTCCTCCGGAAACACACACACACACACACACACACACACACACACACACACACACACACACACACACACACACACACACACACACACACACACACACACTCACATACAATTTTACATTTGAAAGGACTGAGTATACAAATGCTACATGAATATTGGATTTACTATTGTGTTACACAGTTATCACAAGCACCACAGACACTATAGGGCTGAGGGCTACTAAAATGAATGTCTACAGTGATTGACATCAGCACATCATGAGATATCAGCCAGTTGGATGTGTAGTGGGTGGGACAGGCCTTATAATGTAATTGTATCTGTCCCTGTCTGCCTCTGTCTTCCCCACGTCTCTGTGTGTATATGTTTGACATAGTATAGTGTGTTGGCCTTGGATATGTGTGAGTATTCCTATCCAATGTGTGTGAAGCATAAATGGTGTACAATTTGGTGTGTGTGCACAGATATCTGCAAATGACAGAAATGTATAGTCCACTGTGTTGTCAGACATGGGTTTAATTTCTCTAAATGACAGATATGTATAGTCCACTGTATTGTCAGACATGGGCTTCATTTCTCTAAGTGTAGGAGCATGCCCAGTATGACCTTCTGTATTGAGTGTGTGAATCTATTTCAGGTAGGGTTGTACTCCACTCCAGGGTTTGGTGTTCTCAGCCTACAGATAGCAACCTATTTCTGCAGGATATCTGTAGATAGGTTGACAATATGGAGTCACAATGGGCAACAGATAGGGGGATACTGTAACTATTGCTGTCTGTGCTGCTTGTGTTACATGGTTGGTGTTAGCAGAGATATTCAGACATATGTACTATTTTATACTGTGATGTATTATTTCGACTACTGACAGATATAATTATTTGCTCACAGTTATTTACTGGGAAATACAAGATAAATGAAGCTGAGTCCAGTATTGTGGTCCACAACTTACACATTCTTGAACACTCCTGCCATTCTTTAGGGGTAGCTACATACACTTGCTGATGGGTCTGTGTAAATGGTCCAGCACCTTGGTAGTATGGTGGCTGAGGAGCCCCTTGTTGTACATATATCAACTTAACAGAATGGCCATATACTGCTGTGGTCATAACTCTCAGCTGTACAGATTCACCCAGGTTACCCAGAGGCAGGGCTCATATATCTTGTCAGCTCCCCTTCACATTGTGGTTTATGAGCAGGTTTGTAGTCACCCATTACTGGGTTTGCAGGCAGGGGTAGTATGGGCACACATCATATTTTCAGACTTCACACACTCCATGATGTCCATGCATCTGCACCCCCCAATCTGTTATTCTATCCTCATCCTAACATTATGCAAGCAATATCTGGGAAGTATCCCTATAGTTGGCACTGCATGAAGCATCGGAAACCATCCATGTGCAACTAACAGCAGGCAAAACTGCCTTTCAGTTTGTAGCCTGCTACAGAACACCCTCCCTATTACAGGAACCCCACTTGGCATTCCTGAGAACACTGGAGAATATGAAGGTCTCTCCAAACACTATGTTATTGGGTGACTTCAACTACCCAAACATTGACTAGTAAAACTACTCAAGCCCAAACACCCTCGCCCAACGGTCCCTTGAATTTATAAACTCTAATGCAATGGAACAACTGGTCACCACTCCCACAAGAGGGAACAACATATTGGACCTGGTCATCACCAACATGGGGACTCTATGTTCCACATGAGAGGTAAACTCCTCATTGGAAAGATCAGACCATAAATAAATTTTCCTGGACACCCATATCCCGTCCCCACCCCCAGCCAAGGAAATCACTGTAAAGAATTTCTCCAAAGCCAACTCTGCACTTCTCAAGACTGAGGTGGAATTCTTCAAAGCCCCTGAGCCAGAGGATAATACAGCCCAATCCGCAGAATCCTTTACAAATGCATTCTATGAGCACCTGCAGGAATGCATGGATCGTGCTATCCCAAATAAAACCAAGACTCACTCCTCCAAAAACAGGAGACTGGTCTGGTGGACCCCGGCCATAAATAAGCTATACAACAGAAGGAGGAAGCTACTACATGACAGAGCAAAATCCCAAAAAGGGAAGGCATCTCTGATCAGTATTAGCAAGAAACTTCGATCCCTCATAAAATCATCAAAGGCCAGTTTGAAAGAAAATTTCCCTAGACACTAAAGATAATCACAAGGCCTTCTTTAGTTATGTCAGAAACATGGGCAGAAACTCCCAGATATGCTCTGAATTGTTGCATAATGGTACAAAATATACTGAACCTACAGACATAGCCAACATCCTGGCAGACAGATTCAGCGCAAACTTCTCCCCCTTCCCCCCCAAAGGAGCAAACGCCTATCCCAACTGAATGTAACCTCCTGACATCACAGATGCACAGGTGAAAGCTGCCCTCTCCAAAGCAAAAAACACAGCATCTATGGGACCGGACGGTGTCCCAGGCTGTGTCTTACACGAGCTCCAAGAAGAACTGAACCCTCACATTAAGTCACTGTTCAAACTTAGCCTTACTACAGGATATGTACCCAAAGAATGGCATACAGCTACAGTGGTCCCACTCCACAAAGGTGGCGCCACAACGGACCCCGGAAACTATCGCCCCATAAGCCTGACAAGTCTGGTCTGTAAAGCTATGGAGCGTATTATCATGGAACTCATAAACAAAGACATTGGGAGCCTCCAGACACTGGACCCTACCCAATTTGGCTTTGTTAAGAGCAGATCTTCCCTCTCAAACCTAGTTGATTTCTTTGAAACAGTTACCAAAGCCATAGATGAGGGCAAGGTAGTCCACACAGCCTACCTGGACCTCGCTAAAGCCTTCGACACAATACCCCACTCAGGCATCATAAATAAGCTTACCAGCTTAAATATCAACCCCTATATCACAAGATGGGTTGCAAACTGGCTCAGAGATAGAACCCACATGGTCAGAATCGCAGGTGCCATGTGTGAATCCAAACCAGTTACAAGTGGCATCCCACAGGGCTCAGTTCTGGGACCTCTCTTGTTCGGTATATACTTCTCTGAGGTTCAGGCTAACACGGGGGGATTATGGCTGACAAAGTTCGCAGATGACTGCAAACTGGGGGCCATAATCGAATCTCCAGCTGACACAAGCATCCTCCAAAAGGGTCTCACAGAGACGGATGCTTGGTGCCAGAGCCACGGCCTCAAGCTAAATGCTAAAAAGTGCATAGTCATCCCCTTTGGGAAAAACAGGGTGCCCACAAATTACCACATAGGTGGTAATCCATTAAGTACGGAAGAAGTAATTAGAGATTTGGGGACCAACGGAGATAGTAATCTCTCCTTTGATAATCACGTTGCCAAAGTGGTTAGAAAGACCTTCTACATAGCCCACATTATCACAAAAGGGTTCGCATCTAGATCAAGAGAGGTCATTGTGCCCCTCTACTCGTCACTCATCAGGCCCATAATTGAATACAATGCCCCTTTTAGGATGTACCTTACCCGACACCTGCAGCAACTGAAGAGACCCCAAAAGTACCTCACCAAGAGGATCATGGGCTACAAACAGATGTCTTATGCAGCTCGACTAAAGAAACTCCAGCTCTACTCAGTTGCTTACCGCCTACTCAGAGGTGATCTATGCCTGACGTACAAAGCCGTGTCAAACCCAGAATTAATGGACATGCTCCACCTCAAAAAATCCAAGTCCCTTAGAGCTACATGCTCCAGGGACCTAAACCTCAGCACAAAAATAAATAGGACATGCTGGAGGGACAGATTCATTTCCCAGAGGCTCCCCTCACTCTGGAATAGAATCCCAATTCATGTTAGACATAGCCCCTCGCTGACCCTCTTCAAGCGAAATTTGGACGCATGGATGGGAAATCGCAAATTCATCCCTGGGACCTCTCCTGTGTCCCTGCTAGACAGAGGCACAGTAAACTAATCTTAAAAGGGTACCTTCTTTGACCTACTTTACAGAGGCACAGTAGGCTAATCTAATAGGGAGGCGGAAGCCAAATACACTCTGGCTAGGCTTATAAATTCCCTAGGGCAGATAGCCTAGTATCTACCTATGAACCTATGAACCTATGGCCCTTCATGACAGCGGTATTTATGGATTGGTGCCCAGTTCATGCATTAGGACATGGGGACATGCTACTGGGATATGTCAATATGGCCTTGCATTTGTGTTCTGTTGACTGTGTTAGTTTGTTATTTGGGACCCCATGAGATACCATACATTGGCACTACAGGTGAATCACAGGCCTTTGACAGAGGACTGTAGGCCATTTGGTAATGATGCAGGCCATCTGTAGCAAGCCAGTTTATTCTGTCACTCCTACATTCCAACAAAAAGATGTCACAGGATACCTTCTCCTTGAAAAGAACCAGACAGAGTAAGGTTATAAGCACTTTCGTTCCCTTTATTCACACTCAATACAAACAGAACTTCATCAGATACAAAACCTTACACACTTCCCCCCTTTTTATATACAATTCAATTGCTTAATCACAATCAATTAACTTAAATGAATTAATCAGTTAAATGTGCTCTCTCAAGTTAAAAGCACATTAATATGTTCTTTTAAAAATATGTTGCTATGTATAATACATAAATAATTCTCCTATAAAAACACATATATAATAAACATTTCATTTTTTAGAATACAAGGAAACACACTGGCAGGTGTTGTTGAATGCTACAGTTTTTCCTGGTATTAATGACAGGATTTCTCTAAGGAGCTTGCTTCATTTAAAGGCAGATGAGATTAGATGAAAATGGTTTAAGTGGTTGAACACAGAAGCAATTAAGTTAGTATAAATATATATATATATATATATATATTTTTTTTTTTTTTTTTTTTTTAACAGATGAAATTTTTATTATATATGTGTTTTTATAGGATAATTATTTATGTATTATACATAACAACATATTTTTAAAAGAACATATTAATGTGTTTTTAACTTGAGAGCACATTTAACTAATTAATTCATTTAAGTTAATTGATTGTGATTAAGCAATTGAATTGTATATAAAAATGGGGGGAAGTGTGTAAGGTTTTGTATTTGATGAAGTTCTGTTTGTATTGAGTGTGAATAAAGGGAACGAAAACGCTTATAACCTTACTCTGCCTGGTGTCTGGTTATTTTAAAGGAGAAGGTATCCTGTGACATCTTTTTGTTGGATTATTTGCTTCATGTGTTTCACTCCTACATTCCCAGGCTGCGAGCCAGTGGATTCCCTTGGGGTGACAGGGTAAGTGTGCAAGGTATTCATGCCAACAGTTCCTGTACATATTGACCCATTGGTCCAGATGCATGCAGGGTGCTGATTACAGCTAGGGACACATCTGCATACAACACCTCTTTAGTATGCTGCATTCTGTGGGTATTCCCATACAGAAGTGGGGTCATACTATACTCATTCTCAATAGCAAAGATATGACCTGTGATAAACCTGTGACTGATGGTGAGGTGAGCTGAGTGCATATGTGATATGGAAGCTACTTGCAGCTGACTCACAGATATACCTGGGACATTCCCCTTATGCTGCCTTGTGCAGGGACATAGGCAGTCTCTCATTACTTCATAACTGTGCCTTTTATGGTCTGCCAGTAATTGTCCAGACTACACCAGTATTCCATATGTCACAGACAACTAATGTGCTGCTAAGCTGTATGAACAATTCCAAAGTTGTGTACAGCTGACAGTTACATTTTATGAACTCTGTCTAGGGTACTTCCACGTGTGTACTGTGTGTATGTATGGGCCCACATTCATGGCATGTCCATCTTTTAGACAGTGACATATAGTAACATCTGGACAGTGAGTATGGACAACTGCTGACATGGGTATTGCTGAGAAGCATTATGGTTGCCACTGCAGTTTTTAGAACATGCCCCTATCATCCACAGTACTGCCCATAGGCCACCAAGACACAACTCTCCATGCCTATATGCTGACCACTTCCACACAATATTGAACACATTACAACCTAACACATGGACCCCTGTATATTGTACACATGCAACAATGTATCCTAGAGATTGGGCCAGCTCAGGTAATCTGTGCTCCACTGTTATTACACCTCACACTTATATGTTACTGTATTTCTACATGGGATTGTGGGGGGGGGGCACATCTAATGTCTTTAAACATTTGCTATGACTGTAGTGGTATTTCAGGTACTCTGTTGGCTTCCATTTCATTTTGTATTCTGACCTATCATGCAAACTGGAGGCATATCCGTAGTGTACAGATCTTAGGTTTTATTGACCTACATTTCAGTTTCAGACTTCTTACCCTTTGGAACTGACATACAACTGCCAGACCTGTTGTAGTCTGTCTGTGTAGGTCTGGAGGGGGGCTGTTAACCATTGCCATCAATTGGAGGCCCTAGCCCAGCCTTTCTTTATGGTCATCTACACCTGTCCTGCTGGCTGAGGCTGGTGGTGGGTATGTGAGCCACACTGACAAGCATGTGTGTGTCCTATGGACACATTTGGGCCAACACATGTACTGCAGTGGGATTTGTCACCTTGTCTAGTACTGCCTAGTATATTAACAGCAGCATTTGTTATGGATTTCATGTTACCCATATAGGTGTACACTATCTGCTGCCATCCCATTCAGCCACCCGATTCCCTTGCATGCTCACGTCCATATCATAGATACAACTATCAGAACATAATACTCTATTCAGCAATTGATAGGAAGACTGACTTATCTTGGGGCTGTGCCAGTACTGAGGATAGTGCTGGAGGGCTGACTATGTTGGATGCACATAGTACACTTCCTATACATGGTAAAGCACAGGTAGTGTCATGTTTGGCATCCCTTTTACTGTATGTGCGAGTCAGAGAAAGGTGTCATTCCCTGGGTCCCTACCATGTCAGTGTGTGTGCTATGCATTGTCTCTTTGCCAAGGCCTGGGCATACTGAGCATGCCACCTTCTGCCTACATGGGCAGGCTCAGGTAGTTCCTCCTATGCGTCCCTCTGTGCCTGTGATGGCCTTGACAATAGTGGGGGGCTGTGTGGCCTTGCCCTGTGCTTTTCCTGCTGCGGCTGCTTCCGCATGATCATATTGTACAGCATGGCACATACTCTAAACATTTGTGTACATGTAGCTGGAGAGTACTGCAAGGCTCCACCAGATATGTCCAGGCAGTGGAACCATGACTTGAGCATCCCAAACACATGCTCTATTATGATTCTGGTTTGTCCGTGTGCCTCATTATGGAGTTCTTGTTCAGCTGTGTGTGAATTTCTAAGGGGTGTCATCAGCCACAGCTCCAGTGCATAGCCAGCATCCTGACTAGGTGGCCATATGGGATGTCCCCACTGGCAAATAACTGGTACAGCTGTGTCATATGCCAGATGTGGGAGTCATGATAGATTCCAGGACTGCCAGCACACACATTCAGGATAATGCCCTGGGCATCACACAAGACCTGGCAGTTGATGGAGGGGAAGCCCTTGCAGTATAAGTAGACCCTACCCTGCTCACCGGGTGGTGCTTTGATGTGTATGTGCATGTAGTCTATAACACACACTACCTCAGGGTATTCTGCTATTTGGTGGAAGAGATGCATATTGCTGATCAACGCCTTACAGGTGTTGAGGAAATATATGTGCTCACCGGCATGTGCTGACATGGCATCCAGGAACTGGTGGAGTACCCTGGATGCTGATGCCTGTGAGATCCCCATGATATCCCCAGTTGCCCTTTGGAAGGTACCTGTGGCTAATATTCTTAACCCTACACATACCTTGGTATCCACTGGGACGGGTTCCGCTCTGTTGGTTCTGTGTGTGAGCCATGGCCGGCATAGCTCAACAATTTGCTGTAGAATGTTCCTGTCCACCCTATAGCGCTCCACTATCTCCAGCTCATGTAGCCCCTGGTAGGTTACACTGGGTCTGTACACTCTTTTTCTCCTCCTCACTGTGCGTTGGTCGTCAGCATTCACATCCTCACCACCCTCAGCCTCTTGCACATATTGATGTATGACAGTGACAGCAGCCCCGAACATTTTGTTAGATTTGTCAGGTAAAATTTCCCCCATCTGTGTACACCGTTGGTATAGAATTTGTGGGAAAAAACAGACTGGGAGGTGTTTGCATAGTTTATAGTAGTGTGCTAGGCTGTACCATGTGTAATTGGTTGATTCTGATACATTTCACCTACCAGCTATACTAGTTCTGCTTGAATGCCTTCTTACTGCTGTTTTCCCTTCCTACTGCCTTCCCGTTTAAGTCCCGAGGTGCGCCGCACATACCCAGTGCTCAGATGTGAACAGAGCTGCTATTTCATGTTTTGGCATGCACACACATTTAGGCAATGTAAACACTGCTAGGTAACCTCAGACACACCCCATTCCGTAGCTGTGCTTAGCTAAGGGCAAACACAGGCCACCCAGCTCCAATAAGCTTACAGCATGTATGTCACTCCCCCTTATGAGGTCATCTACCTCTTACACTTATACAATGGTGTTACTGCACCTACATGTTTGGGTGCAAGTTAACACTGAGACAAAATCTGTGATTCGGTATCAGTCTCCTCATTTGCATACAACAAAATGCTAATTCATAGTTACCACTCTCACACTGAGCCTTCCCCCTTAGCAACCACTATTCCCTGGTATTGTTTTGTTATGCATGCTATTGACTGTTATGGCAAAATGCTGATTTGGGTTTAAAAGGTTATTTCCAACTTTTGTTCTTATTTTCGGCCCGATCCCATTTGCGCACTACTGCCGTATGCTTAAACATCTGAAACTGGCCAAAAAAAAGTTTTTTTTTTTAATAATTTTGCAATTATTTATCATGCCAATGGCCATATATTTGGCCATTGGCATGCCTACTCCATTGAATACATGCTTTCTTTAGAGCTGTCACACCTCTGTTTTATAATTGACAGAAATGTATTCGGTTAGTAACCGAATATATTTCTGCAGGTTACATTATTCCTGCACAGATGCCTGTCTGCTTCCTGGATTACTAATTCACCTCATTTGCATGGTTTTCACCAGAAAATTAGGCAATTAGCATATAGCAGTGGTGTCCATGCGGGAATAGTATCATTTTGGGGGCTCATTCCTAGATCGCTCGGCAGACATATTTTGTGCAGCAGCTCTTGCACTATTCAGGCACTACATGCAGAGCTTGCTGAATCCAGCAATTACTTTAGGTGGCTCATGTATACATTAATAATTTTTGAAGGCTGAACACTTTTTTTACACTTTTTCCTTTTAGGCAGTGAAAGTCTGATAGTGCACGCAATGTACATGGGCCTAGCAATTACACTTGAGTGCACTTACAAACTCAGACTAACTGTATTCTTAGTTAGATGACACATTTTAACAGATCACCATGATCTTAGTGCTTTATTTTTTAACATTTATCACAGTATTTCCAGCTTAGCAATTATTTTTATGTTTTTCATCCAACTTAGATTTTCAGTTGTATATCTATACACATGTTCATTCATATTATGATTTGTTTTTGACACACAAACCTGATGAAGTATTTATCTGATACATAAGCGATCTTTGTTAAAAGTTGTATATTTATTAATATTTATTCTGGTAGATCTTTTTGTTAGTCAGTCAGAAAGTCCTTTTTTAGTTAGTTTCTTAATTAATAAAGTTTTAGATTAGTTGTTTAGCCTATACAAGGTGTTAATAAACTGGTCTTAGACTGTAATTTGTCTCGGGCTTTTCAGTTTCAGTTTTAGGTAACACAGTCTCTGTTTAAGATAAAAATCCGTCGCTGTACCATAAAGGGCTGTCCTCCAGGCTATAAACCAAAGGTCTGTCACCAGGTTAACCGACAATAGAATGTCCAAACACTGAACAGGTCCAAGTACTGTATTTATTAATCCAGTCACGATAAAATCACAGAGACCACAAAATAACACAAAACAAAAATAGAACTGGTGATTGAGCGCGCTTTCGTCTTCACTTAGTAAACTTCATCAGAATCACAAAATCAATTAGAATTGAACACCTTAAATATAAAAACATGGCAAGCCACCATTGGTTAATTAGTTAATTGTTGCTCCAAAGCGTTTAAGTGCTTTAAAACCTTTTATAAAAATATAAACTTTTTCCTCTTTTTCTTCATAAATAACTTGTCATACAAAAATAACTTGTCATACAAAAAATAATGGTTCATTGATGTAAACTCCAAAAACATGTACATCTATAAATGTATGAATCAAGATATATAAATTAAAAATAAATGTATGTATATGTCTGTATGCTTTGCATATACTATTTGAATAACTCACTAAAAATACCTTACTAATAATAACCAAATAATATATGTATACTCAATAAGTACCATTAACATTATATACAATATAATATAAATAATTAGTGAATGAATAAAAAATAAGTAATATATCAATCTGACAAATTAATGAAATATATATAAATAAATACATAAATTAGGTTTAACCACATGTGTGTATGCTCAATTAATAAATTTTAAATATTAAATATTAAATATTGAATATTAAACATTAAATATTGATTTCATATGAAAGTATAAATGGATAAATGGATAGAAACATAGTGCACTTAAATACATTGAATACATTGAATACAGTATATTATGTTAAAATGTTAAAATAGCTGCATTCAAAAATTTTTTCATTTGGGGTTATTTGCTAAGAGCTTCAGGGCTGGTTTAATGGATAGATGATCATTCATTCCCTTGGGACCGCAGACATCTAATTTAAGCTGCCAAATTAACTCTCTATATTCCAATAGAGATTCCCAATCTCCACCCGTCACTCTTTTTGACCTCCTCCAGTACCCAGAATTTGAAATTAGCTTTTTCACATATATTAGTGTGTCTGAATAGGGCATTGTTATCATTCCTTCTAGTAATATCCCTCATATGCTCATAAATACGTTTTCTTAGCTGACGTTCCGTCTTGCCCACATAGTATCCTCCACAGGTGAGACAGTAAGCAAGGTAAACAACACCCTTGGTGTAGCAGGTGAAGTACCCATTGCTCCTAAGTTTTCTCCCAATACCTTTCACAAATATTTCCTTGTTTCCAGAAATGAAGGAGCATTGCCCACACCTGCCACATCTATGTGTTCCTATCTTATTTATCACCCCCTTTTCTTTCAATGGATTTTTCTTCTCAAATAAATTATTAAAATTAAGATTTTTTCTGTAAGTGAATTTTAAGGGTTGCTGAAAAATTGATGAATTGTTGCACATCCTTGAAAAGATTTTCCAAACCTCATGTATGCCCCTTTGTATCCACTCACATCCCTTATGATATGTAAATATCAGTCTCGGAATTTCCTCTTTGTCAATACCAATATTTTTAGTTTTCCTGATATTGGCCACATCTAAATTGCCTTTTAACAGGGGCGGGTAATGGGTATTGCGTTTTTTCATTACCTCCCTTTTTACGTTCTTAATTAATTCAGTAGGATACACCCTTTCCTTAAATAGACCCTGTATTTTGTCCATTTCATGCTTACATTCTATGTTGTCACTAGTCATCCTGGAAGCTCTGACCATTTGCCCCTTAATAATATTTCTTCTCAAGTATAAGGGATGGTCACTTTGGAAATGTACATAGGAATTGGAAAAACAACTTTTCCTATAAACCTTAGATTTATATTGCTTATCTTCTCTATTCTTAGTTATGGTGATATCAAGGTAGTTGGCATAATCAATGTTATATTGATATGTAAACTCTAAAAAATTGGTGGTCGTATGTATATATTGTATGAATTCCTCGATCTGTGCTGTGTTGCCATCCCAAACAATAAATACATCATCCAAAAATCAAAAATATTGTTTGATGTACTTCCAAAATTGGGATTTAAATACAAATTCAAGTTCCCAGTAGAGCATAATAATGTTTGCATATATTGGGGCGCAGGCTGATCCCATAGCCACCCCCCCCAATCTGATGGTAAATGTCTCCCTGGAAATAGATGAAGTTATTTTTCAAGACAACCTCTATGTATTCTAATACTAATCTAAAATCAGTATTACTTAGGAATTTAAACTCTGTTAACATATGCTCAAACCATTTAAGACCAATGTTATGGGGTATTACTGAAAAAAGGTCTTTGACGTCAATGGTAATAAAACCATAACTATCGTCGTAGGGAATATTATTAAATTTTTCATGCACGCAATGTACATGGGCCTAGCAATTACACTTGAGTGCACTTACAAACTCAGACTAACTGTATTCTTAGTTAGATGACACATTTTAACAGATCACCATGATCTTAGTGCTTTATTTTTTAACATTTATCACAGTATTTCCAGCTTAGCAATTATTTTTATGTTTTTCATCCAACTTAGATTTTCAGTTGTATATCTATACACATGTTCATTCATATTATGATTTGTTTTTGACACACAAACCTGATGAAGTATTTATCTGATACATAAGCGATCTTTGTTAAAAGTTGTATATTTATTAATATTTATTCTGGTAGATCTTTTTGTTAGTCAGTCAGAAAGTCCTTTTTTAGTTAGTTTCTTAATTAATAAAGTTTTAGATTAGTTGTTTAGCCTATACAAGGTGTTAATAAACTGGTCTTAGACTCTAATTTGTCTCGGGCTTTTCAGTTTCAGTTTTAGGTAACACAGTCTCTGTTTACACTATGGTGTTATGGAGGAAGGGGGACTTGGCTAAAGGAATTATTTTAATGCTTTTATTGCTCTTAACAGAACCAGCCTCTGTAACTACTCCCTCGTTCCAAACAACCTGATTATATATAAATAAGGAATGTTTTTGATGCTCTTCATTATACTCCTTTAGGATTGCTTGTTTGTGTGTTTCAGTAAAGGATATTCCATTTTTAACTCAACTGTGGACTACCTGCTATTTACTATTTTCTTTTTGATTATTTTGTAGCATGTATTCTACAATTATATTTTACAGTTTGATTTCTATTATGTGAACTGTGGTCAGAAAGTCCTTCTATGTGGCACATCTCATTACTAAGAGTTTTGCATCGAGGAAAAAAGAGGTCATTGTCTCACTCTACTTTTCCCTCATTAGGCCAGTCATCGAATACAATGCCCCATTTGGCATGTACCTCACAAAGAGGATCCTAGGCCTTAAACACTTGTCCTATGTGGACAGACTCAAAAAACTCCAACTATTCTCTGTCTCATATCGCCTACTTAGAGGTGATCTCTGCTTGACTTACAAAGCCATGTCTAACGCAGCTCTGTTAAAAATGCTACATCTAAAGAAATCCCAATCCCTCCACACCACACGGTCCAGAGACCTCAACCTCATTACCACAATCAACAGAACAAGCTGGAGGGACAGGTTCATAACCCAGAGACTTCCCATGCTGTGGAATATACTTCCCATACATGTCAAACAGAGCACCTCACTGGCCCTGTTCAAGAGAAATCTTGATGAGTGGATGGGAAATAGAAAATTCACCCCGGGGATCACTCCAGTGGCTCTACTCAACAGAGGCACTGGGAACTAAGGTTGGGTGGCATGATGCCAGGGTAATCCTATGGGCTAGGCTTGTAAAGGCTTCAGGGTCATTAGCCTAGTACACACCTATGAACCTATGAACTAAGTGCATAACATAATTCAGGAAGTGAGCACTACACCCTCCACACTGCAAAGTTTCTTCTTGTTTTGTTTTGGACCTGGTATAGGTTGCATACTGGGTTTTTCTGAGACTTTGAGGGGCACTACGGATTTCCTTTTTGGTGATAATTTAAATTAATGGACAAAAGGTTGATATTGGCATCCCAAGATAGTGGATTATATACATGCTGGTTTACAAAGTCCATTGAATATGTGGGAGAAATAGACAAATGTAGGTTTTGTAAAACAGAATTGGAAACAGTCACACATCTTGTTGCGGGATGTGATATACTAATGGCAGAAGAACTGTATACTGAAAGGCATAATAATGTGGTGTGACTGCTATATTGGGGATTGTGCAAACTTTAGAATATTGAAGCATACTTCCCAACTGTACTGAATTACTCAGTTTTTACTGAGTTTTGGGGTCCAAATAATGGGGTTCCACAATTCTTGAGTGGCACCCCTTCATTTCCCATCTTTTTCTTTTGTTTTTTGCACTTTGTGAGCTGACGTCATCATGTACACGATGACGTCAGCTCCATCAGGGTTACCAGCCTGTCGGAATTGAGCTTGCATCATGATATGCATGCATTTCCATCTGGGGATCAAGGGCTGGCCTGGCTGTTTTGAAGTAAGGAAACCTTTATTATTCATGAACGGAAGGTGTGTGTGTGAAAATGCCCCCTGGTGGCTAGAGGTACTCAAGCTCATACCTTGTACCTTGGGTACAGGGTAAAAAGAGCCTAAAGTCCTTAGCCACCACTACTTGTAAATTGGTGCCGCCTATTTTTGATCTATTCCTCATAAAATCTGTGGTTTTTCAGGATTTTTGTGGCAAATCACTGCAGGATTGAATTCATTAAATAATGACAGGCATTTGAATTTCAGACTTCATATTCTTCAGAAAATAAATGGTAACATAAAACCTTTTATTCTAGCAATTTTATTTTATAAGATCAGTATTTGAAATGTGTCCCTATTTTGGGGCTGTATTCCCAAATTATTGGCTTTGTCCTGTTTTTTGTGCTAAGAGTTGAGAGCTATTGTAAGAAGTGAGAAGTGAATTTGTATTACGCCATTATTGGCTTTGTCCAGGTTTTTTGTGCAAAGAGGTTGAGAGCTAAATAAATAAATAAATACACATCATAAATATATAAATACATAATAAAACCATGTATCTCTATATTAAATATATTAAATATTTTCTCTTTGTCTTTTTATCAACACCGGCTTCAAACTAACAGCATTATTTAAACCCGGTTTAACATCTGCCTGAAATCTAATAATCCATTCATATTCCTTCAACTCCAAAGTATTATTCATATCACCTCCCCTACTTCCCATATCCACTGTATCTATTCCACTAAATTTAAACTTATGGGTACTATTATTCTCAGAGATATGTTTACTCAATGCATTTGTCGCTATATTTCTTCTAATCTCTGATTTATGCTCTGCTATCCGCTCTCTTAATTTCCTAGTAGTCTTACCCACATAAAATGATGTACATGTAGCTAAATATACTACTTCGGTCATATTATAGTTCATAGAAGTCTTGAAGGTGAATATTTCTTTAGTTACAGGATGTTTAAAATGATCCATCTCATCATATATATCACTGCAGCAACTACAGTTGTAATATTTTTTTGTCCCCATTTTCCGCTGGATTTTTTCTGTTTTAATGTTTCAGAATTTCTATAGGAAAATTGTGGTCTCTCTCCTACTATATTTTTGATCTCAGGCATAGCCATTAGTATTATCCAGTTTTTTTCTATTATATAACGTACATCTTTAGTGTTAATATTAAATGTAGTGACATATCTAACTACATTTTCTTTTCTATCTAACAATTGCAACTCGTGTCACTTTTGTACTAAAAATTGGCTTATATTTATCTCCTCTACCTCTTACTACATCCTCATATATATCATTTACAACTTGTCCGGGATATCCATTCCCTTTAAATTCTTGCACCATTTCTCTAGCTTGATTTATAAAATTACTCTCCTCAGTATTGAGCTTACTAGCTCTTATTAATTGCGCCCTCGGTATTCCCTTGAATGTATGTGGTGCATGCATGCTATTCCTATTAATGTATCTACAAATATTCACATTCTTTTTATGTATTGTAGATTATATCTTATCTTTTTTTATATACGATTGACTGTCTAAAAACACCATACTTTCTTCTGATGCTAACATTTTAAATTTTAAGAAGTCCGTGGAGTTATTCAAATACACAATATAATTCTCTAATTCCTCCATGTTGCCACTCCATATTAAAAAAACAATCATCCACAAACCTTCTATAAAACTTGACCTTATTATTTAATTCATTTTCTTTACTGAAATTACAGTGCTTCTCCCATTGATATAACACCAGATTAGCATATGTATTAGCTACTGGGGTGCCCATCGCTACCGCAGTTAACTACAAATATGGTGTTTTATCAAAAATAAAAACATTTTTTGTTAGTATTACTTCTAATAATGTGCATATATTTTCTATTTCCCTAGCTTGCATATTAATCTCATTATTAAGGAAGCTACGTATAGCATCCACTCCATAGTCATTTGGAATTACTGCAAAGAGTGATGTAATATCTATTGTCACAAAGATAAAATTCTTCTCAACATATATGACATACCATTCATGTTAATCCAATAAATAAACTGTTAGTATCTTTTACTAAACTAGGACATTTACATAAATATCTTCCTAATTTCATTTGAAAGTATTTTGAAATTGGCTCAGTTATCCAACCACCCCCTGAGACAATAGGTCTCAGGGGTGGATTATCCAAACATTTATGTATTTTTGGGATCCCATATATTTGAGGTATCCTGGGACACGGAACAGAGAGATAATTAAATAAGTCAATTGTTATATCATCATTCAGCTGTAAATCATATATTATCATATTAACCTCTGAAATACATTTTCTAACTTCATCATAACTTATTTCTTTAAAAGTCGTGACATCATTCAATATAGTTTTAAAATGTTCTATATATCTTTCCCTATCCATTATCACTACTGCACCTCCTTTATCTGCTTGCTTAATTATTTCTCTGTCATCTTTTTCTAACATTCTTAATGCTTCATACTCATCAAAAGATAACTTATATAATTTATTTCTGTTCCCTTTAGAATAAATGGTTCTTAATTCTTTCTCAACAACATCTGAAAAGGAAGTTAAAATTGGACAAATTAGAGGTGTAAATGTACTTAATTTTTTACATACTGATGTTTGTGAATTCACATCTTTAAAAATTAACTTCAGGCTTACACTTCTAACAAACAATTTCATATCTGTAATCACCTGCACTATATTATCAGTGGCATTAGGTATGAATTTCAGTCCTTTGCTCAAAAGTTCTAACTGAGAGGCAGTTAATGCTACTGCTGAAAGGTTAACAGTACCTTTTATTATTTGTAGCAGCGTCGAACCACCTTGTTGTGAAGCACAGGGCTGTTGCTCTTCCTCTTCGCCCCTGCTGTTGTTTGTTGTATTTGCCAGTGTTGCAACCGACCCCTCGGCGATGGCTTCTGTTGCACTATTATCTTCTCAGGTAGCTTTAGCTGAAAAGGTGAAAAAGGAATTATTTTACCTTGTGTAGCTTTATCCTTATTTCCTGACGAACATTGAAAGATAAAATGTTCCCTCACCTTAGGGCGTACCGCACTATCAGCACAACCATTCCTTTGATTCTCTAAAGGGATTTCCTCCCCATTCGTAAGTTTGAAGTTGTCTCTACTCGTTGATCGGGTATTGTAGATGGTTGAATTTGCATATGCTTTTTCTGATTGGACAGTGGTTCCTCGACTGGCTGTACTGCCCCAAAAGTATCTAATTGATCTAAATGATTTTTAACTTTTTCTTTTGAGTTAATAATACCACTCTTAGAAAACCAGTTCTGATTTTCATTTCTCGGTCACGAGAAGATATGCCCATTTCTAAAATCATTAATGTCTCGTTGTAGTTTATGCTTCTTTTTAGACTCATGATTAAACCACACCATCCATGGGTAAATCTTCAATATACCACACCATGTCGTCGGTTATTGCTTAAATAAAGACTGTGCATCGTGTCACAAAATAATAAATAGTAATAGCAGATAAAGTAGTGGTATAATCATAAAGATCTAACAAAAACTGTTTAGAATCCTTTAAGATAAATATGTTCCTATCAAGGACTGGTCATAGAAATTTCTCAATATACAATGAGAAGGATTCTGTAACCCAACCCTGGCCAGCTACAATAGGTCTCATTGGGGGGTAAATTTCATTCTTATGGACCTTAGGCAAACCTTGACTTGAGGGAATTAACGGATTATTTACTTTAAAGAAACAGTGTAACTCACATGTAATAACTTTACTCTTATAACTGTCTTCTAACACACAGTTTATCCTTTGTATCATAGTGTGAACACAAATCATATCAATAGTAGAGTAGTACTGCCCATCACTCAACATTAACTTCATAGATGCAAAATAATATGCCCTATCCATTATAACAATTGTTCCATCTTTATCTGCTGGCCTGATCACAATCCTATTATCATTTTGTCATCTCTTTAGTGCAGATCTTTGTCTCATATTAAGATTATTCCATCTGGTTTTCCTATTACATGTCATGTTATTCTTACATCATGTAATTTATATAGGTCATTCTCAACTAACCAACTAAAATCATCAATCAGGGGGTGAGAATTAGGAACATATACACTAGGTTTTCTGAATGAGTGACCATCATTACTGGAAGTTTCACCAAATTCTAATTTCAGCAAAACATTTCTATTAAAAAGCTTTAAATCAAGAATTGTGTCAATCAGTTCACTTCTACATGTAGGAATGAAAGAAAGTCCTTTTTCCAATACTTCAGTCTCATCTTGATTCAAAAAACATTTAGAAATATTCCATATTAATGTCTCCCTGTCCTGTCTACATCCTTTTCAATGTTTGACCCGAATTCTCTTCTGTTGGTAACTTTCGTTTTTTTCATCTCCTGCTCATAGACTGAGTCCTGCCATCCCCTGTGACCACCATTGATGGGCAAAGGGAACAAAGGTGTGGTATTACTCTGATTCTTATTTAATACTGGGGAGCCACATTTGAAGTCTTGCGCCTCATATCTGTACCTAATGACAAATGTTGTGAAAGTGCAGGCAACTATTAACACTAACACTATTATTGTTAGAGGTAGACTGAATAGCTTCAGAACCATTAGTAACAACATTTGTTAAACCCCCATTTGCATTGAGGGACTTGTTTTGAACTATTCACATTAATAACTTGTTTAGAGCATCCATCTAGGCCATTATCTAAAGCCTCACTGGAAACAGTAACACTTCTAAAACCATTTCCTTTATGTACCAGCTCAACTCTGGGCCATGTGAATACATGCCCATTTCTAAAGTCATTAGAGCCTCTCTCAATCTTATGTCTCTTTTGCTGCAATAGTCTTTTCTCATATACAGTGACTCCATCTAAAAGTCCCTCCATGGTCCTTTCAACCAGCTGTACCGGAAAACGGTCACATATAGAACGCTGTTGCTGTTTCATATCTTCCCTTAACTTGGTCTCCTCTGGCTCAAAAACTTCATTTAGTAAAGCCATATAACTAAGGCTTACCTCAATACTGAGTTTCTGCCATTCGGGTAAGAAGTTCTGGGTATTGTGTTCTATACATGGGCATTTTTAGAATTTGCAGCCCTCTCCGTATACTCCTATGCTTTATACAAACCTCAGAGTGTTGCTTTTGGGTCTGCAAGTATTTAAGTCTCATAAAATCAGATTCCAAATGCTCCATTCAGAAGGGTAATGCTTCCATTTTCACTGTGTCATCATCTTGCATCATATTACTGGAAGTGGCCTCATAAAACATCAACTGATTCATCTCACTCATCACGTAGTTCAGAAACCTTTCTGAGCTGCTCTTAGGTTGTACTAATTTCATGAATTTTGTAATCATACTTTGACTTAGGAATGGGGTCCATTCCAGTCATGGTATTAGAAACCCAAAAGACATGGGGAAACTAAAAAGTAAGGAAGGGATGCTTCATCTCTGACCTTATGTTCTTCAAAATTAGGCAGGTCAGTTATTGTAACTACAGGGTCAATAAAGTTTTAAACTTTGATAGTGGCTGCAGTCAGTCTTATGTCTTTATCAGTGACAGATGAATATGGCTTGGAAGATGAACATTCTAAACAGAAGCAAACACTTTTTCAACGCTAATAGTCAAATATACTTTAAAACACAGTGTAAGAGAATGATACTGACAAAAACCAAAGGCTCTTATGCAAAAGACAAACTGGCATTCTTGCCACATACTGTCATAAAAATAGGAAATCCATTTAGTTTCAAGTCAGTAGAGACACAGTACCACATTGGATGTATATTTGTATAGTGCACACTGTGTCCCCATAAAATGTTACCCCATGAACTAAAATACTATAAAAATAAAATAATGCAGCATATCATCCTTCCATTGGAATAATTTTTATTACAACAGGTTAGAAAATTACAATTTAGAGAGATGCATTGACATTAGTGCTAAGAAGAGAGGATACGGTAAAAAAAAAAAAAACGTTTATTTTTGGTGTGTTTGTCAGTTCCCTCTGAATGTGTCCTCTTAGTCTGCTTGTGTGGAATAGAAAAAGGTTTCAGTTGCACATTGTGCACTATATAAATGGTATGACTTTTTTTTTAAATGTGGCACATGTTCAGTGCCCTCTCATTTTCTGCAAGCACTATCCCTGGAAGTCATTCTGCCATTTGTCCTTTGTTAATATTTATAGAGTTTGCAGAAGTTACTTTTTTAACAGGCAAGTTCTTGGTGTCCATTTTAAGCCACCACCATTGTAAAATTCAGTATCCATTCATTAGCTGTGATGAACGAATGCTGAATTGTTCAATGTTTGTGGCTTAAAACAAATACATTTTGTAGTAAATTGTCAGTCATTTGTTTACATTTGCAAGGAACATGTTTGTGCTGTAAATGGGACTAAATTTACAGTGGTTCTAGATGGTACCTAACATAGTCCCTGAACTGAATATAGTATTTGCTAGTCTCATTTCTTCATTCAGTTTTATTAAAATTGTAATGTTGTAGTGCCACTGGCAATGCTTACCAAGCAATGGTACTCTACATAAGGGCTACAGCAGTTTGCTGATCTGCTGCTTTGTGTATATACAAGAAATGCTTCAAATGCTCCCTTACACCCCTCCCCCAAAATATGCACTAGCTTACAGGGCCATGATCCCCATGATTAATAAAACATGCTGGAAAAATGGATTTTTTACTCAGCAAGCCCCCATCTCTGTGGGACACTCCAGCTGCAGATCTAGCAGCTGGATATGCTATCATCCTTCAGACAAAACCTGGATAATTGGATGGGTATTCATAAATTCACCCCAAGCTTGACTGCTTTAGTCCTCCTAAAGAGATGAGATACAGTTTAAGGGTGAGAATTGGTGAGGTGTAATGTTCACAAAACATAGTTGCCTTGAATTTTCCTAACATTCTTATGACTCCTATGACAGAGTGAAGCAACAGATCATAGACATACTGTGTATTTCTGAAGGACAGTGACAGCCTCGATTCATAAGACTTGCATGTATGAAGAAGAGTTTCTCACCTGAGAAAGGGGTTGTAGCAGTACAGCTGCTTACTAGTCACAGAATAAAAAGACCCCCTCCCTAGATCGATACTGTAAATTGATATATTGTTCAACATTATGTGCATGACCATCAGCTTTCTGCTCCATCCCGTCATCTTTAGAAAGCATTTATTTCAACAACACAAATCTTAGATTCTTGTCATTCTACTGTACATACAAACCACAGTGGCCAACCAACACAGTAGTAAGACAGAAACCTTACCTCATCCACAGTGACAGAAATGTCCCAGTTCATGCATTTGAAACAGGAAGAAAGAGTAACAGATCATATGCATCCTGATTTGCAAGCAATGTTTGGTCTAAGATACTTTTGTAGGCTCAGCACATGCCTTCTGGCAAAATCCCAGAAGTCTTTTACTCAGCTAGCAAATTACCTAGTTCTTCCCCTCTTCATATCAGATCAGAGTTCTGTCCTAAAGATAACCATTTGAAATGCTGGAACATAGTCTCAGAACTGGAATATCAAAACAGAATGGCCAAAAATGTGAACTTAGATACAGTACATCTGAGCTTGCTCAGTCTTAGAACATTCCTTTTTCTCCATGGTATAGGTATATGAGGGGGGATTGCCCCTGCAAACACTATCCGGAAATCAAACTGATTCTCCGGTAGTCCGGAAAGCACTGTACAAACTCCGGTATTCTGTTTCAAAAAGGAAACAGACTATTGGAGTTTGTAAATCAGCCAAAAGCAGGCAGCAAGAACGGAAAGAGAGGGCGTTCCTCGCCAAGTGATGTCATCGTGACATCACAAAATGGGTGGAATGTGGGTGGGAGAGGGGTAGGATGGGTGGGGTTACTGGTGATGCAAGGGGTGTGGCTTTACTCCGGTTTTAGCCACAATGAAAGGTGGCAACCCTATCAGTAGGGCAGAATCTAGCCTCTCCTCCTAAAAGAGTGCAGACCACAAACCTTCTTAATGAAAAATAACTGGTCTGTAGCCCAAGTGCTTTAACCAGAACTAATACACTTTTAGAATAACAGACACTGAGCCTTCAATCAGCAACTCCCAACTTAGAAGGATGTAAGCTACCTGTCCTGCCACAACAGTGCAGACCACAAACCTTCTTAATATAAAACAACTGGTATGGAGACCAAGTGCTTAAACCAAAAGGCTTAGAGTAACAGTTACAATTTAATCAGGCTACTACCGAGCAGTAATAAATGGAGCAGAATAAATACAATTGAGTACATTTAAAAAGAGGCAAAAGCAAAATAAAGTGCAATGTGCAAGGAGAGAGGAAGAAGGAGCAAATGAAAAATCCAAGGTTAAGAACCTAAGTGGGTTGGCCTTCTCAAATGTTCTCTCTGTATTAAGTAGAGTGAACACCAGACTGGGAGGGGTGTCCCAGATCAAATTTACAGTAGGGGCGGGCAAATGCAAAGTCATCAACTATAACACCACCACTACAAGAATAGGGTGGTGGAGGGGGTAAACAGTTTCAGGACAAATGAGAAACAGAAAACATGCCAGAAAATAAATAAAATAATTAAATCAGGCAAAATTAAGACAATGCAGAACTCTGAAAGGTTAAAATGCCAAGAAATATACTTATCAATCAGTGGTATATTTCCAGATTGTTTGAGAGTCACGCTGCAGCCAGAACACCAGGAGTGTCCAACAGTGTATGCAGGAATTTACAAATTTAACCAGGAAGGCCAGCGAAGGCCCGGGAAGAAAAGCTCCACAACTTACACAAAGTTTACAAAACATTTTTCACAGGCAAAGTTTTACATAGTACAACAAGATTATAGGATAACAGTTATGTAACATTTGCAATTAAATTGAAAAGGAAAATCAAAGTAGCAGTAGCGAGAAAACAATATAAAAATCTAGCAATTACATATTTTGAGATAGTTGCAATCTTCTAAGCTAACAAATCTCGTGGACAAGCTGAAAGATTCTGAACCACAAAATCAGTAACCAAAAAAAAACACCTTCAGCTGATTGCACCACAGTGGCAATAAAGGATACCCAAAGTAATGTTCCAATCCACAATTTATTCACAAACACAGATCACTGATTTAGCATTTTTATTTCCAACCGCTTTATTGGTACTGTGGTGCAGGCAGCTGAAAGTGGTTTTTTTTGGTTAATAGTTGCAATCTTTGTCATGTTATTACTTAGGAGTAATCATAGATAGGATAAGCCTTTTCAGAAGGAGATTAGTTGAGTAAAGGCTCCTGGAAATAGTAGAAGTGTGAGATAGGTGGGTAATTTAGATGTCAGGGAGAAGTGGGACAGTTACAGAGTTTGGAGTTAAGAAGGAAAGATTTAAGTTCTTTTTTAAAGTGATTTTTTTATCAGTAATTGCTCATAAGTTAGGGGGTAGTTTGTTCCAAAGCTTGGCTATGCATGATGAATAGAGTGACTAGCCAGCTATGTTGTTAACTTTGGTAGCTGTTAACAGAGCCTTGTGAGTTCAGCATAGGGAATGTGTGGTCTTATAAGGTTGTACTAGATTTTGAAGAGCAGGGCCTTTTTCTGGTTGATGGATAATAGTATTGAGAGTGACAAGTTGGTTATAGGTAAGTAGGCTGGGTAGTTCAAGCTAATTTAAGTGTTTGAGTGCTAAGCAATGGTGTTCCCCATAGCTGAGCCCTGTGAGAAATTTTGCAATCTTATGGTAGCACCTCTCCAGTTTAGTAAGGTCACCCTTTTTTAGGTTAGTAAAAATGGATGTGACATAGAGGAGAGTGGAGATTAGATGCATGGTTGCAAGGGTAGCCTTGGTACTATTTTTTAGGTAGTGTTTGTGCATGTAAAAACTACTGAGTTTTTTATCAACATTTTGATGGTGTGGGATAGATGTAGGTCAAATTTAACTGAGCAGTCAATAACGACACCTAAGGGTTTAGTATGACGTACAGGAGAGATGATGGTGAGGTTAGCATATGATATAGGAAAAGGAGGTGGAGGGTTGGGGGGTTTACCTAATAAGAAGAGCATAAGTTTAGTTTCGCTTGGATTTAGAATGATTTGTGAGTCAGTTAACCATTTTTCAACTGTTGAGAAAGCTTCTTGGGTTATTGACTGTTAGTGTTGTACAGAGGATGAGGCGCATATTAAGGTAGAGTTGTCTGCGTATTACTGCGGCAGTATGGAGTTTGTCAATGACGAGAGTAAATAGGAGTGGTCCAAGGATAGATCCCTGTGAGGCACCCAGATTTACTGGAAGTAAAGGGGATAGATTATTTTGCTGAAGTACAGCTTGTTTACGTCCTGTAAGATATGCTTTGATCCAGTTGATAGTGGAGCGACTAAGGTAAAATTCTGATAGAGAGTTTAGGAGTTTGACGTGAGAGACTGCATCAAATGCCTTTGACAGGTCTAGAAAAGTAGAAGAGACAATAAGACCACTATTCCTATAACAGTTGACTGTATCAGAGAAGGATAAAAGGGCAGTGGAGGTACTGTGATGGGGAAAAATCCATGCTATGACTTGGACAGGAGGTTGTTATTGAGAAGGTGAGATATGAATTGGGAATGGCTGCATCTTTCGAGGATTTTAGAGAGAGAGGACAGGATGGCAAAGGGTCTGAAGTTAGAAAGTTCTGTTGTGTTTCCTCATTTATGTAGGGGAATGATATGGGCTATCTTCCATATGTCTAGGATTCTTTGCTCAGTTATGGATCTATTTACTAGAATGCAAACAGGGTGTGCAATGGCTTCAGCTGCTAATCTGAGGAATTCTGCGGGAAGTTTGTCAGCTGCAAGAGTGGTGGGTTTAAGTTTAAGTAGCTTTTTATAACATTAACTGGAATTGGGTGAAAGGAGAATGTGTTGTTTTGAGGGTCAGTTTAGGAGTATCTATGAGACTGTTTGTAATATCTTTTGTGAGATATAGTATAGATTCAGTAAAATACTCATTAAAATGGCTCTCAAAAGAGCATGAGTTATCAGGTGTAGTAGGGGATGGGGTACTGATACTGCCAGGGTGGAAGATTTTATTGATAGTGGCCCAAAACTGTTTGAGGTTATTTTGCTCTTGAATTTGTGTGTTATGGTAGAAATGTATTTTGTCAAGTTTAATTTTCTTCTTGGCTAAGTTTCTAAGCTGTTGGTAGGCTTATTTTGTTATGTGGGATTTATCTTTTTGCCAAGTGTGCCATGCTTTGTCTGTCTGCTTCAGAAGAGATTTAGTATCTGTGGATAGCCAAACTACATAGTTTGATTTAGCTCTAATATCCCGCATTGGTGCTAGTTCATCTAGTATGTTTAGAAAAGCGGAACTGAAGTAGTCTGTGGCATTGATGAGTGGGAGATGTTTTAGTGGTTGCCACTCGCAGGCATTTAGAGCTGATATGAGAGTTTGGGGTCAAAAGTCTTTTTACATCTAATAGTGATGTATCTGGTATGCTTTTCTTGGTGAGTTTTTCTTCTAAGGAATAAGGTAATAAGATGGTCACTTAGGATGTCTGGGAGACAGCCTGCTTACAGTGAGGGATTTGGTTGATTGGTGATTATCCAATCAAGGATGGATTCCCTTTTCGTATGCTTATATATTCTTGTGGGTGAATGGATAAAATGAGAGAAGCCATGAAGGCTGATATGAATAGTTGGGCAAGGAATGCTGCAGGAGATCCAGTCGATATTGGGGTCCCCTAAAATAATAGTTTTTTGTGGTAGAGTTTGGAAGGCCCAGTAGAGAATGTGTTCTAGTGTCGATGAGTTGTCTCCAGGGGATATGTAGATATCAAGTAAGTTAAGATGTTTGCATGTTAAGCTCTAGTTTACTTAGTATAATTTCAGCTTTTCCAAAGTTGGATGTGGTAGGGTTTATATTTATAAGATGGAGATGATCTTTGTAGAAAATGGCTATGCCTCCTCCATTTTTGTTCTGTCTATCTACTCTATGTATGTTATAGCCAGGGGGTGTGATCTCCTCACTGTTAATGTCAGTTTTAAGCCAGGTTTCTGTAAGTAGGAGAACAATGGGCTAGAGTGACATGAAGTTCATGGGATTTGTTTAGGATGCTTCTAATACTCAGATTTAAGAAAAGTAGATCAGATTTTTTTGCAGGGCAGGTTGGAAATATTGAGTTGGTTTGGATGTGGGTATGGGTGGGCTGAGTTTATAGTAGGGACAGGGTTAGTATGTATATCTTCATAAAGTGGTAGACTTTTGGTTATATCAGCTATGATCTTAAGAAGTCTTTTTATAAGGTTCCAAAAAAACTCAAACTGACACCCAGCAAATAAACTTTAAACCACGACAAAGTCAGGTACCACAGAAAAGGAACTCAGTACAGCCTTGCAATTCAAAAATTGAGCTGGTTTAATAGTAGTTTAAAAAGCTGTTTATAAGGTTGTTATACCTTCAGGAGATTGTTGTGTGGTTGGGTTGAGATAGAATGGTATGGTAGCGGTGATCTATGTTAGAGACATTTGTTAATGTTGTGGAAATCATATGGAGGTAAGATGTTAAGAAAGAGTAGGTGGTGGTAGTCTTAAATGGCCAGGGTGACAGAGAAATGCTTCATGATATGATAAGAGGCTAGTGATGAAGATTAGGAGAATGCTGGGTATAGTAAGATATCCTAACAATTCGTCTGCTTTGGCTATGTAAATGCTGCTAGATAAGAGCAGGTATTAAAGTAAGATAGGAGGAGTGGGTGGGGTCAGTTAAGTGGATGGGGAATAGACTAAGTAGTTTGGAGGTGCGGTTTATAGATTGACAGATAACAGTGATTGGTAGAAGGTATGAAGTGGTGTGTGCAGTAATGTATACATGTAATTGATGTGGGCATGAGTGGGAATGGGGTAGGGTAGGGGAGCAAATTGGAGCCTGAGTGTAGTGAGGGCAGAATGGAGTGAGATGAACTCTGGATTCTAAGCTCCATCAGCAGAAAAACAATCAATCAGTGACTAGGAACACTGGACTCTTTGAGTCCTGCAAGGTAAGTAGCTAACCAGTGCTGCCAAAAAGAGCAGGCTACAGAAGACAATATTCATCACAGCATTGCTGGTCAGGTGTTATCAGCTTAGGTATAGCACAGTATTCGAACCCTTTACAATTAAAACAGTAATGACTTATAGTCAGCATAAGACAAAAACACTATGAGTGGGCTTATTCTAGTCTAATGCACCTATAGATAGCCAACTGATACGGGAATTGTATAGAGGGGCCTAAAACAGAGAGGGTACTAATGGCATTCTGGTGATGTGCTGCATTTATTAAGAAGACAGTTGTTTACTATAGCATATAGAAGGCACATACAATGAACTTATAGTGGCAGTAAGTATAATAGATGCCCATGGATAGCTTTTGCCATAGGTTGCTCACTTCTTTTCAGGCTTTCAGGGGTTGCAGGCTTTATAGATAGTGTGTGGGATGGTTGCTTGCCATCTAAGAAGAGGGAGAGATAAGAGATTAGGTTGGTATGGTAAAAGCAGGAATAACTACATTCATATGGTAGTATAGAAAACTATGGAGAGAATATAGTAGGAATACCAACAGAGTAAATAGTGTATGTAACAGGAAATCTTGTCTGGTGCTTTCACTGTTATTTTTATAATCCTGAAGGCCCTGGCATTTATGCAACAATCTATTTTTCTTCTGCTGATTCTTCTATCTGTACTTCACCTTGTCTATAAGAACAACAAACAATTCACTCTTAATTTGTTTCTCTGTAGTCCCTCTGTTTTTCTTTAACTATTACACTATGTCTTGCAACATTTTATATTTATATCATATGTGACAAAAATACATTTAATGTATGTTTATTCATTTTATTAAATGCACCATATCCCAAGTTACAGCATTTTATTCTGCTTGCAAGCTTAAATAATGAACTTTTGTTTTTAATCAATAAACACTTGTTGAGAAGTACTGGCTGGTGCTATTTACTGTTTTTAGCAGTACATTCCCTTCTACATCATTCCCCCATCTCTATCCACAAAATAACTATAGATTTTCTAACACTATGCATCAGTTCTGTAGCTGACATTATGCCTTTGTGTAATACAACTTGTTTTTAAATTAACCTACTTTCATTATAATAGATCCAATGAAGTCATCACTTAAATTGTTAATTTCAAATTTCTTGAAAGAAGATCCTATTTTTTTCTTCAAACTTCACCAAGACGGACTTAAAACTGTTTTTCAGAAATCACTCAAACACTTTATTATTATCTTCTACGTGAAGGATAATTTACACATTCTAAGGAAAAGTAATATTTAAGCCTGCCTTCAGGAACTTGTTTTCTAATCAAAGTGTTAGTGTTTGACATTTTTTATTTATTATTTTAACTGTAAAGACAGTCTTGTCAAATTTCTTTTGTATCTAAAATAATATACCTTATTTGCCATGGAAATTGCAGCTATATTTAAAAATGATTGTAGTGTTCACAACCCCTTTGTTTCAGCAGCTCTTATGCCAAGTGTCCTGCAGTCATGTTGCCTGCTCCAATTAGTTTCATAGATTGCTAGCTCTGAAATCCATTCTGTGTTTGATTTCCCAAAATATCCACTGCTGATTTCTTCATTCACTGCAACTTCTGACTACATTTCCTGTAATATCACAGACTTCTCCTCAGTCTCTTTATGTTCCACTCTGTTTAGCAAAAAAAAAATATTTTGAGTCTTCTCTATTAAAAATTATTCACCAAACCCTCATAGAATCCTTAGCAGCCAACATCTTGGAGCTCTCGCCAGCTACATCTCCTAATTTATTCTAATGTTTCATTGGAAAGATGCCCAAGCTCAAAACGTAAAGTGGTAACTGTTTATTCAATTCTATTACACACAAAACAATAGCAAGGAATAATTAAAAACTTTGTACACACACATGCACACTATGGCTTTACTTCCAATTTCAATCATGCAATCACTTCAACAAATGAATCACAAAATTATGAAATTGAAATAAAATATCAACAAAACAGCATCCACTAATTTTCCTAACATTATCCCACTAAATAAAAACAGTAATATTTCTTCTTCACTAGCATTTTGATTCCACCTCTTCATAAAGTTATATTATCTTATTTATATCCCATATCAAATTGAACTTTAATTCTTTACACCATCCTTCCAATGTTTTCTTTACAGTCCACATCACAATTATCAATTTTCTTTCTTCTGTTAAAGGTACTATTTCAGAACTGACAACAAAAAATTCATTTCTTTCTCAGCTTCATAATATTGACGCTTCTTCCATTTTATCATCAAAACTCAAAACTACATAATAGGACAAAAAATATTATTTATTGTAAGGCTATTCACAAACACATGCTGCAATGTTTTGAGATAGTTTTTTCTTGAAGTTCATGTACACCTACTTTATACCCTCCTAACCTTATCAAATTGTGATTAAAAATGGGGAATCTCCACAGTGTGCCTTGCTAAATTATCCTTATCCAATACGAATACCATCTTGTGTCTCTTCTGAAAACAAGACAAATGCCTACTGGGAGTTGTTGTTTGTCTTTCGGCTTTTCCCGGTTAGGGGTCGCCACAGCAGAACTCCAGTCCACTAATGATTGGCAGTAGACTTTCACAAATGCCAAGGTGCCAGCTTGACATTCAACCTTCAACAAAGGCATGCCCATTTACACATGTCTTTCAAACACCCACCCAACCGCGGGGAGGAAATGCAGACTCCACACAGAAGGCACTCCCCACACTCCAGCCGAGAATCGAACAGAAGAACCTCTTGCTGTGAGGCAACAATGTTACCACTGCACCACCACGAATGTAAATGCCTACTGGGAGTAATCCAGTCAAAAAACAAACAGATTTACAGACTGTTAAACTATATGTAAGAAGCACAGCTGAGACAGCCACATAGCAGTTTGCAGTTCTGGCAGCCTAGAAAGAAAGATATATAGCAGTTTTCTTCCTATTCAAACATATTAGAGGACAAGCTCCAGATAGTTACAGTCAAATGTAGTCATGTATACATTAAGAGGTACATAGACAATGTGTGATAGCTATAATTCAGAAATAAACTCCATCACAAATCTATTTTTCAAACAATTTAGGCGTTCACTGTCACAATGAAATGGAGAAAACAGTTTAGTTTTCCTTTCTTATATACAAGTTTAGTGAAATATTTTTCACTGGAGTACAAAAGGAACCATCAAGCAGTTAGAAAAGATCAGGAAGAAAGACTTTAAAAGGCAATTTACAAAGGAACAAGCATGCAACAAAGTCCAGATTTTTGCTTGAAAGCTTTTGCATATGTATTGTTATACCCTAAATAGACTTTAGAGAATTTTTCTCAGGTTGGCAAGCAATGCTGGAGATGTGATGGGAAAGAAAAAGAGGTAACTGGGAGTACATGTTTTGAGAGTGTAATGAACTGGCAGATTTGAAACACTCACTATAGAGTACTTTGTCAGAAATGTTGGAAGAGTAAATGGTTGTAACTAAGGAAATTATTCTTTTGAGCTGGAACACAGGGGGGGATTCAGTAATCCTCCGTGTAGGATGAACAAAGTCCTACTCGGAGACTGCCGTCTAAGAGTTAGACGTCAGCGCGTCATGCATATGCATGAGGGCATGCTGACTCAACTCCCAGGCTAACATGGAGCATGTAGGAGTGCAGGGGGCATGTCAGACTGCCAAGCAGTCCAAATATCCACACCCCTGCAAGTGCCTAACTCTGCAAATGTCCGCTCAAATGTGTATACCCCCAACACTACACTCCCCCACATTAAAAAGCCCCATACAAATGAAATAAAAAGTAAAACAATTTTTTTTTATTATTCACCATATAGCTGCCCGTATTTGTGCGTGTGTGCGCGGGTGTGCCCATTGCTTAGCTACAGTTAGCAATTTCCACATCAAAGAGCATAATAAGAAATGTTTATGCAAATTAAGCCACATAGCAATAGCGTAGTGGTACAGCCTTTGCACAAAGAGAAGGCATTCCCGGTTCTAGTCCCACCACTCCCCTTTCTATTTTATGTTTTAAATTAGTATATAAAATAATTCCTGACATATATGAATGAAATCTTAGTAAAAAGCATTGAAATGGCCAATGTATTAGTAAACAAAATGTGTGTGTATATATATATATATATATATATATATATATATATATATATATATATATATATATAAAAATATAAGAAGGTGAGCAGCATTAAAGATATTGACATATAATTGCCCATAGCTAATTAGCGTTGTACCCAGTGCAATATAGTTGCCCATAGCTAAGCAGCGCTTTACCTAGCACAATATAGTTGCCCATAGCTAAGGAGTGCTTTACATAACGCAATAGGTTTGTGCGGAGCTGCGCACTGTGCTAACCAGCGCACCGTAGGGCTATGTCGGGCAACGTGGAGCAACGTAGAGCAAACTTGAGAAAAGTCGCCTAAACACAGCCACACCCCCTAGCCTGTAGTAAAATAAAAAGCAATGACAAGGCTCAAACCCGGGACACTGTGCACTATAATCAAAGTACTGAACCACTAAGCCATGACAGCTTAGCAAAGCATGCACTGTTAACATACATATACTTATAAATGAAAGTTTAACCATTGCTAAGCAGGTTTGCTGTTAGCTGAGAATTTTCAAAAATGGCCAATCGCAAATAAGTGCGGTAAATGAGGCATATTTAAGCTCCATAGGTGGGTATACACACCATAACTGGTTGTAGCTCCCATCTGCAGTCAGAATGGCCGGTGCTGAAGAGGGTACTCGCTTTTGAGCGCAATGGTGGGATATCGAGGAGTCAAAATACATGGTTTGGCTCCTTGTTCACCATCATGAGTCAAGACTCCTGCAGGGCCAGTTCCAAGGGACAGAGTACAAAGCGGAGGCTGGGAACTGGTTAGCTCATGATCTCACCAGTTCCACAGGCATCCCTCGGACTTGTGATCAGGTCCGTCACCACTATGCAGACCTGAAGAGACAGAAGCAGGACCAACTGAACCGATGGATACAGGAGGCCCGTGACATGCAAGATGCCCCACTACTGAGTAGGTAGCCATGGAATGAAGTATGTAAGAAATGCTATTGTAGTCCATATAATGGATAGGTATGTCTCAATATCCCTTCATTTATTTCACAGCTGCAGGTGTCTGTGCTGTGAATCGGCAAGCTTATGCAGGTAGGCTGCTAAGGCTTTGCCACCAGGCAGGTTAGTAATTATTCTGCATGTATTATTATATAAAATAAGTGAGAGAGCATGAAAAAGAGTGTTGTAACCCATTAATAAAGGTATAATAAGTCTTGAATAAAGTCTCTGCATGTATTGTAATATAAAGTAAGTGAGAGAGTGTGAAAAAGTGTTGTAACCCATTAACAAAGATATAATAAGTCTGGAATAAAAATATTCTGCATGCACCAAAATATGAAATGAATGAGAGAGCCACTACAAAAGTGTGTAATGTAATTAATAAAGGTATAATTCCTGGACTGTGTCCGTGTCACTTTCTTTGATATGTTGTTGTACCCTTGCATTATGGAAATAGTACAGTTGTATTAAATGCTGTCAATCCACACTTGTGTAGGTCCATATAAAGTGGATGAAGGGAATGCCACTAGCTCTTAAGCATATATACAGTCCTCAACTGTTGGTTCATGGCTAGCATGTACAGGTTAATCTGGCACATGAGTAGCTTCTGATTGTGTTCCCCACAAATGTCAGTGTGCTGCTAGAAATGTAGGGGTCTGTGTAAATGTAGCTGATAATGTCACCTGAAGACAGCCAGATATGTAGATATATGAATATAAATGACATATATAAATACGCAGCAGTAACATCTGCATCTTGAACAGTTTGTATGTTAGATACAGGTCAGGTATATAAACAACTATCAAAACCCATTTCACAATTTAATGGACACTGCCTAGTGTTATACATGTAGGGGATATATACCTGCAGTCAGTAGGAATGTAGAGTAAAGTCCTAAGTATATATAAGTTGTTAATGGAGTGATCTTTTTACACCCTACTTTATGGTCATAAATAATGCCATTCCACACCTAAATGGCTATGTGTAATCTGAAAAACTTTGTTGGGACATATGTCCTATTGGTTCATAAATATCTGCATGTTCTTTAATGCATGTGCCCTGTTCACATACCACAATCTTGGTGGCCTGTTGCCACGAATCAACCCTGCATGCTGTTGGAATGTCCACTGTTGTTCTAAATATGCATGTGTTATGCTTGCTGTTCAACTGTTGGAATTCTTGTGTGTTGAGTTAATGGGAATACTACTGCATGCTGTTACAACTAATTTGGAATGCTGTTGTCTGTTACTAACCCATATTGTCATTAAATCCTGCTAAACATAGAATGTATGGGAAGGCCGGTCCCAGTGGACCCTCCTCTCCCACCTCAGCTGGCGATGGCACCTGGCACCAGCATGTCAGGTGCCCAGCCCAGGACCTCCTCCTCCGGTGGCCCTGTGCCACCTTCAGGTGGAAGCGCTGCAGGGGATGGAGCTCATCCCCCCCACCGTGCAAGCGTGGCCAGAGGAGGGCCACCTATCACCCTCTGAAAAGTCCGGGCTGTGGTGCGTAGGGAGATCAAGCGTTCAGTCGCTGATCCTCTATGCCAGCTCAAGGCAAGAGTGGCGTGACTCATGGGTGAGCCTGCCCCTCCTACGCAGCCCCCAGCGCAGCCACCCTTCGGGCTGTGAAGGTGCAGTGGTGACTGCCCACGGGTGGGGATGTCAGTTCCACTGTTGCCATCTGTGGGCTCATGGGCTTGCGATTTCCAAACACCCTTCCCCGTCAATGGTGTTCACCCACCCCATGTGTCATATTCCACTCCTGTATGCGTCTTGTTTGTCTTGTCTGTTTACCTCCCCAACCTATCTCCCCAAATATACCAACTTCCCCTACCCCACATACCACTCTCACCTGATAAATAAAAAAAGGGGCAATCTGCTCCCACAAAAGAATTACACCCCATACATAGCTGCCCATTTTGCACACATGTCCACTGGACACATAAACTGAAATTGTAATTGGCAGTACAACATACTTTGTTGTCCTCACCCCTCTCTCTAAGGGTGGAAGGTTTCAAAATTCCATCCAAATTATTAGTATATGCACAGCTGTTGCTGTTAAAAAAATGGGCAGCTATGGACCTTCCCTACACCCGTCCTGCACATCCTGAGCTGTTTTCCCTACTGTCTTTTCCTCTTTGTGCCCCTTTTTCACCACTTTCCTATCTCCCCATTTTCTTTTCTTTCAAAGAAATTAGTGCAGGGGTTAGCGGGAGTAAGCACTTTTAAGCAGTAGTTGGTGGGCTTGCGTGAGTGTCGTCGCGCAAACCCGCTTACAACTGCTTAAAGGTGCCTTAGTCACTCTGCATATGAGGGGCCTTGTTCTGCTCAGCAGCAAAATAAAACACCAGTCTCGAACCCCAGACCTTGGATACACTAGACTGCATGAAGTACCACTAGGCCACAGTAGATATACAGCAAGATGTTGCTGAAATATATATATCATGCATCAGAATGTGTGAATATAAAGGAAAGGTAGGAATGCCATAACACAAAACCTGTTCTGTGGAACTATACCAGCAGTTGTTGTGGAATTGCATTACATGACTGTGATAACAGAACCAGACATTCTAGCAGTAAATACTGTTACAGCAGCACTTCACAACCACCACACAGTATCATAGCAGGACAATCCCCACACAAATGTACAAAATACTAGTGTGTTCAAGGTACAGCAAGGATGTGGGAAAGCATACTCAGTACTGGAATTGTCCAGTTTCATGAGCATCCTGTGATAATGTCAACAAAATAAAAAGCACAAACACTGCAGAAGTGAATACATTAATATCCACAGTATAGATGTATCCAAACAGTTCATGTGCCAAATGGAAACATCTCAATAACTACATATGTATGGCAGCTAATTGTAGATGTTGTAAAGAAACTCCATACTCCCATGTATCTTTTGTTAACATTTCTAGGGGTGAGTACAATTCTACACTGTCAACTGTGTACTGGGAGAGGCAACATTCAGGTCTGAGTACAACATACAAATAACTGTCTATACCCTAAGCAACATTTAGAAGAAGTATAGCAACCTTCCGACTTACACTATGGTGTCCACAGCAAACAAGCATGGGCCCCACTTTGGAAAGCTGAAAGGCCTATGCCTACCTGACCTAGCAATTTATAGCATTGGGTTGCTATGACAGTGAGTACTGCAATTACCACACAGCAGGCTGCATGCAATTACCAAATGGTTGCCACCAATTGGTGCAGAGGCCATCACATGCACATGTGCAGATGCCTCTAAAAGCAGGCTGTACTTGCTGTCCACACATGCAACCATTTCATTGCAGCCATGGAGAGAGAGAGAGAGAGAGAGAGAGAGAGAGAGAGAGAAAGCAAGCAAGCAAGAAAGTCAGAAAGCAAGAAAGAGAGACACAGACAGACAAACACAGGCAACAACAACAGCAACAGCCACAGCAACAGCAAAAAAATCAAACAAAAATATATAAAAATAAATTGTATTACTACACACATGGAACTTAATAATACAAACCCATACAAAGTAAAGATATGTAACTGATATGTATTTACTAGCATGTAGTAGATGTTTTTGAAGAGTACTCTACATACTTTGAATCATCCATATGTGGCAGCGGTATGTATCTATGCACAGATGCCCTGCATAACTACTGCCATGGAGAAATCAGTGTGTAGGTGTGTGCAGTGGGATATGACTGTGATATATGTAGTTCAGCATTAAATGTCAAACATCTGATCCATGTTATCTCTGTTCTGTACAGTAGTATGTACAATGGTTGTTTGGGGGAGTAGTGCATACAGTTATATAAACAAGGATGTGACAGGGTAACAAATGCATGATAGTCATAGTAATGTGTAGCTTAGCATTGGCAACAGCTGTACCAGGCTAGTATGCTAATCTAGCATTTGCAGCTATATATACACCCTCTGATATTACTGTGTGCTCACATGTGACACCTGTTCATGTTGCAGCAAGGCCCAACAGGTCAGCTGTGAGGTCCATGGACTTTCAACAGTGTGGACCTTGTGTGTGTGTATGGCACACACATACGGAGAGATCTGTGTGTGTCAGATATATTAGCATCTGTACATGTGCATAGAGCAAGAGACATACTGCAACTGTTTGTGAAGGATGGACATATATATGTTGTTGAAAGTTGTTATGTGCATACTTCTATGTAGGTTGTAGTGTGTGACAAACAAGACAGCATACAGTGCTGGTATATGACATGTGGTGGTTAAACGCTGTGGGTATGAATTGTCAGGTTTGCAGTGTTGCAGCCAATGAGGCCTGCTAAAGCTACATGTGCTAAGAACACCTTCAATGCATTCCGCACAACACTGTGCAATATTAGTACATAACAGTATACCTCACAACCTTCACATAGTTGATATTCCCACCATGAAAGGTGGACCGTATATGTGCCTATATGGTTATCTATATGTACACCAATGTATGTTCATATTTATGTGTTTATATATATATATATATATATATATATATATATATATATATATATATAGAGAGAGAGAGAGAGACAGGGTCATATTTACTGCGACAGATGGCTGGTGACAAAGCCATGGACTCAAGCTCAATGTTGAAACTGCATTGGCATCCCTTCTGGAAAAAACTCCGTACTCATGAACTACCACATAGGTGGTAGTCTATTTAACACCAAAAGTGTGATAAGAGACCATGGGACACAGGTGGACTGTAGTCTCCCCTTCGATAATCACAGTGACACACTAGTCATGTAATCTGTCTACCTGCCACACCTCATCACAAAAGGTGTGTCATCCAGGGAAAGTGTCCCCCTCAACTCATCACAAATAAAGCCCATTATAAAGTATAATGCCCCATGTGGTATGCCCCTCACAAGACATCCACAGCAACTGGTAACGAGAAAAACATACCTCACAAAGAGTAATACCACCCTCAAACAGATGCCCTATGCAGACTATCTCACAAACCCACAACTACACTGTGTCGCATACTGCCTACCCAGAGGTGACCTCTGCCTAACATACTAAGCTATGTAAAAACCAGAGCTGTTGGACATGCTGCATGTAAACAGATCACAGTCTCTACATGCTACACACTCTAGGGACCAAAACCTTCTGACCACATTAAACAGCACATGCTGGAGGGATAGATTCCCATCTCAGAGACATCCCATACTCCATAACAAACCAACTATCCATAGCAAACAAAGCTCATAATTAGCAGTCGTCATAAATATTCATGAAGATTGTATGGGAGATAGTGAATACACCCAGGTAATCACCTCTGTGTCTCTGCTTGACAGGGCCACATGAAATGCAATGATCTGTGTGTCAAAGGCCAGGGTAGCGTATGGCTAGGCTTCTATAGGCCCTAGGGCCAATAGCCTCTTACCTACCTATGAAGTGATACACACCCACATGTACTTGTTGCAATAATTGCTATGTGAGTTTGACTGAGTGTGATGGTGAATGTGTTTGTGAATGTGTCAGAGTTTGGTTTATGTGTGATAGCTTAGTGGGAAACTGTTTCTGTCATGGTATTATGTGTCCTAGATGTGATCCCAGCAAAAGATGTGTATACAATTGCTAGGCTGAAAAAGCAGTATGCCATACATTCTGACATAGTCCCTTTTTGTCGACTGGGGTACTCATTGTAGGCCAAAGCAGTACATGCATGCTTATTGAGTGTTACTGCTGGCGAATCCAACCCCTGTATGAACTGTAGTACTACCTGAGGCTGCATGCCTAAACAGCACAGTATGGTGTACGTCCACATAGATTGGAACCACTGTTCTGTGTGTTCCCTGTAGTCCTCACAGATTACATACCTCAGGCATATGGTCTCATAACTACTGACACACAGTACTGTAAGGTACACAGGTAAAGGTCACCTGTGTTGCCATACCTATGTGTCTGATATGTATGTCTGATGTGTGTATGTGTGTGTATGCCTGTACTATGGCCTCGGTCATATGTGTGTTACAGGATATAGGTGCATATCTAGCAACATGTATAGTGTAGTACAGCAGTATGCCATGTATATTCACGAATGTGCACATATGTTAGGCAGGGGTCTGCCATCAACGACTAGTGTGGTATACCACTGATACTGTCACTGGACTTTACAATCATTGCAATGGATTACACTTTTCATGATGCATTAGCATGATATATACCTCCTGTGTCTAGGTTGTGCATTGTGTCACATACAGTGTGCCATGTACTGTTGTATAGTATTACATACTGTTGTAAGCTTGTTGCTGTTCAAAACATGGTTTGATATATAGAGTGTACCAGGCACTTTCAGGCAGTTGTGGGTTGAGTTCTGACATGTGGTTTTGAAAGTGTGTATCTTCTGACAGCCAAAAGGTTGCTATATATGGCAGTTAATTGATATCTGTACATAAGAAATATACGTGTGCCTCATGACTTGCTCACACATATTGTTTCATTGTCTTCCAGGGCTATGTCCCACCATCGTAATCCTGCCTATAGCACGGCGGAGGAAGAGGTCATAATATCCAGCCTGGTGCAGCAGTATGCCCTGCTGTTCTCTAGAACCAGCCAGGACCAGCATGAGTGGACTGCACTTTGGCAAGAGCTTGTCCATTGGGTAAATGACATAGGCATGCATAACCGGACATATGAGCAGGTATGGCATCACTGCAGTGATTTAATTAGACATGTCCGGCAGCATGCGTCTGATATCCGCAGACAGCAGCTTGCCACAGGTGGGGGGGTAGCCATCCACCCCCCCCCCTCACCAGAGTGGAGGAGCTGCTCCTGAGCCAAGTGGCTACTTGCCAACAACAACCCCAACAACTAACGTGTGTCATCATGGAGGCCGGAGTCACCCAGCAAGCTGACATGGAGCGTGCAGGTAACATGGCATAGGTGTAGACTACTGTTACCTCAATTGCTAGAGCATGCTTATGTGAGATGTGTACTGTGTAGTTAGATGATATGGTGCCTAGTGTTGTGCAATGGTAATAATTAGGAATACAATCTGTATGCCTGTGACTGTCAACTGTTGTACTACTGTATGATTGCAAACACACAGTAGCAATGCAACAGTTGTTGCCACTGACAAAGTGTCTCATATCCTTGTAGGTCCCTCTGGTGTGACAGCAAGGCAGCTGACCCATGCTGGTGAGTGTGTTCTACCTTTAATACTGCTAATTGAATGTGCATATCATAGGTGAGGTGTAGGCCATGTACACGTAACACACATACTCATAATGCATGCTGTGCATGTTTGCTGTGAGACTATGCATATCCCAGTAATGTGGGTAGCTGCCTATAACACATACAATACAAAGATCATTCCACACAATTGTGGCAACACTGATGTGGACATTGGATAGGCAGAGTCAATACACATGCGCACAACATACACAGCAATGTCATACGCAGTACACATTAATATGCTACACATGGCGTATTCAGACGCCCGCTGTAAGGTCACACAACAGTATCCCACACTTCATCCACACAGCACACATAATATACCTGAGGGGTAGATGCCTCACATGTGTCTGTGTGACACACTTCGACACATTACACATTCATGGTAGGCAATGCCCCCTATTGTGCACCTTACAAACCCATGTAACAACTGTCTGTGAAATGGTGAATGTAGCCATAGTACTGCATTTCCAGTACAGCATGGTACGTGCCAGTGTGGCACACATTAGTAGCCTTGTGTGACCACATCATGCTGCATGATGATGGCTCATGGTAGTACACCCCATCCAGTTACAGTGACCACAGTACTACACATAGCATTACTTGCTATGCACCTCAGTGTTGTGTGTGCAAACATAGGCACCAATACACAATATGCATAGCAATCACCATTTGTACAAAGTGACACATATATGTCATGTAATGCTAATGAGTGTATAGGTCACATGACACACACTGTGTCTGTGTGATGTTTAATGTTGCAGTTGTGTTGTAGCATGCCATGTCATGTCTGGCACTGGCATGTCCAAAATATGCCCTACACTCACCATAACCACTGTACAATGGACATGTTGAGCAATGGTATTCCATCAGGTTAACATGCACCACTCATCCTGTGTGTATACATAGCATGCATGTGCTAATCTTGTGTCGACAATTATCTGCTGAAGACACAGATGCTCTAATCAGAAATGGATATCTATGTGACACACAGATACACATCCAGCCATGGTATGTATACCTGTGAGAGATGGTGCACAGAACATTGCAGAGCTTATAATACTTGCACAGCACTGTCGTGTCCATGTACACAGTGCGTTCCATGATGAGGCCAATTACTGAACAACAACCCACATGCATCAAAGACATGTATAGTGTTAATGGCAAGGGCTATCAACACCCGCACTGCATGCTGTTGTGAAGCACTCGTCCTGCATGCTGACACGTGTGATATAACTGTTTGCCTTGTGATACTGTACCCCACCCTCACCCACTATTGAGTATGTCCTGGATTGCTGGTGGTGGTGGTGTGTGTGTGTGTGTGTGTGTGTGTGTGTGTGTGTGTGTGTGAGTGTGTTTTAGTGAAGAGTGCATTTATGTGCATGTGTGCAAGTGTACAAGTGTTCATGTGTGCATGTTTGCAAGTGTTCATGTGTGCATGTGTTCGTGTGTTCATGTGTGCATGTGTTCATGTGTGCATGTGTGCATGTGTGCCGACATCATGTACAGGTCGTAAAGTGTGTTTCCTGTCTCCCTCTCACAGGTGGTGACCTTGGGCTGGCTCACTGCAGCAGGGAAACTGATGTCGCCAAGCAAAACAGTGATACTGATGATAGGTGTGCTGAGGTACAGGCATGTTTTCCAGGGTCTGTCATTGGGCCACCAATTGACAATACACAGCTGTCCACACCATCCATGCATACAGTCATACTGCCAATACATCCATCACCAATGCCCATAGCTGAGGGACAGCATACAGTTGGCATTGGCCAGAACAGTGTGGTATCCATGGCACATGTATCCCAACACAGCAGCCATACCCAGATGTTTGGAAGGGTACCACATAGGCAGATGTCCAGGGGTTCTTGTAGGAGCACTGCTGCTCATCATGCCACTGGCAGACGTACCACAGGTCTGACAATGTCACTCATGTTCCAGGCTGTCATGGAGACACAGGCACATATGGAACGGTACACCAGACAGGGACTAAGGGCACAGAGGGCACATAACACTGCCGTCATTGACAGTATCCATGACCTAGCAGGTGCCATCCATCATTACTCCGAGGTCACTGATAGACATTGGGGAGAGACATTAGATATCCTCCGCAATGTCATATCCATGTGTCAGGACAGTGCGGGGTGGTTGAGTCGTTGACGTGGACATATGTCAGCAACATCAGCAGCTGGCAGTTGCCACGGACGTCCCTCAAGCCACAGCCATTCCCGTAGTGCCAGTACCAGCCCCAGCAATGTTGGGGGAGGGCTGTCCATAGAACGTCCTAGAAGACCATGTGCACGTGGCTCTGGACAGTTCCAGCAGGGACCTGTGTCCAGTGTACATCCATCCACCTCTGGGGATAGTACCTAGTCTGGCTTAGTACCTGATAATGTCAGCAGCACCCCTGCCAGGCACAGGTACCATATCTGTGGCCAGAGATGGTGATCTGTGAAGCCTCGCAGGTACAGTCTGTGGCTGTCCCACTAATACCCATATATGGCAGCCACATAGTGGAACTGTGTGCATGCAGACACGCACACATACTCCAGACACCTAGGGCTAACACATACCCACACACATTACATCAACATTGGCCCATTCCCGTATTCTTGCCCCTCACACACACACACACACACACACACACACACACACACACACACACACACACACATGTCGATTGGATGGCTCACTGTAGGCCTCTGGCAAACCAACAACACACCCTGTGCATATGATGAGACCTGTGCCACCTCCTGTCATCTGTAACCTCGATGCAGGAACAGGCTACCATGGTGCTGATGCACAGGGTGTCTTTATAGCAGTAAAGCAATGTTAGCATGTTGTCAGCAGTACAGTGTAATGATATGCTTGAAGGTGTAGCTGAGCAGGCATGATGCATTAATGCTATGATTGTCATTATAGTGTTGTTTACACCAGTGATGGTTCCAACTGTGTATTGTTCGGCCACGTGCCACTTGGCGGATGTGTGCAGTATTGGCAGCATATGTTAGAGAGTGGACAGTATGTGTGAGATGTGTGTAGCACAGATTTGCAGGTGTACAGTTGTGAACATGGCGGAGGTGCACTGTCTGCATGTACGTGCATAGTGGACACATGGCCAGGGTGACATGCTCTGTATTACACAGTAACACTCTATAGTTTCTATTGGTGGCCAGTATGCATTGTACTACACACATTTCGGAACCTGACTACACGTGTGTATGACATGGCTTGACACTGTGCTGTGGGTGATACTGTTACTATCTGTCATTGTTTTGCATTCTGGTAGTATATATCACTTCCACAGCCTGACCATAACCAATCGTTAGATGATGTCTTGACAACCGACACACAGATGTAGGACACACAGCAACATTTGGATCCTTCAGGTACTATACTATGCCAGTAACCACTGGTATTCACCTGCACCCATTACTGACACCACTCCTGTTTGGCATATAGCTCTTTTAGGTACAAGCAATCACAGTAGGGATATGTCCGACCATGTCTGGTAATGCATACTGTGGGCTATAATGCATTCTCCAGATGACACACACATCCTGCACAAGAGTATCATACAGACAGATGCCTGTTGTCAAACCCATGCTGGAAAGCTATAAGCCAAACTAAGCATAGTCATCCACCTTTACGGAACATATTATCCCCACAGTACCACATAGGTAGTAGCCAACAACATGATGAACAGGTACCGATGTGTACACACAACCAAGTGTTACATCATCTGTCCTTTGTTAATCACATTTCCAAAGGTATGTTCAGATCCCTCGGTGAATCACATTAGCAATAAGGGGGTCTGCATGCATATCCACAAAGGTTGTTCAACACCTGTTATGAATAGTCATCATTGACAGACTTTTCTGCGTTTGAACAGGTCTGACATATACCTCGGCCATTGACCCTCACACACACATTCCAATAGGAACCGTAATGACTTTGTGTGACACAGATGACCTAGGCCAGGGATCACTGCAGTAGCTGGGCTTGTCACAAGCATACAGATGTGACCTAAGGTCTGGGAAGCAGCAGCACAGTCTGGCAAGGATGACAGCTGTGTTCTTGGAGAAAGCAGGGTTCCCACACATGCAATCATTGAGGTAACATGCATGTATATGTATTCGCCACACAGCTAGCTCACATGTGCAATGCATACTGATATGTCATACAGTAGTAAAAGCAAAACCCACAACACATTGACCAATAGTGTCACACACATACAGCACACACACTCACCAAGTGTAGGATTCAAACCCCTACCTAGCTACTTCATGATACTAGAGGAGCATGCATTAACACGACATGCTATAACATTACTGGGTGTTCTCTTTTCCACAGGTGTATTTGTAGGATAGTGGCATCATCAGATTTGACATAGGTTAGTTTACCACTTTTGAGGTGTTTCACTACTCTCCTAAAAGGTTACACCTTCCGAAGGAGACCACATACAAGCACACACACACAGAGTTGCCCAGTGCAGGATTCAAACCCCTACCTAACTACTTCATGATACTAGAGGAGTACACATTAACACAAAGTGCTATACACATTACTGGGAGTTCTTTTTTCCACAGGTATATTTGTAGGATGGTGACATCATCAGACTATACAAAGTGGGTTACATTAGGTGACATTAGATGGGCTACATTGAAGAAATGTCTAAACATTTTGGGCATGTGATCATCAAAGGTGAGTTTACTATCTACCTGTGTCCCCAGGGCCATAATGACTTTCTCTGTACATGCTGGATTATCACCTATGTGGTAATTTGTGTGCACTCTCCCAAAGGGGATGACTATGCATTTTTTGCCATTCAGCTTGAGGGCATTGTTTTGACACCAGATATCTGTCTCTGTAAGACACTTCTGGAGGATGTCTGTGTCTGCTGTACAGTCGATTATAGACCACAGTTACCATTCATCTGCAAACCTGTTCAGTCATACACCTGCCATGCTTTCCTGTACCTCTGAGCAGTATCTACTGAACAGGTGGGGTCCCAGGACCAAGACCTGTGTGATGCCATTTGTGACTGGCTTAGAATTAGACATGGTACCCGCAACTATGAACATGTGTGTTTGATCTGTGAGCCACTTGGCCACCCATCCTGTGACATAGCTGTTAATGTTCAAGCTGGTACACTTGTCCATGATGACAGAGTGGGGAATGGTGTAGTAAGCCCTTAGTGAGGTCCAGGTGTGCTGTGTGGACTACTTTCACATCCATCTATGTTCATGGTAACTGTTTTAAATAACTCAACTAGGTTTGGGAGCCAGGCTCTGCCTTTAACAAGGCGAAGTTGTGTAGAGTCCAGTGTCTGGAGATCTCCAATGTCTCAGTGTATGGGTTCCATGACAATTGGCTCAATATCTCTGTGGACCCAGCTGAGTAGACATATTGGGCAATGGTTTCCAGGTTTTGTTTTGGCACACCCTTTGTGGAGCTGGATGACTGTTAGTGTATGCCATTCTTTGGGTACATAGCCTGTGGTACGGTTGAGTCTGGACAGTGAATGTAGGTGAGTGTGTAGTTCCTTATGGGCCTAGTGTAAGACGCAGCCTGGGACAACATACAGTCACATTGATGCTATGTTCTTAGCTTTGGTGAGGGCTGTCTTTATCTGCATGTCCATGATGTCTGGGTCTCTGCATCCTTCTGTGATGGACACAGGCCCTTTTGGGGGTAATGGGGGGAGTTTACTCTGAACTTGTACCCCTGGATGTGGGCAATGAAAGTTGGTTTGATGTATTTCATTCCTTTTTTCTGTAGCTGGCAGCATATTTGGAAGTTGACATCTACATGTCTGGTATAGCGACCGAAGGGTTTGTGGTTATTATTCGTACATTCCTTGGCTATTTGTCATTAGAAACCGTCCTTGGATTATTTTATGAGCGATCGTTTCTTCATGATAATGATCAGTGATGCCTTTCCTTTAGTGAAGTTGGATCTATCATGTGATCATTTCCTCCTTCTCTTGTCTAGCTTATTTCTGGACAACACACACCTGCTTGTTGTCCTATTTTTGGAGGAGTACATCTTGGTTTTATTTGTGATGTCTCATTCCATGCATCCCTGTAGATGCTCATAGGATGCACTTGTAAATGTTTCTGCAGATTGCATACCATTATCCTATAGCAAGAGGTCTTCAGAAATTTCAACTTTGATCTTGGGAAGTGTGCAGTTTGCTTTTGCAGATGTCTTCACAGTGGTTTCATTGACTGCGTGTGGGGTTGGGATGTGGATGTCCATTGTGATTACTTCAGGATCTGATATTCCCAGTGAGGGGTTTATTTCTGTTGTGGAACACTGGTACCCCATGTTGGTGACGATCATGTCCAGTATGTTGTCACCTGTAGTGGGCATGCTGCCAGCTGTTCCAAGGTGTTGGAGTTTCTTAACTGTAGGACACATTGGGCAAAGGACGTTGTATACGAGTAATTCACACACTCAATGTTTGGGTAGTTATAATCTCCTCATATAATGGTGTTTGATAGGACCTTTATATTTGCCATTGTTCTCCGGAATACTGTGTGAGGTTCCTGAGACAAGGTACGTGATCTGTAGCAGGCTACAATCTGATGGGCAGCTTTGCCCAATGTTAGTTGCACTTGCTTGGTCTCCAAGGCCTCATGCTGTGCCAGTAACCTGAAGGTGTGGATATCCATAAGGTAAATGGCTACACCCCTTCCTTTTGTATTTCACTCGTGGTTTTGGGTCCAAAAGTCAGAGTGATTGTGAGTGTTTTATGTGGATCATATCCAGCAGCTCTATGTTTGACATAGCGTTGTATGTTAGGCAGTGAACACCTCTGAGTAGGCGATATGCAATGGAGTATGGATGGGGCATTTTGCGATGGTCTGTGTATGGCATGTATTTCAGGCCACTAATGCTCTTTGTGAGGTATTGCTGCTGACTTTCCATTTGTTGTAGTTGTCTTGTGAGGTACATAGCAACAGTGGTGTTGTACTCTTTTATAGTTCTAGTGAGTGGTGAGTAGGGCGAACACTGTCCCCTTTTATTCTGCATGAGACCCATTTTGTGATGAGGTGTGTCACATAAGAGAGTTTCCTGACTACTGTGGGAATGTGCTTATGACAGTTGTATCCACTGTCCACCTGTGACCCAGGGGCTCTTGTCACATTTACAGTGTGAGGTATACTACCACCTATGTTATAGTTCTTGGCTACAGAGATTTTAACAAAGGTGATGATAATGCACCTTTTGGCATTGAGCTGCAGCACATGGCTTGGACAACAGCCATCTGTCTCAGTGAGGCCCTTTTATATGATGTCCACATCTTTAGTGTTTACAATGATGGCTCCTAGTTTGCAGTCCTCTGGAAACTTCAGTAGCCACAGACCTTCCATGTTAATGTTTACTTCAGGGAAGTAGATACTACACAGCCTGGGAAGTTATCTAGTCCCATGGCTGCTGTGATACTGGCTTTGGAGAGTGTTGTTTACCTCTGCAGCCATGATAACAGCAACTTTGCAGTCTTCCATTATAGACATGTGCTCTTTCATGGGTGAGAGGGGTGGTAAAGTTAACACTGATCCTATCTGCTAGGATGTTGCCAATATCAGTAGGCTCTGTACATTTAGTGCCATTGAGCTGTGACTCAGAACAGATCTGAGTGTAACCATGACTTGGACCTGTCTGTTGGGCAGAGATCTCCTGCGTAGACAGTATGCAACAGAGAATATCTTGTGTTACATTCATTCTTGTTGCATGGGGCAACTATTTTAGGCCAGTAATCCTCTTGTAAGGTACTTCATTGGTCTTTCTAGCTGCTGAACGTGCCTAGTCAGATTCATCGCAGGTGTGTTGTGGTACACTCTGACAGGTCTGATGACTGCTGAGTAGTGGCAACCTTTTATGACCTACATGCACAGACCTTGGCAGTTTGTGTGTACACATAGCAGGATTTTCAGACCACTTTGTGAATGTGTTTCTGGAAGTAGAGATAACTATACACATTTGCCCATGGATCCCTTATTATCACATCCGTATTTAGCCTAAGTGCGTGAACAGGCCCAGTATGACCTTTCAGTGTGATGCTGAATTAAATCCACTACATTTGTTGGAGTGTGTGAGCATGCACAGTATGCACATTTATACTATATGTGTATGGTAAATCAAGGTGTATTTTTACAGCAGGCCTCACCTTTGTGTCATAGATCAACAGGGATCACGCTGTGCCTGCAGGAATTCCATGAGACACTTTGCATAGACTTATCAACATTTCTACATACAGGGGAGACAGCTATTCCTTGTACATTTCTACCCGTGGGCACACCGGATTGTTACTGTGGGTGTACATAGGATGTGGGTTTCAACTGACACTTATAACATTTGCTGTGCCTGCACTGCTATGTACAGGACACCATTACACTCTGTACTGTTGCCTATCGTACTGGCTTGGGGCATACTACTGTACTACAGATATTAGCATCCATTGTCACATATATTAGCTTGCGACTTCATAGCCTACACATCCCACATCACAACGCCTGGCCTGATGTTCTCTGTCTGCATAGGCATGTGGGTGAGGTTACCCATTTGCCTCATTAGGGGCATGATACAGCATTGCTTTGTGTTTGCATTAGTGTACAATTGTCCTGCTGCATCTATGCCACTGTCATGTTAACATGGCTTAGTGGTTCAGTACTGTGACTATAGTACACAGCGTCCTGGGTTCAAGCCCTGTCACTGCTTTTTATTTTCATGCTGGCCAGACCAGACTGCTTAAGGAACAGTGAAGCAGTTATGAGCATGTTTAACTGACTTTGCTCAGCTTTGGTCAACCTTGGCCAAAACTGCACAAGCAATTTTGTTTACATATACTACATATTGGTAACAGCTGTTTAGCACTGCTTTATATTGCTTAAAACATGGCAATCATGCCTCAGGTGGTGCTGCAGGGCTGCCTATGTCGGATGCACATACTACACTCCCTATACATGTTTGGAAACAGGTAGTGTCAAGTTAGGCATCCCTTTTATTTTATGTGCGAGTCAGTGAGAGGTATAATTTCCAGCGTTCCTACTGAGCCAGTGTATGTGCTATTCATTGCCTCTTTGCCAAGGCCAAGGCATACTGGGCATGCCTCCTTCTGCCTACTGGGGCAGGCTCAGGTCGTTCCTCCTCCGAGTCACGCTGTGCCTGTGCAGGCCTTGACAATGGTGGGGAGCTGTTTGGCTCTGCCCCATGCTGTTCTTGCTGCAGCTGTTTTTGGAGGATCATATTGTGTAGCATGGCACATACCATGACAATTTGGGTACATGTAGTTGGTGAGTACTGCAAGGCTCCACCAGATGTGACCAGGCACCGGAACCGTGACTTGAGCATCCCTCTGGGACATGAATCTATCCCTCCAGCATGTTCTGTTTATTGTGGTGACAAGATTTAGGTCCCTGGAGTGTGTGGCTCCAAGGGATTGGGATTTCTTTAACTGTAGCATGTCCATCAGGTCTGGGTTAGACATGGCTTTGTACATTAGGCAGAGCTCACCTCGGAGTAGGCGATATGCGACGGAGTAGAGCTGGAGTTTTTTGAGATGGTTGGCATATAGCATCTGTTTGAGGCCAGTAATCCTCTTAGTGAGGTATATCTGTGGCCTTTCCAGCTGTTGCAGATGTCTTGTGAGGTACATGCCAAATGGGGTGTTGTACTCTATGATGGGTCTAATAAGGGATGAGGAGAGAGGAATGATTACCACTTTTTTTCTGGAGGAGAACCCCTTCGTGATGAAGTGTGCCACATAGAAAGATTTCCTGACTACTGTGGCGATGTGAATATCAAAGGAGAGACTACTATCCTCCACCTGTGTCCCAAGGTCTCTTATCACACTTTCGGTGTTTTGTAGGCTACCACCTATGTGGTAATTCATGGGTACAGTATTTTTCCCAAAGGGGATGACAATGCACTTCTTGGCATTGAGCTTTAGGCCATGACTTTGACACCAAGCATCAGTCTCATTTATCATTTATCTTCAGTCACTGAAAATGACAATGGGGGCAAGCCCCCCTGCACCCACCATGTGGGGATTTGTGCACCCCACATCTCCCGCTAATTATATATACTAGTTCTGAGATCACACAATCCCAAAGGAAGGGAATATTCCCCTACCTGGGAATTGCCAGTCTCACACACCTTTCACCTATTTCCATAGTCAATCAATTGCAGTCAATGGAACTTATAAGACGCTGTCCGGTTTGATTCTCAGCTAGAACGTCTTCTGCGTGGAGACATGCGTGAATGGGCGTACCTTCATTGAAGGGTGTGCGTCACGGCTGGTAACTCGGCATGTAAAAATGAACTACCAATCATTAGTAGACCGGAGTTCCGCTGTGGTGACCTCTAACCGGGAAAAGCCGAAAGACACAAAACAAATATATATATATATATATATATACACATGTGTGTGTGTGTGTGTGTGTGTGTAAATATGTAAATATATATATATATATATATATATATATATATATATATATATATATATACATATATATATATATGTGTGTGTGTGTGTGTGTGTGTGTATATGCGTGTATTTCTCTTTGTGTGTATGTGTATCCCACCTGTTTGCATGTTTTGTCTTGCAGTGGTGGTGTGCCTGTCAGTATTTTAGGTGAAAAGACATCAGGCCTGTTAGCAGAAAGTTATAACTGTATTGCGGCAATATGACAGGTATTGTTATTGATACCTAGTATAGCTGTTTTGAATGCATGAGCACTGCAAATCCTGCAGACTCATTATATGTTATTATTGTTATTTTTGCAGTTACAATTTTGCCATTTCTCAGCTTTATTTTTGCTATGAGTGTTAAAACAGTACTGAAGAATATCCATTGAAGCATGATTTTAAAGTCATTAACCACTCATACTGCCTGGACTGCCAACTCCTTTGCATGACTTTAAGCCTTCATAAAATGTGTTTATATGGAAATTGTATTTGCTCTGTTTTAATGCAAAAGGAAATAAAGATAATGTTAAGCAGAAAAGGAATATGCTCCAGAAAAGTTATTTAATGTTCTTTTTTGTGAGGAACAGAATGGGTAAAGTCATGTTTTCAGTTATGTGAATGATTTGGCAATTGTATAACTTTGGTAAGTGGTTAGCACAGTCGTACAAACCATTAGAACCTATGGGTCCTGTTTTAAAATGAAACTTTTATGTCATGCATAAACTTTTGGCATAGTACATGTACGCGGTATTATGCCCAACTATTTTTCACAGCTGACTTAAGTCTCTAAAACTGCTAAAAGGAATATGTCAAAAGTTGAACTTTGTGAACTTTAAAAAGCACAGACTGGCCTTTTTTCCAAAATAAAATTCTCTGTCTGTTTTGTTGCCAAAGTGAACTTATGCCCTTTTCAACGATAACTTTCTGCCATTCTTTTTAAAGCAGAACAATCAACATTATATATCTAAAGCAGTCTGCAGTGACAGTAGAAATGAGGAATCATGAGGCAAAGTCATACATTTCTGCTCTGTCACATTTAAATAATCTTTCTCATAAGATCTTAAACAAGTTAAACAAACCAGTATATGGTACTTTATTATTACATACTATGAATATGATTAACGCTGCCATTTTATATTCTGAGAATTATACTTTCATTAACATGCATAATCTGGATGATGTATCATTTTATTTAGTGTTTGTGTGCAAATTAAGGCAAATATACTACCCTTCAGATTAATTCTGTAAGTCCTGAACCTCATCTAGCAAGAATATAGTTTAAGATTAGGATGTCTGGGAGCTACAAAGGTACATGGCTAACAGTTGTGAAAGATAATCATTCATCCAATCACTTGAGTGTATTGTTTTATTTCCCTCTGGGTCTGCAGGCACACAATACTGTGACATCAACATTGTGCAACAGAACAAGGTATAGGCTGAATTCCTGCACAGTGCTGGCACATATGGTTGTGAACAGTCACAGCTTCATGTTAATCATGTGGTATGACACTTCTAAGTAAAGACAACTTGTCATACCTGGCATTTACCCACTCAGACTACATTTCAAGACTACATTTCTGAATATTTTGGGGCAAAATAATATATTTTACAGGTTTATATACTTTCTTTGATCTCTAACAAAGAATTCAGATAAAATGTAAAGTTTACCAAATGTGTACTGCTTTTTTAGCTAAGTGCAGATTTTACACAAAAATTATAATGTATTAATGCTGGATGTTCTTAGCAAAGGTGGAAAAACTCTGGGTATGGTGATATGGTTGATAGAAGGAATACTTTGTAAAACTCTTCAATCCAGTCAACATGCCCTCCTCTGAGGAGGCAGTATCAGAAGTTGTTGGTGGAACTGGTTTCAGTTCAGTACATTAGGTCACTGTATCTACTGAACAGCAGAAATGCAGGTGTGGATGAGCTACAGGCAGAAATGGTGAAGGTGCTTGAGGTTCTTAGGACTTCACTGGAAACAGACATTTCATTGTTTTGTTAGAGGCTGGAAGAGTATATCTGGACTGGTTAACTATGGTAATGGTTCCCATTTTCCAAAGGGGACAGGAGGATATGTTCTAGTCATACAAAATGCCCTTCAGCATCTCTGCAAGGTCTATATCAGAGTGCAGGAACGGAGACATTATCTAGTAGCTGCATCTGTACTTCAGGAAAAGCAATTATGATTCCATCCTAGCTGGTGAAGAGCAAATCAGTCCTTTGTGCTTGAATAGATATTTGAGAGATCATGAGAGTTTACTAATATTATACTAAAAGACGCCTTAACTTTCATGGGAATTACTAATCTATACATACCTTCTTTTATGATAAGTGCTTTACACACAAATGAATTCTTATTTAACATCTTGTGTTCTCTTTGATTATTGCCAATCAGGCCTTAGATCCAGGCACAGTGCAGAGATTGCCATTATTTAAGTGATTAGACATTATCTCGTGGCTAAGAATAAAAGCTGCTTTCATTCATTCCTGGTCCTCCTTGATACCTCCTTTGACACCAGTGATGACAATATCTTAATCAAACATGTTAAGGACTATTACGATCTCATGGGCACTGTTCTTGATTGCTTTGTCTCTAATTTTTTGCGTTACTCACAAATAACAGTTTATAGGGATAATTCCCAATTCAGCCTCCCTCTGGAGTGGAGGATGCCTCATGGCACAGTCCTGGTGACATTAGTTTCCAGGGAGGACATACAAAGGAGAGGATTTTTTAGCTGTATGATGATAACACTCAGCTCTACCTCTCTTTCCCATGGGAATATGTGCCTGGCTTTACTATGATACGAGACTGTTTGAATCATTCTTCTATTGGATGGTGAAAGTTTGCTTTAACCCAGCACAGACTAAGGCACTATTATTGCATGCCAGTGTACATCTCTTACAAAATTTTCTATTTCACCCAGTTATGTATGGAAAAATTGACTGAAATTCCCTTCCCAAGTTTATGACCTGGGAATAATTCTTGTTGAAACAATGAAGGAACAACTTTCAGCTGTCATTGTGACTTCTTACTTTCAGAAAATTTTCAGAATAGTAGAGTAGCCTTTTTACCCTACTTTCAGAAAATTTTCAGAATAGTAGAGTAGCCTTTTTACCCTACACTTGCTTTTTCTAGACTAGACTACTGCAGTGCCATTTACCTTGGCCTGTTGGATGGAGTTTTGGCATAACTTCATATGGTACAGGAGACTGCAATGATGTTATTCATTACAAGTTCCCTTTCTTGTCATATTATTCCATTTTATTTAAATTCTTACATGTTTGTTTATTTATTTGTTAAACAGGCAAAAGGACTGGTCCAAAGGCCCCTCTCAACTATGACCCAGGGTGAGACAGCATTAAGAGAAAATATCACAAATAGATGTAGAGATACACAACAGACATACTACAGATAATCTTGAAATCTAGTCATACAAATTCAGAAGTCTGACAGTAAAGAACATTTGAATGTCTAGAGATCTGTGGTCAGGAATATTGCATTAAAGGTTTTAGTCTGAAATATTATCAATTAAAATCTCTGAATCATTTGTACTTATTTTCAACAAAGAGGTGTTCTTTCATGGTTTTGAAGGCTAGACGAAATTGTTGCATTGCCATATCCAGTGATAACATTATTGAAGCTACTAAGAGCAGTCATAACAAATGTTTTCTGACTTTCTACAGCTTTGAAGGGGTGTCTTGTATATGAAATTACTTCCTCATTGGTCTTTATAAGAGGTAGGTAGAGATTTTGACTATTAGTTTGGAAGAGAGTAGTGGACATTTATGTTGAATGACTAGTCTGGCTAGAAAGACAGACGAGACAAGTGTCTCATGCTGTTAGAGGAAACTAATTAACTGCATTAAGACAGCATTGGTGAGTTCTGGGATCTGAGTTATAAAGAGGCACATAATACTGGCAGGGCCTTGTTGTTGTATTGCATTATGGGATAGGGACAAGACAATAATTCTGTTTTACAGTAGCCTTTCAACTGTGTGAAATCTGTATTGGTCTTAAGTTTAGTATGGTGATAAAATGATAGTGCTAGGTCTATATGTTAATCTACAAATAGTATCTATGCTGTTACACTTGTGAGATAGATAGGATTTTAGTCAGCAAGTTATAGTGGTTTGGGAAGATTGTTGAAGTTTCTGTAAGTACCATAAATTATACAAGCAGTTTCTTGGAGCTGATAGCAAGTACATTTGGGTAAACCATAGTGTAGTAAAAATTGCCTTGAGGCTTTGTTTGCATGGGGGTGGCATGTTTACCTCAGCTAAGTCATTTTCATACATTTTTACAGTGAGGGAGGGGAATTGTTGATTTAAGTCATTTAGAAAGATAGAGATGAGAATTGGATCATGAACAGAACTTTGGGGGACATCTGATGTGGGAGGTCCTGAACTTGATATGTTTGAGACACTGCTAAAGATTCTGTTACATAGGTAGTTAAAGAACAAATGTAGTACACTGGAATGTCAATTGAGTCATACAAGACCTCTTTAGCATGGAGACCTGGGGAGAAAAGCTCCAAAAATGTTTAGAGAAATTTTGTAACAACAATAACAACTAATGTTTGTAGTATAGTTATTATAAATTCAGCATAGGCCTGCTGCCTAGGTCAGTGTGCCAAATAGCAGTTGTCAAATAAGAAAGTAAAACAGGGGACTGCAAATAGGGTAAGCCAGTTGCAGAAAGTGTGGGACACAAAAATACAAGAAAGACAGAGATCAACAGTTAAATGTTGACAGAAATCCAAAATACTAAAATGTGTAAAAATCTAGAAGATTTAGTGTAAAATTGTTGGTGGTGGTGGATTGCATTGATAATCCTCATGATCAAGGTTACAGAAAAAAAAAGTTTAAGGGTTCACATCAATAGTTATGAAAACAACAAAACAACAAAATCTGTATCTGAGACTCTGTATTTTGAGAGAAGGAGAAGTGTGGGGGAGGGGTGGGATAAGTGCAACTGATTAACCAAGAGAGGAAAAGCAGGGACAGACTTTAGAGTTAGAGACAAGTGTAGAAATTTTTATTGAAACTGTTTTGAGTTTGAGGTTTTCTGATGGCAGATATCATCTGGTTCCAGAGTTTCACCTCATAACATGATTACAAGGCAATGTATTTATCTTTAGAGTGGAATTCTCCTCAGAAACAGTACCACTTAATCGGTATGATTAGGCAAGGACATTTGGATCAGCAAACAACAAAGATGCAACCCTTACATCCCAAAGCTGCATACTCTCCAAACTCAAAACATGCCTTAATATCCTAATAATGAAAAATCACAAATAGGGAGGAGACTAGATACGTCCTTAGTGTGAGCCTATACCCACCTCAAACATATCTGACTTGTCACAAAGACTATGGATATAGTTCTCGCTCTTCAAATACAAGGTTCCAAAAGCATGCAGCAACTGTCCTAGGAGCATGTACTGTTGTAGCACCTCACACAATTGGTCGTAGGTCTTCTCCAAATCCACAAAACATATGTAGTAAATACCAGTAAACTCCTCTGACATCCTCAATATGTGCAAAAAGATAAAGCATCACTCTACTTTTATACATCTAGGACAGAATCTTCATTACTACTCAGTATTCAATGTTTGACTACTGGGCAGCATTTTCTTTTCAGCATCCTGACATACACTTTAGCAGAGAGGCTTAGGAGTATGACACCTCTGTAGATGTAATCCATCTTCTTGATCCCTTTTTGGAAATTGGGTTCACTACCTTAGTTTGTCAGTCCAGTGGTATTGTGTGAGCCTTCCACACAAAATCTAAGATACATGCACACCATGATAACCCAATACTGTCTAGCTTCTTCAGTTTTCCTGGCAGGATTTCTTCCATTCCTATATCCCTGCTACAGTTGAGATTTTTAATTACTGCAGTGACATCTTGAGCGAAAATAGATGAGATTCCACAACATGCTTCTGGTACTGGCACCTCAGAGGAAGGTATGTCCTATGGATTAAAGATTTCAAAGCGCTCCTTTCACTTCTCAGCAATGTCCCCAGTGAGGTCAGCATTTATTAACCTTTCCTGAGATCTGCTTGTGCGATATCCTTCCATCTCTTCCTGCAGCATGAGATAGCTTCCCAAGACCTGTGAGTCATTCTGTATGACATTTCCAAAGTCCTTCCACACCTGGCCTTTTCTTTGGAAATTGCTGCAGCTGTTTTCCTGCCTTATCAGTACTGTCCAGTCTAGTCCAGAAATCCTTTCATTTAGCATGGCAAGAAAGGTCTTTCTTTTTATTCTGATAACTTTTATCATCTCTGGTGTTCACCATGAATCTTAAGGTTATTGCTTTGATGAGCACCAACCACTTTTTGGTCACAGCTCCTTGCTATTGAGGAGCTGTACAGAGCAATGCAGACTTCATATCCACATCCTCCTCAGGTATGTGGGGCTCTTCTGAAGGTGGAATGTGAGATCATGACACTTGGACTAAGCATTCCCAGGAGAATCTCTCTATATACAATTAGGCTTTGTGGACTTGTCTAAGCCATCCATATTAGTCATTTCAAAACAGTTGTCATTTGACAGCTTACCAATTCCCTTGAGCCAAGAGTTCAGAACATACAATGTCATATTTTCAACTTTGTGATGAAGTTGTGTGTTGCTTATTGTGTGACATGATTGTTTTACTCTGAAGTATGATGCCAGCCATCAACAACACAAAAGGAGTCAAAGTAAAACCATTTCACACATAACTAAAACCCTCCAAAGTCTCACATTACCCTCCAGTATTCATGCTTCCTATTTTAGGGAAATCCTATAAGTTATCTATACTCAGATCTCATAATTTATCAGTCAATGTCACATACTCTCCTTTAAACAGCATTATTTTTGGTCTGGTTGTAGCATAGTAACTGCACTCTGGACTCTTACCGATGAAATCCTGCTAGCCACAGATAAAAGAATGATAACAGGGGACATATTCCTAGACCTTACCAGGACACTCAATCTTGTAGATCATTCTCTTAAACCATCTAGCTGAATTATGGATTAGCTCAGATGCCATTCTATGGTTCTAAACTTTCTCTCTGTAATTGTCACATTTAACTGTACAATATCACATTCAACTCTCATTGAAAAGGAAGTTCATTAAGGCTCAATCCTTGCCGTATTATTCTGTAGCTACATTAACAAGCTGTCTATTGATCATCCTTACTTCTCTGTTTTGCTCTTTGTTGATGACATAGTCTTATCCTATTCCGGTCATTCCCTTTTAATACAGCAACAGAAACTTCAAGCAGACCTCCTATGTCTTATTGACTGGGTCAACAATAAAAGCCTTCTTCTAAACTCTTCTAAAACTAAAACTGTGCTCTTTGGTACTAAAAAAAATCTCTGCATATCCTCTAATTCATTACAGATGTCAGAACGCAATAATATTATAATAGAAAATAGCAATCCCTTCAAATATCTGGGAATCTGGTTAGATCCCTCTCATAAGTTCCATCTCCAATTAGAAAATACACAGAAAAAGATTAACTAACTCTTGTTCTAGGTAGAAGAATTTCCACATTTCTCTTTCTTGCTACTACAACAGCCATAAGCAAAGGCATATTGCTTTCTCATCTGAAATATGGTCTTGCACTAATAGCTGCAGCAACTAAAAAGAACACCAGAACAATTCAAACCAACCTCAACCATCCTCAGTAGCATTTATTACTTCATCAACCATTCCTCAAAGCATAAACACCATTGTAAGACCCTTAAAGAACCCAAATGCCTTTCAGTCAAAAGAAAGGTTCAACCCACTATTCGTGTTACAACTATTCAAACTACTAAATAATCAAACATTCTCCCCTTTAGCAGGAAGGTCATCAGACAGACTCCATTCTATAATCTAAGAAATCATGACTACTGAAGACCCCTTCTTTGAGCCCCCAAATGTAACCTTCATTGTACAGATCAATGTTTCTCCATTCTAGGACCTAAACAATGGGAATCATTTCCACCATCTCTTAAAGATAATTCTTAATACTCCAAATTCAAATCACAGCTAAAAATTAATCTCCAGAAACAAGCAAAATGCAACTGCTTTCTTTCAGGTCACATAATGTAATGTTCAACAACATTTTTCTAACCATCTCTCAACTTAACTCCTTAGCCTCTCATCTTCATCCTTCTTGCTATGCATTGTATATAACTGAACTATCAAAAACATGCCTTCATGCATTTATACAATTTGTATATAAATCCAGCGGAGGTCTTCCTTTATTTATCATTATTAGTAGTAGTACTGTTATTATTATTATTGTTATTTTTATGATCCTAATTATCTACATTCTCTGCAGGAATGGAACTGTGGTAGTTTATCTTTTTTTTTTTTTGTTCTTGTCTGAGACTGAAATTAGTCGTTCATGATCAAATGCTCTGCCCTGATTAACAAATTCAAATACATAAATAAGGTAGTTCTGTGATGTAATATCTTGTGGCTGAAGTACTGCTTTCAGAATGCTATGAAATTGAGATAGATGCTATGATTTTTACTAAAGTATTTTATCGCTAACTGCCAACATTCACAATGACCTGCCAAGACACTTCAGAGTAAAGCAGTCATATTGTACAATGAGTAGCATAGTTATCATCAAACAGATTGAAACACAGACACACAAACGCATGCACACGCAGGTACACGCAAGCACACTCACACATACACACACACACACACACACACACACACACACACACACACACACACACACACACACACACGCGCACACACACACACACACACACACACACGCACATGCACACGCACAGACACCCACACGCCCACACACCCACACACCTACACACACACACATACACACACACACAGAAATATACACACACGCACACATATACACACACACACACACACACACACACACACACACACACACACACACACACACACACACACACACACACACACACACACACACACACACACACACTCTCTATTTTCCAAAGTTTTATTGGGAAAACTGCTGCCACTGACTTCAAACCCTGCCTGACACTATGATTCTTGTCATCAACAAGTCCTCTCCAGGCATCTCTGAATTGTGCCCTGTACTGACAGGGTCTGTCTGCTGTGAGAGCACTTGAGAATGGATTATTCCTTCTCAATGCAAACTCTTATTAGGTATGAGACTTGACAGGAGATTGAGCAAGATGGGGCAGGCAGAAGTTATCAAACTGAGGTCCACAGTTTTTTTCTTAACCATGACATCCCTCTCTCATATGCTGATGTTATCTTGTGATGCTGAGTGGGCAATGGGAAGCAGCCTTGAGTAATTTACCTGCAATGGGCACAAGGGTATCTACACCTTGTCTGCCCTTCTGCCTCATCTCTCCAGCCTAGTATTCCCTCCCTTAGCTCCAGTCTCCACCAGAGCTCCACTTGATTGAGGTACAGCATGCTTCTCCACTAGGACAGGCATACCCACCCTACCTTTCTGCACCATCAATCACCCAAGATGCTAATTTAATTGAACTATGGTCATTAGGGCTTTATCTGTCTGGGCCACAGATGCCAGAATAATGTATATTCCAATGGATGCAGCCTGAGTCTTTTGAAAAAAATTAAGTTATAAACTGACAAATTAAACAAATGTTCAGACCTCTACTACTGCAAGTATTACTAAAGAAATAACATCAAGCTGCTCAAAGCAAAATCATCTTTATGGTGGTAGCATTCATTGTATTCGTAATTGTAAATTTGATTTTGTAAGCAGCAATAAATACATTAAATGTTAATTTAAATTTGATTTTGTTAGCAGCAATAAATACATTAAATGTTACTGTTGCAAGGTTTTGTGAGCAGCTTACAATATATCAGTAACCACTCAGGATACACCCATACAAACAGTATCATACTTTTTTCATTCAGCTGGGATCTTTCGTTTGAGACTAAACAGTACTTTCTGTTTTATTTGACAGCTGAGATGTTTACAAGAATAAGAAAATGACAATATACATAATTAGAAAACAACACTTAAGATCATTCTAGCTGCATGGGAAAGTGGTCCAGGTATGAATGCAATTTTATTACCCAATGCTTTTCAAGAGACTTTATGTATCATAATTTTGCAGTTATTAATGTAAATATGTGCGAGCAATTTTAGACACATAAAGGTGTTACACACAGCAAATTGAATTATAATTTACATTAGCTTGCCCCAGTAACTTTTTTTTTCTTTGTTTTTTTTTCTGTGACTGATAGAGCTGCTTTCTGTTACCTGCTCCATTTTGTTTTCTGTTTTAAGAATTCTGCTTTGCCTGATATTTTTGTTCTATGTACACTTAAATTATCTAGACTGCGCATTTTCACATTTTTTTCCATTGGATAAATTGCCTCTTGAGTATAGAGTTGCCACCTTTCGTTGTGGCTAACACTGGAGCAAGGCCACGCCCCTTGCATCACCCACATCCCACCCATCTCCTGCCCAGTGAGTGATACTTAAATATTCAGTGAAATTCTGGACCTTTGTCTTTGTCTGAAAAGATTTCAAGCCTGTATGAACTAAAGCACTGCTGGTGATTCCTTGCTGTGCTTTCCCACCACCCTCCACTTTGTTGCTCTGCTTTTTTAAACCTGGTGGATTTAAGCTGCCCCCACTACTGTAAATTGAGCTTAATAAGCTCCTCCCGTTTTACACTGCTGTTGATATCCTGAATTATTAAATTGCCTTTCTTTGTGCTTATTTTGAAAAAGTACATTTTGCCTCACATTGTTCTACATGATCTGGCTTCATTATCTAGCTAGTTGTTGGATAAAGTAGTGTATTTTTGCACTCTAGAAAACACTTGCTTTTACATCAAAAGAAGTTGGTAGATTTTTTTATATAGTGCACTAGGAGGTAGCATGGTCTGTTTAGGTTGGAGAAGCACTTGAGATTTCTGAATGTAGTTTTATTGGCTGAGGGGCTTATCAATCTGCTTATCTTGTTTTTTAGTGTCTTTATAAATCCTGTACAATTGATTTGTTCATTTATTCAAAGTGAAGTATTTTTATGAATTATCACAATTTTATAAGCTGTTTAAAGTACACTGCTATAGACATATCTTTAAGTTTGTTTGTGCTAGCATTTCATACCTTTTAAGGTTGTTTATGGTAACATTTCACTCCAGACAATCCTTTACTGTGCTTTTACATTAGGAGGACTGGGATTATTCATCTAGTGGCAGTAGGTGTTCACCAGGTCTATGTGAGCTGGGAAACACACAAAAGGTTAGTAACACAGCACGCGGAATCTGAGACCATCCAAGTGCAACTGACAGCGGGTAAATTGACTGTTCAATTTATAGCTTGCTACATATCTCCCACCTTGTCTCAGGAAGCTCACACAGCATTCCTGAGAACATTAGAAAGTATGAAGATTCTACCCAACACCATGCTACTGGGTGACTTCAACTATCCAAACATTGACTGGGAAAACTACTCAAGCTCAAACGTCCTAGCCCAATGTTTCCTTGAGTTTATAAACTCAAACGCCCTTGAACAGCTGGTCACCACTCCCACAAGAGGTGACAACATACTGGACCTGGTCATCACCAACATGGGGAACCTATGTTCCACACCTGAGGTAAACTCATCATTGGTAAGATCAGATCACAAACTAATCACACTGGACATCCACATCCCGACCCCCCCCCCAGTCAAGGAAATCAAGGTAAAAAACTTCTCTGAAGCCAACTTCACACTCCTCAAGACCGAGGTGGGAAGTTTCAAAGCTCCCAATGAAATGGAGAATGATGACCCATCGGCAGAATCCTTTACAAGTGCATTCTATGAACACCTTCAAGAATGCATGGACCGAGCCATCCCAAGTAAAAACCAAGACCAACTCCTCAAAAAAGAGGAAGCCAGTCTGGTGGACCCCGGCCATAAATAAACTTTACAACAGAAGGAGGAAACTCCTGCAAGATAGAACAAAATCCCAAAATAAGACGGCATCTCTAATTAACATCAGTAAAAAACTGCGCTCCCTCATTAAATCATTCAAGGCCAACTTCGAAAGAAAAATAGCCAATGACTCTAAGGATAACCACAAGGCCTTCTTTAACTATGTCAAGAGTCTAGGGGCAAACTCTCAGATATGCTCCGAGCTAGTGCATAATGACCATAAATACACTGAACCAACTGACATTGCCAACATCCTGACTGACAAGTTCAGTGCAAACTTCACCCCTCCCTCTCCAGCAAAGGGGCTAGCACCCATCCCAGAAGAATGTGGCACTCCAGATATCTCAGACACACAAGTAAATACAGCCATTGCAAAGGCCAAAAACACAGCATCAATGGGACCAGATGCTATCCCAGGTTGTGTCTTACACGAGCTTCAAAATAAACTAACCCCCCATCTCAAATCACTATTCAAACTCAGCCTCTCTACAGGCTATGTACCCAAAGAAGGGCATACAGCAACAGTCGTACCACTCCACAAAGGTGGTGCCACAACTGATCCTGGGAACTATTGCCCTATAAGCTTGACTAGCTTGGTCTGCAAAGCCATGGAACGCATTATCATGGAGCTCATTAACAGGGACATTGGGAACCTCCAGAAACTGGACCCCAACCAGTTCGGCTTTGTTAAAGGCAGATCTTGCCACCTGAACTTGGTCAACTTCTTCGAAACAGTCACTAAGGCCATAGATGAAGGGAAGGTGGTCCACACAGCATATCTGGACCTTGCTAAGGCATTCGACACCATCCCACACTCAGGAATCATAGACAAACTCACCAGCTTAAATATTAACCCCTATGTCACAAGATGGGTTGCCAATTGGCTCTCAGACAGAACCCACACAGTAAGAGTGGTAGGCGCCATGTCTGACTCTAAACCAGTCACAAGCGGAGTCCCACAGGGCTCAGTCCTGGTGCCCCTCCTGTTCGGTATATATTTCTCCAAAGTACAGGCAAAGGTGGAGGGACTGTGGCTAACCAAGTTCGCAGATGACTGTAATTTGGGTGCAACAACTGACTCTCCAGCTGACACAGACATCCTGCAAAAGGGTCTCACAGAGACAAACACCTGGTGTCAAAGTCATGGCCTCAAGCTAAATGCCAAAAAATGCATAGTAATCCCATTTGGGAAAAACAAAGTACCTACAAACTACCACATAGATGGGAATCCACTAAGTACAGAAGTAATTAGGGACCTGGGTACCCAAGTAGATAGCATGCTCTCCTTTGACAACCACATAGCCAAAACGGTCAGGAAATCCTTCTATGTGGCACACCTGATCACAAAGGGTTTCTCATCCAGATCCAAGGAGGTGATTGTGCCCCTTTACTCCTCACTCATTAGGCCCATAATAGAGTACAATGCCCCATTTGGGATGTACCTCACTAGACACCTGCAACAACTAGAAAGACTACAGAAGTACCTCACTAAGAGGATTAAGGGCCTTACGACTAAAAAAGCTCCAGCTCTTCTTAGTCACTTACCGTCTTCTCAGAGGTGACGTATGTCTGACCTATAGGGCCATGTCAAACCCTGAACTAATGGACATGCTTCACCTCAAAAAAATGAGATCCCACAGAATCACTCGTTCTAGCGACTTGAACCTATGTACAACAATAAACAGGACATGCTGGAGGGATAGATTCCTGTCCCAGTGACTCCCCTCACTCTGGAATAGAATCCCAATCCATATTCGACGGAGCTCTTCTCTGACCCTTTTCAAGAGAAATATTGATGAGTGGATGGGTAATCATAAGTTCTACCCTGGGATCACTTCAGGAACCCTGTTGACAGAGGCCCTGGTTACTAATCTAATGGGGAGGCGAAAGCCATCACTCTGTGGCTAGGCTTATAAACGCCCATGGGCAGATAGCCTAGTACTTACCTATGAACCTATGAACCTAAGTATTTTTTGCACTTCTCTGCATTTGATTTGCACTGTTCTTATCCCTAGGTAGCATAGACTAGACTCAGACCTACTGAATCTTGCCTGTTATTGATACACTTGAGCACTAAACCGACCATTTTACATTAAGAAAGACCCCACCCTGCACCCTTGTGACAAAAGAGTGTGGATACAGCCTTATTTGAGCTGGGACTTGCTGGAGAAAGGTTTACTGTGTACTTTCCTATTGGTAGATTAGCATAAAAGTGTTTAATTTTACCTGTTTTTAAGACTCATGCTTGCCTGGTTGACCTCAATTAACTGGAGCTGCTCTACATTTGGGATCTTTTGCCAGAGGTCTAGAGTATTTCTGCTAAAATCCAAGGCATCCAAAGCAAAAAACAAGAAAATAAGTATATTTTGTAATTCATCAGCACTTCTTGAAATGTATTTTATCTAATTGCTGAATATTTTCTTCGTGTTTCACTGTTGCAGTCATCACACTTGGGTTATCTGCCCTGCAGGTAGCTCTCAGTCGACCCGAATACCAGAGACTTAATATTTCTGGGTCGGTTGCTGTCGCTCCTGGACTGACGTCAGGTCGTCAGGGGTATAAAAACAGTCATCTGACACCATTACATCAGTCTTTCTTGCCGAGGAGGAGCCCAAAGTAAAAGCAGTTCGCAAGTGCTGCTTGGCCGCTATCTAAAGGTTTTCATTTTCGTTGAATAATCCTGAAGTCTTCTAAAGCTAAGTACCCCATTGGGGATCCTTTTTTCTTGCTCTAACTGATGTCAGAAAAAGTTAACAATTGGCTTGCCTGTGGAAAGCAAATACCTCACAGAGATTTTCACACTTACTGCATCACCTGATTAGGCCCAGACCACGACATCCCTCGCTGTCAGTTTTGTGCCTTGTTTAATGCCGGAACCATTCATCAGGCTCTTTTTGTCGCTAAATTCTTTCGCTGTCAATCTCAGTATTCTGAAATGGCTTTGGTATGCCATCCGACTACCGATTTTCCAAAAAAAGTAGGGATAAAGACAGAGACAGACCACATAGGTCAAAAACTGCTGACGATGCTTCTGTTAAGCTAGTTGCCAGTCTGTTGGTACTCAGTGAGGCACCTTTGCAGCCCCTGATGCCCACTTTAGTGGATTTGCAGGCCACTGCTGAGACCCATTCGGAGTCTGGTATGCCATGAGATGCTTCTTCGACTATGGAACCTGTGGATGTCTCTACCATGGATGGATCCAGAGCCGCTGTGCAGGCACTGGCTTCTGAGGCAGTTTTTCTCTCTACCAATGTTCAAATTAAACCGACAACTTCATTTTTAACCAAAACTACCGGGTTTCTTAGGCCCAGAGTACGCACTACACCTAGAAAACCCACAACCAAAGTGCATGCTCAGGCCCCGATGCCACAAAAACAAATGCTTAGAATGGCTGAAGACCTTATTACACTGATTAGGGGAAGTCAGCCTTACCTTGCAAAGAGACAAAGAACCAAGTCCCCTTCAGGTTCTACAGACCAGGAGTCCAATGACTTATAAAGACATGCCCTTATCCACCTATGAGGATTCAGATGCAGAGGAATCCATTCCCTCTGCCTCCCCTCCAGAGGATTTTTCTTTTGGTGAAACCTTGCATACTTTAAGAGAGCATTTCCATTGGGAATGCCAAGACTATCCTCAGTCCAAAAAGAGACTCAGAGAAGTTTTAGAGTTGCCTCAGCGCAGACCTCTAGCTATACCCCCTGTCCTGGATGTTGTGGATGATGTTTTCATGGAATCCAGTCTTACTCCTGATACTTTACCTCCTGCCCCTAGGAAACCTGACAGGTACTACAGAGTACCTGATACTCACAAGTTTCTGTTCAAGAATCCTACTGCTGACCCAGAGATCATTTTCCAGGGCCCTAAAGGTATCAAGGCTACTACAGCCAAGAATCCCACCCTTTCAGACAGGGATTCCAGATTCCAGAGCTTTGGACAGATGGGGTAAGAAGGTATATACATCTGCAACTTTTGCTATCAGGGCTTTGAATTTCCAGTTTCACATGCTGAAGTATCAGCAACATATTATGGAACTTATTAAACAAAAAGTGGTAACTTTTCCAGACTGTGCAGAAAATAAAGAATTGCAGGAGCTTATGCACTCTGCAAACCAAGTTAGTAAGCATATTTTGCAGTGTGGCTTTGATGCCCTAGAAGTATCTTGCAGGGCAGCAGCCACTGGCTCTGTACTGGGAAGACATGGTTGGCTGAAGGAGCAGACCTTGCCAGATCATGTCACATCTAAATTACTAGACGCTCCTTTGAATAAGGAATCTTTGTTTGACTCCAAAGCAGAAGAAGTTCTTAAAAAGATGGAAGAAAAAACTAAATCTATGCAGACTGTTAAAGAATTCTTAAAAGTGCAAACACCTAGATTCAGTAGGCATTGCCCTTCAAAACACTGGTCCTTTCCAGCCCCCTCCAGGCCTTCTCAAACAAGACCCAGGGGAAACAGACCACCGAAACTACATGCTCAGGGTATGCAGAGATTTAAGCAATGGAGTGCCCCCACTCCTAAAGCAGGTAGTGGTAAGTCAACTCCTTATGGAAAAAGCTCACAATGACTTCTTCAATCCACTTCCCAGCCATGTCCAACTGCTTGTGCCCATATGAGGAAAACTTGCCCTTCATGCAAAAAACTAGATGTCCATCACCCAGGACCGATGGGTCCTCAACATTGTATCCCAGGGATAAAATTTTATTTCCATTCTCTGCCAACCCCAAGTGGTTTTCCATACCTTCCTCCAAACAAGTGGGCAGAGGCTAAAAAACAAGTACTTTCCCTGCTCAATATCAGAGCTATTCAGCCAGTACCAGTAGAACAGAGGGGTCATGGATTCTACTCCAGACTCTTTCTGTAACCCAGGAAAGAGGGTTATTGGCACCCAATCCTAGATCTTTCAATTCTAAACACCTTCCTGCTGGTACCAAAGTTCAAAATGCTTACCCTGCAACAGCTTCGTCCTATGTTAGCCAAGGATGCTTGGTTAGTCACCCTAGACTTAAAAGAAGCCTGTCTGCACATCCCTATAATGGAGTCATGCAGGAAGTATCTATGTTTCAGGGCAGGATCTATGCATTATCAGTTCTCTGCACTTCCCTTTGACTTATCTACTGCACCCAGGGTATTCACAAAATACCTGGCTCCAGCCATTGCATACTGCAGGCAGAGAAATATCCAAATTTACCCATACTTGGATGACTGTCTGATTCAGGCAGACAGTCAGGAGTTGCTACTTCAGCACCTGGCATTTGTAAAAAAAACTTTCTCACTTCCTTGGGGTATACCATCAATGAAAAGAAATCACAACCGGTACCCAGTCAAAAGATTGTATTCCTGGGAGCAAGCTTGGAAACAACAGCCAGATGGCATTCCTCACTTCAGAAAAACAAGTTTATCTGACAGATTACTTCAAACAAATGGCCACCAGAACCCAGCTATCTGCAAGAAAAATACTACAAGCCCTAGGGTTCATGGCCTCATCTATACTGTTAATTCGATATGCAAGACTGCCTATGAGAAAACTTCAATGGTACTTAAAAATTCTTTGGTGCCAACATTCTCAGGACCTGGAAACAGTCATTCCTATCATACCCTGTCTAATGACAGAGTTCCTTTGGTGGGCAGAAGCATGCAACCACAACAAGGGACTGACATTCACTCTAGCCCACACTGCCCAGACCCTGACCACAGATGCATCAGACTATGCATGCGGGGTTCAAATGGCTGGCAACTGTATTCAAGGCCACTGGTGCACAAGTCAAATTCATCTGCACATCAACCAAAAAGAGATGCTAGCTGTACAAAATGCCCTAACAGCTTTCAGATCCCTTCTCCTTCCAGGACAACTGCTGATAAAAACAAACAACACCACAGTTATGTGGTGCATCAACAAGCAGGGAGAAACCCATTCCCACCCACTCTGCAGGTTAGCAATGGCCCTGTGGACCACGGCATTGGACATCCAAGTCCATCTACTAGCTCAATTCCTGCCAGGCAAACTAAACTCACTGGCAGACAACTTAAGCAGAAATCTCCTAGACCCACATGAGTGGAAATTGGAGCCCAGCACCTTCAACCTTCTGATTCAGAAATGGGGGACCCCAGAGGTGGATCAGCTTGCCTCCCCCTACAACCACCAGCTCAGCAAATTCTGCACCAGGAATCCTCACAACAGGGCCTGGAAAGTGGATGCCCTATCCTTCAATGGGAAAACCTATCAATCTATGCCTTTCCCCCAATGCCCCTTCTCTTAAGAGTATTACTTAAGATAAAACAGGACATGCCAAGGACAATTCTGATTGCCCCAGACTGGCCATGTCAGCACTGTTACACACTTCTATGCAGAATGACAATGGTGCCACCCTGGCACCTACACCAGACCCCAAACCTGCTCTCTCAGCAGGAGGGGCAGATCTCACATCCACATTTGCAAACCCTAAATCTTGCAGCCTGGCTTATTCCTTGAATACCCCACCAGCAACCCTAAGCAAATATGTGCTGGACGTCATCCTTGAATCCAGAAGACCCAGTACAAGGAAATCCTATGCTGATAACTGGAAAAGGTATTGTTCTTGGATTAAGTTGAAAGGAGAGGACACAGCATTGCCCTCCTTACCTCTAATCCTGGATTACCTAGCAGAACTATTCCACAGAGGCCTGTCCTTCTCCTCCATTAAGATCCATGCCTCTGCCATCTCGGCTCATTACAACACTAAGCCACCTCTATTCTCTCACCTCTCATCAAACAATTCCTGAGAGGAGCAAACAACTTAAGGCCTCCAAGGAGAGCACCCACCCCTGCTTGGGACCTTAACTTTGTACTGGAAAAGCTCATGCTTCCCCCTTTGAACCTGCTGCTTCAGCAGAGTTAAAATTCCTCTCCTGGAAAACAGCCTTGCTTCTAGCCATCACTGCAGCTAGAAGAGTGTCTGAGCTACAAGCACTGATGGCTGCGGAACCCATCATTATTTTCCATGCTGACAGGGTCTCCCTTAAAACTAACCCTTCATTTATGCCTAAAGTGGTGTTCAGTATGGCTCTCAACCAATCCATCCATTTGCCATCCTTCTTCCCTAATCCTCTAAATTAAGGAGAAAGGATCCTGCACTCTTTGGACATGCACAGACAGCTCAGATTCTACCTTGATAGGACTAAGCCCTTCAGAAAATCTGACCAGTTACTAGTCAGCTTTGCAACAGGGGCAGAGGGCAACGCCATTTCAAAACAAACCATTTACAAATGGATAGCACACTGCATCCATTTCTGCTACAAGCACAATGGAAAACCAACCTCTCAGGGGGTTAGGACACATTCCACTAGGGCAACATCTACGTCTACAGCATTTCTCAGGGGAGTCCCTACCAGGGATATCTTGGAAGCTGCTACCTGGAGTTCTGTACACACCTTCATCAAGCATTATCACTTGCCTATCTTTTCCAAATCCAGGGCAGGTTTTGCTACAGCAATCTTGCAAGGCCTACTAGCCAGCCCTAACTCTTCTTGACTGCCTCCACCCTTCCTCAGCTTTGGGAATCCTCCCAAGTGTGATGACTGCAACAGTGAAACACGAAGAACATAGTACAGTTGTGTACACTTGCCATAAATGTAGATGTTCGAGTGTATTCACTGTTGCAGTCCTGGTTTCCCTTCCACCAGCCCCCTGGTTTTCTCTATCTCTTTCTCTCTCTCTCCTCTCTATGGCTATTTCTACTAGTATTGGTATTTACTTTTTACTGGTGGTGTCTCCCCACCATAACCTAGCTCACTATTTGAGGGCTCCTGACATTCGGGGCAAGAAAAACTGATGTAATGGCATCGGTTGCCTGTTTTTATACCCCTGATGACCTGACGTCAGTCCAGGAGTGACAACAACCGATGCAGAAATACTAAGTCTCTGGTAATCGGGCTGACTAAGGGCTACCTGCAAGGCAGATAACCCAAGTGTGATGACTGCACAGTGAATACACTCGACATCTACATTTATGGTAAGTGTACACAACTGTACTTTCTGATACCTGGTAAATAGCATATGCTAGATTTAGACCTGCTGAATCTAGCCTGTTATTGATACACTTGAGCACTAACCAGCCATCTTATATAAAGAAGGGATCCCTGCACCCTTGTGGCAGAAGAGTGTAGATCCAGCCTTGTCTGAACTGGGAATTGCTAGAGGAAGGTTCATTGTGTGCTTTCCTATTGGCAGATTAGCTTAAAAGTGTTTTAATTTTGCCTGTATTTAAGCATCATGGTTGCTTGCTGCAGATCACCATGCAACAGGGGGCTAGCGGTGTCCTGTATAGATGCAAATGCCTTATTACTCAATTTTTCCGAGACACCTGTCAGTGTAACCCTTCTAAGCTTTCCTACTGTACTACAGGCAACTCAGTTGTGCACTAAGCAGTGCTTCCACATTTAATAACCATAGCCTTTAACAGAACAACCACAAAAACTGATCAAGCTAGCCTACTCACTTCCCTAATAGTACATATGGTAGAAACCTACTATAAGAGATGGTCAGTTTCCCATCATTTCACCAGCCAGTCTGATTGACATGGGCATCCTGAGGCAATGTTGTAATTGTCTCATGTATACTTATAACCACTTACTCCTAAAACAAATACCCTATATGAGAGATGTAATTACATTGTAGAACTGGATTCATTTCTCTCATATAACAACAAACTGGACTTCAAACTGGTTGTCAGCACACACACAAAATAAGGTCACAACATATAAACCCACATACGTGGGGGTATGTGCTGGAAGCCTATCAAAAGATCAGAGATCTCCCAAACATGAATCACTTGCACGCACTGCTATGCAAATAGAAACCACTACACATAATAACACATACACCAGGGTTTCAGCAAATAAGCCCCTAAGGCAAAACACCTAAAAGCCTAATGTCTTGGTCAAAGATGACTCCATACTGAGACAAAGAGATGTCCCCCTCACCAGACTGGACAAGGAGAATGTCATGGTCAGCTGTCTGTCAGGTGCCAGGATCCATCAAATCACACATGCACTCAAGTCAATCAACAACAAGTATCGTTATGACTCTGTCATAGTCCATGTTGGAGTGAATGACCTGAGATGTACCGAACTCTCAGATTGTGTGTCCCAGGCAGGTATAACCTTAGCCATAAGCAGCATTCTACCTTCACCCAGGATGATGCCACAATATAAACAAAATGACTGAGTTCAACAATTGGCTTAGCTTGTGGTGTCAGTCCAGGGGGATCCAGCATCTGTCAGCCTGGGAAGGCATGGTCGACAGGCCAGAGATGGTCTGCACCTGTCTACTGTAGGCTTTCAGATGCTGGGAAAGGTGCTTCCCTCTCCTATAGTACCTTTTTTAGGAAATGTCAAATCAACAAAATTTCTGATGTAACAAAATACACACGAGACAAACTCAAGATTCTGCTGCTTAATGCTAGGAGTCAAAACATGAAACTGCACTCCCTGAAAGCACTCCTCACCTTGTAAGATGCTGACATCTGTGCAGTCACTGAGACATGGTTCAAGGCCACGTACAAAACCCTGCCATGCAAAGCTACAATGCCTTCCACACATTCAGACCTCAAAATGAGAATGAAAGTACCAAAGGTGGAGGTGTAGCCATCTTCCTTAAAGCGAAGTCAAGACTGGTCAAACAGTATGACTGTCTAGAACTACTCCATGTCCAATTAACTATCGGAAAAATACCTTATCACATCGTAGCTAGCTATAGGTCCCCCATCACGAACCAAGAAAAGCACACCACCTACCTGCACTTATTGGAGTCACTCATCATTCAGCCCAACACCTTAGTCATGGGAGATTTCAACTATCCTTCCATCGACTGTGCAACATATGTGGTCACAAACATGCTCGCCCATAGCTTCCTGGACTATTTTGATAGAAAAAGATTACTCTTAGGATTCTTTACTCTTCTATTACTTCTAATTTAATACTCATGTCATCAGCCTTCACAGTGAAAAGTAGCCAAGACTATTTACACATTGACATCCCCCTGTAACCTGGAACTCAGTGCCATCTCTTTGAATTTGTACATCATTTGGTTAATTCCAAACTAACCTAAAGCCATTCTTATGTAATGAGACAAGATGCTGTTAAGTACATGAAATAATATGAATTATAAATCTCACACGTATAGGACAGATTATAAAAATGCTGTAAACTGTACTTGCAATTAAGTTAATGAGTAAAAGTATCTCTGCTTATGTTTTGGGTTGCACTATGAGCCAAATTCAAAAAGATTCACCACCAGTGGAAAGCTCTAACACAGGTTGTTACCAGTAGTGATGGGCCTTTATGATTCAGAGAAAGGCTAACAGTGATCCTAAGTGGTCTGTGAGATCACTGCACTGGGCCATCTTATCAGCTGAGTTGTATACTAATGATGTATTCCAGGCATGCAGTCCATGCTAATTAGTCATGTACTGTCTCACAGAAATGCCTGCATTTAGGCATATACACAGCTTAACTGTGCAAATTAGCTTGGCCAGTGGAGTCAATTAACTCACCCAGAAGTGTATGTTCGCCCATTACTTTCAATGGGTAAGACTGCATTAAAGGTAAGTGCTGGGGAATTTATTGGACAGGTGGTGGTGGAAGTTGTGCATGTGCATTTTTCTTTGACTGCATATCTTAGTGCACATGGAAGAATGAGTAGTCAGAGGTAACTGTGTGTGTGTGTGTGTGTGTGTGTGTGTGTGTGTGTGTGTGTGTGTGTGTGTGTGTGTGTGTGTGTGTGTGTGTGTGTGTGTGAGATTTTGTGATTGTCTGGGTGGTTGCAGTTTGATGGTTAGTTATGGGATAGTTAAGGAAGGTGTATGTATGTATGTGTGTGTTTGGATGAATGGATGACTGTGCATGTGTGTGTGTGTGTGTGTGTGTGTGTGTGTGTGTGTGTGTGTGTGTGTGTGTGTGTGTGTGTGTGTGTGTGTGGGAGACTTTGTGATTGTCAGGGAGGTTGCAGTTTGATGGTTAGTTATGGGAGAGTTAAGGAAGGTGTATGTATGCGTGTGTTTGGATGAATGGATTGCTGTGCGTTTGTTAATGCATGTATATGTGTGTGTGTGTGTGTGTGTGTGTGTGTGTGTGTGTGTGTGTGTGTGTGTGTGTGTGTGTGTGTGTGGGTGTGTGTGTGTGTGTGTGTGTGTGTGCGCGCGGGTGGGGTCTGTCATACCTCTAAACTCCCATAGACTAACAGGCACATAATGCAATATACGGAAGACATTAGACACCAGGAGAAATTTAAATATTTAACATCACTTTAAAAGTTAACAGAATAGGTTTTGCAGCACAAAGGCTGTATGGTTGGTGAGGAACACTGCTTATTAGGGATACTCTTTAACTAATACTCTAACTTATTTAAAAAGTTAACAGAAAAACAGTTTTATAGCATGACAGGTGTATGTGTAAGGGAACACCAGACAATGAGAAGTTCTTTAAAACTAACCTAGCCCTGTTCCCTTGACACAGAAAAAAGCTTTTCAACAAGATAGAGCCTTAGCTCTCTGCACTAACACTAGGCACCATGGATACTTTTTAAATATTACCCTATCTCACTTAAAAAAAGTAAAATACCAATAAGGAAAAAAAAGCTTTGAACCCCAGTCTCATAGCTCAGAATATATAAAGTTCTCTGCAATAACGGTGGACTTAGTAGAAAGCTGCTCTTGCATCCTAAAGTATTTTCTGATCAATAAGGAGAATGAAATTCTGGATGGTATTTTTCACTGACTGTAATGGTTCATCAGTTATGAAGGGCAGGGCAGCTATAAGGCAGAATCAGGGAGAATCTGTAAAGTCAGGGACAGTTGAGAGGGATGTGTCCATATTGGGGGGCTACCATGCCACTAAATGATCATGCTGCAGACTTTCAGACACACCGAGAAACATTAGATTGCAGAAGGGAGAACTTTTAATTATTACTTGGCATCAATTATCAAGTTAATAGAGCAACAGGTTTAGCATCACAATGTAGTTTAGGTAGAAAAAGAAGAATGAAACTCTAATGTCTGGCATTAGTAACTGACCATAATTACCTGTGATTTATGAGGGACAATGAAAAAATAAAAGGCTACATCAGGGATGTTGTGTACACTCAAGAGACAAGTAAGAGGCATGGTAATGTATGTTTGTGTCTCCATGTGCATTCGGGTGTGTGTGTGTGTGTGTGTGTGTGTGTGTGTGTGTGTGTGTGTGTGTGTGTGTGTGTGTGTGTGTGTGTGTGTGTGTGTGTGTATTTGTGTGTCTGTTTATGTGTGTGTATCTGTCTGCCTACCTGTGTTTGAATATGTGCATGGGTGTGAGCGAATGAATGAGAGGGGAGCTGGTGTCAATGTGATGCACTGGCCAGCAGCGGTAATTACTAATGGAAAGTGCTAATTAGCAGTATCACCATATGATTCAGAGATATGCAAAGTAGCCAATAGTGAGATATTTCCTCATTCTGGTTAATGTGCCCCTGAAAATTTTTCCTTTTCTGCATCTGTTTGTGCTCTTGGTGGGGGCTCTTTATGAATTCCAGTGTATGACTGACTGTAATGTGTGATTTTCTTTCTTTCAGTTTTGTTAAACTTCACATTATTGTATTTGTAGTATCTTAATTATATATTTAGGTTATAGCTGGAAAGCGCCAATAAGGCCAGACCTCCCAGCTGCAAAATAAAATAAAAATAGATGCATTAAGCCTTACTCTGGAATGCATAGCAGTGAGCCCTGATGTGTCCAGACATCTGAATCTTGAGAACTCCAAAGACTTGCTCCACTGTGGTCTTCATTTGTATGTGGACTTCATTATATCAGCTGTTGTTCTAGGATGCCAGAATAGTGTCGCCATCCGAGGTCATTTATGGTATCCAGAATCACATGCTGGTATCAAAAAGAGGACTATAAGCATACTGACTTTATTTTATGCATTTGCTAAGCCCACTGGAGAAAAGTGTTCCTTTTCAGGAGTAATCCAAAAGCACTGCTTGGTGAAGTGACTTGCTTACTTCACACAGTAGATAAATTGAGGTGGAAGAACTCACACCCTGTATAACTGATGACAGGAAGCAGCTCATCAACAGTTTAGAACCTTAAGCCTCTGAACAAACTGTCGGACTTATGCATGTTCATCTATAGTTGGTGCATCATATATTTCATTGCATTCATTGTCTTTGTAACAAACCACAAAGATGGCCACCTATATGTGGCCATTTCTAAACAGGTGGTGAAGGTCACAAATATTCCATATGTGGGCATCATCATGCAGTCTACCTGTTCAGTAGCCACAGGTTTTGATGATGAGTCCATTAATCATGCAGACTTTCCTGGCAGTTATGCATGTAGTTTATTGTGTTCACAAGTCTAGGAAACTTGGAAAGGCTGCAGAATGCATAGACCTGCTTTTCATCTGCAGAACGTCATACAATGCTGTTTTCCCATCCTGGAATATATCAAGGATGCAGATTGCAGCAGCCTGTTACAAACCCAGTGTGTCCATTGCATGCCCCAGGTATTGTAGATCTTAATCTAGAAGACAATGACATTACCCTACATGTTATGTGATTTCATATGTGGTGTATACATGTCATTCTTGGTCTGCTCCAGTTCCCAATCCAGTCTGTAATTGCCAACTAGCTATTTTCTGGTCAGAGAGCACATTGTCAGGCATGCAACTGATGAAATGTGTGGCTGCCAGTATGTAAGCCAAGGGCTGCCATAAAAAAAGTATGGCATGCTGTGTATGTTTGATGTACAGTGCATTTCTACTATCCATTAATTGTTACAGTAACACTGTTAGACACCACAAGGTAGTATGTATGCCAGAAATAGTCAAACATTATGAGCACTGCCTATGCATTCATTGGGATGTAGTAGATGCACAGCATGGCAGCCTCTACAACTAGACAGTGGATGGCAGCAAGTGTGAAAGGAAGAGGCCGGAAACAATGCATCTCACAGACACATATACTGATGGATACATCCCTTACACACACACACACACAAATACATGCACGCACGCAAACACACACACTCTCACGTATACACAAGGGTGTGCGTGTGTGTGTGTGTGTGCGTGTGTGTGTGTGTGTGTGTGTGTGTGTGTGTGTGTGTGTGTGTGTGTGTGTGTGTGTGTGTAAGTCTGCATGCTGTGTGTTGTGTACGAGGTATGTTCAAGTTGAGCAGGAAAAATGATTAGAGCAAACATAGCAGATCACACTAGAATATGTCATCATTGCAGGTGTGTTTACTTTGGTGAGTTACCTGAAATATTTTTGTACAGGTTGTAAATGAAAACATCCAAAGTATTAGCCTCCAAGCCTGCTTCAGTACAGATAAGAAGGTGCACTAACTTCCCATTTTGTTGATCTGGCTTGGGCTGCGCTACCTGATTTTCTGTAACCTGATTTTGCTTGGCTGCACGTTCACACTACCTTGTCTTTCAGCTCCTTGTTCCTCTGCTGTAACGTTAGTCAAACCACAACCTATACAATTTCTTCATTCACTGGTTTTCATGATACCACTATACTTTCACACATTTTATTAATATGTAGGCAGCTGTTTGCTGTCTGACTGCATTTTAAACTTTTTATGAACTCTTGCTAGTTGTCTTAAATTCAAGAATTTAGAGGAGCATTATACATTTTGTCACCAGTTATAGCTTTTAATCTGTCTCCATCTGCATGTGGTATCAGCTATTTGGATACTACTTTGGAGTTAATATTATTTGCCTGGACTCACTGCTGCTCAGACTTTACCATTTCTCCCAGCCTGACTGAGCATTGCAGTTTTGGCATCTTTCTGCGTGTTTCTTGTTTAGAGAATTTTATGGTTGTGAATAACACTAGAACTTCAGCTGTTTTGTGATTATTATCTGGTTATGCAAGTTTGCCTGGAATGTATTATCTTAATCCGGTATAAGTCAGTTTTGCAACATATGGTTACTGGCTCATCTACTGTGTTGAAAACCTGGATGACATGGTTTTGGCTTTGGCATTCAGAAGTGTCAGTCATGAGTTATCACTGTCTCAGATTAGCCCTGCTGTTACTTTTGACCATATGAACTCCTCCTTTGTGTTTTACAAGTTGAAATGGAACTAGTCAGTACTTGGCATATATTCTTGTTTCAAATCATCCTTGCCATTTAAAAATACTTACTTTTACCTTCAAAGATTGTTTTATCTAGGCCATATTCTTGTTGGGTTCTCTCCTATTTACTAATTATTCTATCTGGAGTCCCCCCCAGCAATTCACAGTAATTTCTGGCTTATTATCAATGTTTCATTCTGCTTATGCATTCTCTAGAACTATACTTTATATGTTCTGCTTGATGACAATATAAAGTTTTCGATGTGACCTCTTAACATCAGTTTCTAGATTTATTCTAAAGCAGTAGACTGCTGGCAAAGCTGCTTGTCTCCTGGCAGCTGTAGTTTCTTTGGAGTACTCATAGCTGTCATAAGCCCACTGCAGTACTTAATTGCTTGCCTTGCATCAATATGCTAACTGCTCATTTGCAATCTTTTGTCAATAGAAATACTGAATATGAATATAAATAAGCCCTTCATCAACCAGACCTGTTATAATAACCCCTCTTCTAAAGCACTCACATAAGTGGTTTACCATGTATAAATGTCATTCATTGTACATGAACCAGCTGTCCAATGTTTTCAGGAATCTCAGTCTGTAAGGAATCACTTGTTTTATCATTTTGGAGCAAAACAAGTAATTACTTAAGAATAAACTGCACTGTTCGGAGGAGTTTCTCCTTCCTCTAATATTTATGATCACAGAGTTGGTAAATATAACTTCAGTGGGTATGGAGAATTCTGAAGGACTTGTCCCCTTGCAAAAAAGAGTTGTTTTTGATCTGTGCCATTTGAATGAATATTACTTCAGTGTTTTGGTTGATAGGGATCACTGAAGTAGTTTTCACTCTCACATTCGAAATTAGTGAAATTCTGTGCCAGTTTTAAACACTGGGGATTAATTTGCTTTGCTGTCCCTTAATGTTTTTCAAGTTAGATTTGATTTGACCGCTGGTCTTGCTAGACTTTAAGATATATACAATGGTCTTTTTTATTTATCATGTCATCATTCCGTAGATGTTAATTATATATAGTATAATTTATTGTTGCATTTATAAAATATTACAGCAGTCAAAGTTTTTTTTCCAGCTTCTTACTTTAAAACAAGCATTATATCATACCATTATTACTACAGAGGTCTTTGATTAATTCATAATTCATTTCCTTGACACCATAACAAACTACATCCTTAATCGTGGATGAATACACCTTACATCTTCTTACTCTCCCCTCTTTACTCACTTCCTTACTTCTATTAATTTCTCCTCCCGGTTTTCTCTCTAAATATACCATAAACATGCTTTTCTCACACTTTGTATTGCAATTCCTGTTTGTATTATACTAACTTACCTTTAATTTATCTATAAACTGGCTAAAATTTCTCTAACTATTAAATTATTGTCATATAACTATTCTTAACCAATGTTTTCATATTATGTCTAATTTGGTATAATTATTTAAACTGTACTTGTCTTTTGTACTATTTTTAAAGACTGTAAAATTATTATTCTTAAAATGTTTTGTAATACTTTGGAGCTTTTCTTCCTGGGCCTCTGCTGAAATGGACTCCTACTCAGTCAGACTTCCCAGATAATCAAATGTCAATAAATAAATAAATAAGAAGTTAATCCTTTTATTGTAGTTAAACTTAAAACAAAAAAGTGTAATAGTGTAATAGCACTATTATCCTGAAACTGGGTTAAACACACCTCCTTGTCCACCTTCTGCAAGCTCATGAATCCCCAGTTATTTTCATGTGCAGAAGTATGGTGTCTGTTTAGTGACTGCATAAGGCCTTTATAGGTTCATAGGAAGTTACTAGACTATTGACCTGAAGGTGTTTACAAGCCAAAGCTGTTAAATCCCAATATAATACTAGATGAGAGATATCATCTATGTCCAAGGTTTTTCTTTCGAGGACTATCCATATCCAGAAGAGAAGCCAGGGAAATCCCTGGCAGAAATTTATGGTTTCCCATCCAGTTGTCCAGGTTGCACTTAAGCAGAGTCATGAAGGTGCTGTGCTTGATATGGATTGGAAGTCTATTCCAGAGGAGTGGTAACCTCTGAGAGATGTAAGTGTCTTACCAGCAGGTCCTGTTTATGTTGCAGGGTAGACTGAGGTCCCTGAAACAGGTGACCCTAGTCCCATTTGACATACGGATGTGCAGCATTTCCATTAGATTTGGGTCAAAGATAGCCCTATAAACCAAACATAAGTTACCTCTAAGTAGTCTATACACTACTGAGTACAGTAGCAGTGACTTCAGTCTGCCCATATAAGGCATGTGCTGGAGACCCTGAATTTTCTTAGTTAGAAATCTCTGAGGTCTCTCAAGTTGCTGCAGGTGTCTGGTAAGGTACATATCAAAGGGAGTATTATATTCAATAATAGGCCTGATGAGGGAAGAGTACAGGGGAGTTATAACCAGTTTTGCTCTTGAGACGATGACTTTGCTAATCAGGTGAACAACATAGAATGCCTTCCTCAGCACAGCAGACACGTGTTGGTCAAAGTTGAGGTCTCAGTCAGCTTGTGTTCCCAGGTCTCTCACTACCGAATTGGTACTTAGGGTATTATTGTTTATTTTATAATCAGCAGGGACATTGTTTTTACCGAAGGGAATGATGATGCATTTTTTAGCATTTAGTTTAAGACTAAGGCTTTGGCACCAATCATTGGTATGTTTAAACCCCTTTTGAAGTACGCTGACATCGCTAGGGGATTCAATGATAGCACCTAATTTGCAGTCCTCCTAAAACATGGTTAGCCACAGCCCCTCTGTTTTAACCTGAACATCTGAGAAGTATATACCAAACAAGAGGGGGCCCAGCAGTGACCATTGTGGGACCCCACTGGTGACAAGTCTGTTAGTAAAGGTAACGTCTCCCGTGTTGACTGAGCATTATTGATCTGTGAGCCAATTTGCAACCCACTTGAAAACATAGAGGTTGATATTCAACTGGATTAGTTTGTCAATGATGCCTGAATGTGGGATAGTGTTGAAGGCCTTGGCCAAGTCAAGATAGGCTGTGTACGTGGCTTTGCCCTCCTCTTTGGAAGGCAGAAATAGGAATCTATTTGTCACATGTTCTGAGTCAGGTGTATTAATCATTCAGAGAGTTACTAGTCGTCACCTTATATGGAAATTGCATGGAAGTAGGGGTCTTTCTTGTGTATAATAGCTCTAACGTCAAGATGTCAGATTGTATTGATTCAGTACACCTGTGTCGCAGATTGTCATCTAGGATGCTGTTTACTGGCACAGCTGGTATGACACTCACTTTAGGTACAGAAGGATGTGGGTTCAATTCACATAACAAGTAGATGGAGATGGATTGCTGATGCTACACTGCAGCATAAAGATGGTGCTGCACTCCTGAACATGTCATCCTTCAGATGAGATGTTAAACCAATGCCCATGACCCATTCTGACTAATCTCAACAAAACTGAACTAAGCAAAATGGAAGCCTGCTATAACAGAATTGCCCACTTTGCTGCAAATTGCTCATATAGAGCTCAACACTGTACTGCTTTGAGGCAGCTCCACTGGCTTAAACTGCCCAACCTCCTAACCTACAATCTGCTCTGCCTCTGTCATTCTATCTGTTACCTCCCCAATAAGTGTCCTGCCCTCAAAAACCTAGTACAACATCACTCAGCCAAAAGGCCTCTTAGATCATCAAGCAAACTACTACTAGAAGTCACCAACAGCTACAATAGCTTTGGAGAAGCGCTATATAGTAGTTCAGTGGCTAAAAAATGGAACTCTGCCCCCACTAGCATTCAAAACACATCATCCAAAGCCTCCTTTAAAGACCTCATCAGGCAACATCTCAAGCAAAGTTGGCAGTGCCATGATTGCTCTCCAGGTTAGTGAAAGTGGATAAGGTATACATACTAAATCTAGAGTACTTGATAATAGTTTTCAATCTTACTCACAAACACTGGCTAATCTACAATGTAAGTACTGTACCTGTGTACTATGTATGTATTCTACCTATGTTCCAAATTTCAGCGGTATACCACAAATCTATTAATTACCTTTATTTTTAAATTAATATTGTTGTTTGTTCTCTCCACTGTAACTATTGATGTGCCGCATACCACTGTAAAAACATGTATTTTGTAATTTGTGTGTATACTGATCATGTCTAAATAACTAAATGTATCTGCAATTTTTCTTTGTGGAGCTTTTCTCCCCGGGCCTCTGCTGAAAAAGGACCTTTTTGGCTCAGTCAGACACCCCCAGTTAACAAATGTAAAATAAAATAAATAAAATCTGTTTGACTTGGTAGTAACTCAGGTGAATGTAAAAGATTCCACAGCACCTAAGAGTAGGAATCATTTCCCCATGTAGTATACAAAATACCTTTGGTCTTCGTTAAAAAGAGCCCACTAGCCTAATGGGACTAAGCCAGTCAACAAAGGATAAATATATAAATAAAATTAACAAGTAATTCCACCTAAATGTACAGTAAACCTGGAAACGTTTCAAATGTCATTTTGGAGTATGACTTTTAATTTATTACAAAAAAGAATGGATGAATGTGTTAGCCCTCATCCATTTGCTGCTATTCCATCATGTTCCTTCTGCAATCCCCTAGGCAAGTCAGTACTAGAAGATTTGTGGGCATCAATTTTAGATCTAGATCTCAGATGGCAAAGTTTAACAGCAGGTCTACTATATTATTTAATTATAGTTGGGAGAAGGAAGCAATCTTTAACATATGGGCTGAGAGTAAGTCAGTTGAATTTGCCATTAAGTTCCTCTAATTTATGAAGGAGAGCTTCCTCTTTGCTTGTGTGGTTTCCTCAGCAACTCATATAGAGACTACTCTCTGGACTTCTTAGAGTGGTTATAATAATTTCTTTACCTAAGATGTGGTCTATTTCATAGTCTGAACTTCATCTGATAACACCCACTGAAACATGGTTTTGTAATTCATAACTTATGCTCAATCCCCTCCAAAATATTACATCTTTTTTCCCAAAATCCCTCTCTCATGAAAAAGCAAAATTTAAAATCCCCTCTCTTAATAATACCATTGAAGTCACTTCTCTTATTAAATTATTAGGGGTGAAAGTGGATAATAATCTTAAATCTGACCTGCATATACAAAATTGCATTTAAAAACTCACCAAAAACAAGGGATGCTTGACAGAGCAAAAAACTTTTTCACCAATGCAACCAAAACTGCACTTGCTAAAACCTCCACAAACCAAGAACAAGTAAATGGAAGGAAAAGACCTCAGAGCTGAGTGCCGCTCAAACAATAAAAGTCAAACAATAAACTTTTATTGTTTGAGCAGCACTCGGCTCGGAGGGCTTTTCCTTCCATTTACGTTTTAAAACTGCACTTGCCATTACTTATCTCCTTACTACTTTATGGTGCTCCCATCCTTACTAACCTCCAAGCATGACAAAAATCAAAACTTGAACTATGCTGTAGTAAAGTGGTTACATTTGAAGCAAATACCCCTTTCAGAACCCAGCACTGTATCCACCAAAAAGCCTACATTGGTTAGAACTACCCTATCAAAATTATTCAGCATCCATCTGCTTGTCCAGCACTAAATATCATTCTATGCAACTATGTTCCCAATTGATCATTATGATCCAATGACCAAAAACTTCTCTCTATCCACAAACCTATGAAATCTTCTGGGCATCGATTGTACTCATGCCAGGTTACTAATGCATGGAACTCCTTATCTGTATCCATCAGGTCAATACTCTTCTCTGCAATCCTTAAAACCATTCTGAACGACTTCCTAGCCAAACCATGGCTCTGTTCTAGCTCGACTCCTGGATAAACTATTTACCTAAACATGCACAAGTACCTGTTCATACCTTACATCTCTCTACTCATCATCTTCACTCACTTCCTGACTTCAATCTTTTTCTCTCCCCTGACTATCTTTCTAAGCATGCCATAACCCTATTTTTTCTCTTACTTCATATTGCAATTCTTGTTTCTATTATACTAACGTACCTTTAATTTCTTTATAAAGTGCATAAAATTTCTATATGTATTAAATCATTATCATATAAGTTGTATCTATTCTTAACCAATGTTTTCACATTATGTCTAGTTTGATATAATTATTTAAACTGTAGATGTTTTTGTATTATTTTTGAAGAGTGTAAAATTATTGTTTTTATTTTTTTTAATACTTTGGAGCTTTTCTTCCCGAGCCTCTGCTGAAAATGGGTACCTACTCATTCGCTTTACCTACCCAGTCAGATTTTCTCAGTAATCAAAGGTCAATAAATAAATAAAAATAAATATTCTTCCTAGGACTCCATTGTATTAGATTACCTAGTATTGAGGGGATCCAGTTTCAGAATTTAAGAGCTATTTCCTGTTATGATTGCTTACACTTGTCATAGCAGTGCCTAAGAAATGATGGCACTAACAGGCTTGAAAGACTAGTGCCAGCTTACAGTCAAGCAATTAACCTGTTTCCAGTGCTTTGTATCACACAGACTAGTTTGTCTGCAATGTGTGACACCACTAACCATGAATGCTGATGGCCTCAAACTTAGTGAATTATGGATACAGGAGGTGAAGTTTGGTATGAAAATGGAGCAAGAGGGGTTTTCCTGAGGATAAATTGAGTTTTCCTGAGAGTGCCATAGTGTACCATTCAGAAGTGTCATTGTGAAGATATGTGAAGGCTGCCAGCCTAGCTAGATAGAATTTTGTAGATAATTCTATGTCTGTAAATATTAATAAAAGCCATAGGCTTGTTCTCTTAAATGTGAGAAGGCTGTATTGGAAGTTGAACTGCAAAAATGTAACAACAGTGCACTCTGCTGTAAGAAAGCTGATAAGTCAATCATTTTATGATGGATCTCAGGGCTCGGAGCCATGGTGTCTGAACCAGCAGAGTCTTTATATTGTTTTGAGACCAGAGTTAATTGCTAGATTTTTACATATATAATGTCTTTAATTGCTGTGGTTTCCTGACCAGGTTCAAGCTTACTAAGAAATGTAAATGTAGAGTTTCTGTTAGCCTGGGAAACCAGAGAATTGTTAAGAATGATGCCATCTAAAATGAGTCAGCAGGATGTATTATCCATTTAAATGACTTTCTCAGAGACAGAAAGAGAGCATTTTGGATTTTGTCTAAAGCTGACAACAACTCACCAGTACTCTGCTTTGCTCTATATGTAAGTTTATTTAGAACTGTGATTGCTCTTCGATATAGATAGAACATAGTAAGTTTAGTCTAGCTGTTTTTTGTATTGATGTCGCAATTATTCTACTGTATTATTTTAAGCATTTTCCTGTGCTCTCTGAACCCTTGACTAGCACTGTGTAGTAAGAAGTATTGTCTTGTGTTTTTATTATTTATTATTAAATATTTTTAAACCTTTCAAATATGGCTGTTTTGTGTAGGGATAATTTAAGCTCTAGAGTACATTGCATGTATATAGTGATACTCTACAAAGCCACTCCAATAGTCTTGCTGCTCAGTCACACTTACTATCTGGATAATAATATTGCACAGTAATAATTGACCACCCTTTGGTAAGGGCCTTTTTAGTAGCTGATATTAGTGGTTGGTGGCAGCTGGTACTACCTTATAGACTGGCGGGAAGAGGCATAGCTGGAGAACCTGTACCAGACTTCCCCAGGAGTGTCTGTGTGTTTGTATATAACTCATATCTTAAAGTGTGTATGTGTGTGTGTGTGTGTGTGTGTGTGTGTGTGTGTGTGTGTGTGTGTGTGTGTGTGTGTATCAGTCACTTGGGCAGGGACACAAAGTACTGGTTGGATAGAGAAAATGCTAGAGGTTTTAGCTTGACCACTAGGCTGAGATCTGTACCCAATAGCTGTGGCAGTGGGGAGTCTTATTGGGGATCTGGAGAGAAAGGGAGAAACTAGCCCCAGACTGACTGTGATCTCTGTGTGCTCTTAAGGGAAATTGTACTTCAATGTGTGTGTATTTGTTATCCTTCCCAATGTGGACGCCCCTCACTGGTGTTAGTGATGAGTTTTAAGGCTCCTTGACTACTGGGCCAGTGCATGGGCATCACATATTAATTGTTTGGCAGCAGGGGGATATCCACACCATATATTAATTGGCTGGCAAATGGCTTGTAGTGGTGTGGATAGTGAATTACTGTAGCTTGTGTACAGTGATCTCTGAAGGTGTTTTTGTACTCTAAATCAGCCACACAGTGAATATTCAAAGTTCAGATCACAACTGTTTTCTTTGTTAGCTTAGGTAGTCAGGGAGAGCAGGCAAGCATGTCAGCAGAGTAGTATGGTAAGCTGTCAAGGAGCCAGTTGGCTGAGATGTGCCAGGCTAAGAGGATGGTGCATGGAAACCTGACTAAGGCAGACATGATTGCAACTTTGGTCACAGCTGCATCAGAAAACAGCAATCAGGATGGCGATCAAACTGGCCATGGAGATGTACAACATTCAGAGAATGGACAGCTCAACCTTTCTGCAGAGGACTTATAAATTCCATCTGATGCTAAAGAGACTTGAGTTGGAGGCCAGGCATTTGTAAACAGAAGTAGAAGAGAGACTGAGACATCTACAGGCTGAATGAGAAACTGCTATGCCTGGAAGCTGAGGAGAAGGAAAGGCAGAGGCAGCATGAGAAGGAGATGCTGACTCTTCATCAGAGTCATGGAGGTAATGGCAAAGGGAGTAAATGGACCCTAGAAACACAAAAGGTCAGTAAATTCCTTCAACAGTTTACAGAGGGGGATAATTTTGATAGTTTCATTCATATGTTGGGGAGGGTTTGTAAACAGTATGGTGTTGACCAAAGGCTCTGGGTATAGTTCCTGACCCTTTTACTCTATGGTAAAGCTGTAACTGAGTTGTCTAAACCTTCTGATCATGAATTATTTGATCATACTGCTGTTAATTAAGAATTGTCTATTAGAATTTTTTTAAGCTAACACCTGAAACTTATAGGAAAAAGTTTTGTGAGCATAGTTGCAAGGCAGATGAATGTGTGTATGAATATGTTGCTGAACTGAGCACTTGATTTCATAGGTGGGTGAGTGGATGTCAGGTCACCACTTTTGAAGGGCTGGCAGATGTTTTGGTGAGGGAGAAAGCCCTTAGCACTTTGGCTGAGACCATGAGGGTCTCCTTAACTGATAGACAATGTGCTACTTCAGATGAGTTGGGGAAGAAGGGAGAACTATACCTAGCAAGCAGGGCATCCCTGCACAGGAAAGGGACTCCCAGTATGCCTCATGGGTCTAAAGTAACCCATGATGGGCAGCCCAGACTGGCCCAACAGAATCTGCCAGTAGTAGGGAAGCCATTATTCCAGGTAAACATCAAGGACCTAGGGTTAAATGTTTTGAATGCAACCAGTGGGGCCATGTGGCATACAGATGTCCATGGAGGCAAGGTGGGGAACAAAAGGTGAGAAAGCCAGTAAGTGTGAAAGACAAAATGCCAATAGTAGGTTGTCTTGAGACAACAGGGGTGCCAAACTACCATCCTGCAGATGTCCCAATAGAGCAAGATTTTGATGAGGTAGTACCATGTGTTTATGCAGTTACATGCAGTCAGGCTTCGAGACAAGCATGTGAGTCCAGTAGCCTGGGGGAGACCCAGATAGACTGCATACTTGTAGCCAGGACTGGTGAGGTGGTTACTTAAGTGAGGGAGCTACCCTGTAGCAGTGAGACTGAAGGTGATCCACAACTGCTTGTGGGTGCTGATGTTCCCTTGGACAGAGTGACTACAAAGGTAGAGGTGAGTAGTAGTACCCAGGCTGACAGTGAGGCACCACTGTAAGAGGATGCCAACCTTCCTGTGGAATGGGAGCTGGGAAAGGCTACAAAGAGAGAGTTGAAACAGGCTCAGCTCTCAGACCCTACATTGCAAGGCCTGAGGCAGGTAGCTAGTGAGGCACCTGATTCTCTAGGGAAGGGGGAATCTGTATACTGGGACAAAGGGTTACTGTGCAGAGAGTGGACCCCTGAGGGAGGGCTAGAAGGTGAGAGGATACAGCAGTTTGTAGTGCCTAGAGCCTACCATCTGGCACTTCTAGCCATAACTCATAATATTCCCTTTGCGGGCCATATGGGCATAAAACGTACAAAGAGACATATTATGCAAAACTTTTATTGGTCTGGAATTTTCAGAGATGTAACAGGGTACTGCAGGACCTGTGAGCAGTGCCAAAAGGTAGGCAAGGTAGGAGACAAGGTGAGACCTCCTTTGATGCCTTTGCCTGTGATTGAGGAGCCATTTCAGAGGGTAGCTATGGATATTTTGGGGCCTCTGAGTACCCCTAGTTCCACAGGAAAAATGTATATCCTAGGGGTAGTAGATTATGCTACAAGATATCCTGAGGCAGTGGCTTTATCCTCCATTGATGCAGAAAAGGTGGCAAATCCTTTGTTGGAGATTTTCAGCAGGGTAGGTTTCCCAAAAGAAATACTGACTGACAGAGATGCCAATTTCATACCAGACCTACTGGCTTGTCTGTGGAAGTACATTGGGATGAAGCACCTGAGGACCACCCCCTACCATCCCCAGACTAATGGTCTTGTTGAGAGGTTAAACTCTACAATCAAGCCCATTCTATAGGCATTTGCAGACCAGTTTAAGAGGGAGTGGGACAAATATTTCCCCCATCTGTTGTTTGCTTATAGAGAGGTTCTCCGGGAATCCATGGGGTTTTCACCCTTTGAGTTGCTATATGGGCATAGAGTGAGGGGACCTCTAGATTTAATTTGAGATAAGTGGGAAGGTGAGTGTGAATCTCACAAGGAGTGTGTTGTGGCATATGCCCTAAGCCTCAGGACAAGGCTCAGGGAACTCATGAGCTTGGCCCAGGAGAACCTGGCAGAAGCCCAACAGCAGAAAAATGTCTGGTATGTCAGGAATGCTCAAGCTAGAGAGTATGTTGCAGTGCAGTAATGGTTCTCATTCCTGTCAGATGCAACAAGCTGCAAGCAACTTGGGAGGGACCCTACAAGGTGGTAAGAAAGCTAAATAATGTTAACTACATGGTGGAACTGCTAGGCAGGAGGCAGGAGCACAAATTGTACCATGTTAACATGATTAAACCATACCATGATAGGGAGGCCCTTGTGCTGAGTATGTTTAGTGGATTGCAGGAGGAGTGTGAGGGAGATCTGGTGACTGATCTCCTCAGTGAGGCTCAGACTGACACCTCAGTGGAAGGGATAGCATTGTCCCAGCAGCTATCTCCTACCCAGGTTCGAGAAATCCAAGCAGTGTTACATGAGTTTGGGGACATGTTCACTGGGAAACCAGGGTACAACCACCTGGCGCAGCACCAGGTGGATACAGGACCCCAAAGGCCTATTAGGCAGGTCCCTTATAGGGTGCCTGAGAAAGTCAAACAGACTCTGAGGGAGGAAATACACAAGATGTTGGAACTATGGGTAATTCAAGAGTCCAACAGTCCCTGGGCCTCCCCAGTGGTGCTGGTGCCAAAGTAGGATGGCAGCACCAGGATATGTGTGGACTACAGGAAATTAAATAGTCACACAGAGTCAGATGCTTAACCCATGCCTAGGACAGATGAGGCCCTAGAGCAGCTGGGTGGGGCTAAGCATCTTACCACCATTGAACTTACCAAGGGTTACTGACAGGTGCCCTTGACTCCCAGTGCTAGAAAGGGGTCAGCCTCTGTGACTCCTTTTGGCTTTTATGAGTTCACAAAGATGCCCTTTGGGATGAAAAATGCCTCAGCAACTTTCCAGAGACTGGTAGATCATATCCTAGCAGGAGCAGGAGGTTTTGCCCTTGCTTACCTAGATGATATTGCCATCTACAGCCATTTCTGGCAAGAGCACCTTCAACATGTCAGGGAGGTGCTGGGCAGATGACAGAGGGCAGGGTTGACCATTAAGCCCAGCAAATGTCAAGTGGGTATGGTAGAGGTCTCCTACCTGGGACATAGAGTGGGGAGTGGTAAGATCAGGCCAGAACCTGCCAAAGTTGAAGCCATTCAGGCATGGCCTGCACCTGTTACCAAAACGCATGTGAGGGCATTCTTAGGGACAGCAGGGTACTACAGAAAGTTTGTTCCCAGTTATAGTACCATAGCTGCTCCCCTCACAGACCTGACATGGAAGAACAGGCCAGATAAGGTAGTGTGGACCACAGCATGTGAGTAGGCATCCCAGGAGCTTAAAGAAGCTTTGGAAGGACCCTCTATGTTAGCCAGTCCAGTTTACAGCAAAAATATTATTGTGCAGGTAGATGCTTCAAACCATAGGGTGGGGGCTGTATGAAGAGCATCCAGTGGTTTGTCTCAGTCATAGGCTCCAACCCAGAGAGGAATGCTATGCAGCTGTAGAAAAGGATTGTCTGGCCATAGTGTGGGCACAGCAAAAACGTCAGCCTTATCTGTATGGAAGAAAATTCACTGTTGTGACAGGTCCCAGTCCCCTAACATGGTTAAACAGAGACAGCCAGCAAAATGCCAAGTTGCTAAGATGGAGCAAGGGTTGCAAGCATATGATATGTCAGTGCAGCACCTCAGTGGGAGTAGCAATGCCAACACAGATGAGGTCTGAAGACAGAGAATGGGGTAAGGTCTATTCAGATAGACCTAACCCTCTCAAGCAACGTTTCTCAAGGGACACTTGAAAAACTAGGTTGAGTTCATGGGGGGGGGTGAAGATATGTGAAGGCTACCAGCCTAGTTAGATAAAATTTTGTAGATAATTCTATGTCTTTGTAAATATTAATAACAGCCATAGGCTTGTTCTCTTAAATGTGAGAAGAATGTTTTGGATGTTGAACTGCAAAAATGTAACAACAGTGCATTCTGCTGTAAGAAAGCTGTTAAACATTTTATGACTGTTTGATCTCAGGCTCAGAGCCATGCTGTCTGAACCAGCAGATTCTTTCTATTGTTTTGAGACCAGAGTTAATTGTTAGATTTTACATTTATAATGTCTTTAACTCCTGTGGTTTCATGACCAGGTGCAAGCTTACTAAGAAATATAAATGTAGAGTTTCTTTTAGCCTGGGAAACCAGAGAATTGTTAAGAATGATGTAATCTAAAATGAGTCAGCAGGATGTATTATCAATTTAAAGTACTTCCTCAGAGACAGAGAGAGAGAGAGCATTTTGGATTTTGTCTAAAGCTGACAACAACTCGCCAGTACTCTGCTTTGCTCTATATGTACGTTTATTTAGAACTGTGATCACTCTTAGATATAGATAGAAAATAGTACATTTAGTCTAGCTGTTTTCTGTATTGATGTCAGAATATTCTACTGTATTGTTTTAAGCATTTTCCTGTGATCTCTGAAATCGAGACTAGCACTGTGTAGTAAGAAGTATTGCCTAGTGTTTTTATTATTTATTATTAAATATTTTTAAACCTTTCAACTGTGGCTGTTTTGGGTAGGGATAATTTAAGCTCTAGAGTACATTGCATGTATATAGTGATACTGTACAAAGCCACTCTAATAGTCTTGCTGCTCAGTCACACTTACTATTTGGATGATAATATTGCACAGTAATAATTGGACACCCTTTGGTAAGGGCCTGTTTAGTAGCTGATATTAGTGGTTGGTGGCAGCTGGTACTACCTTATAGACTGGCAGGAAGGGGCATATCTAGAGAACCTGTGCCAGCCATCCCCAGGTGTGTCTGTGTGTTTGTATATAACTCATATCTTAAAGTGTGTGTGTCAGCTACTTGGGCAGGGACACAAAGCACTGGTTGGACAGAGAGGGTGCTGGAGGTTTTAGCTTGACCACTAGGATGAATCTGTACCCTATAGCTGTGGCAGTGGGGAGTCTTATTGGGGATCTGGAGAGAAAAGGAGAAACCAGCGCAAGACTGACTGTGATCTCTGTGTGCTCTTAAGGGAAATTGTGCTTTACTGTGTGTGTATTTGTTATCCTTCCCAATTTTGATGCCACTCACTGGTGTTACTGGTGAGGACTGAGGCTCCTTGATTACTGGACCAGTGCACAGGCATCACAGTCATGTTAGATGACAAAGATATTAAGAGATTTCTGCCTCATTGTACTGCCAGCTTTGTTTCATTTGACTAATGTCATGTTCTGCAGTCCAGCCTGCCTCACTGTCTGGAAAACACTACTGACCTTAGAATATCAACTGACTCCACTGGCATCTGGAATGGTTTGACATTTTTGTGACAAAATATAGTTATATTGAATGTGACAAAACTGGGTATGTTATTTAACTCTTCATCTAACCCATAGTGAGCTGGTCCTGAACCTGTCTGACCTGTTGTATTTTGGTGGGTATCTCTAAGTCTAGTTGTTTTTCTGAGCATGTGATCACTACTAAGAAAATAAGGGTTTCTTGCTTCATTAAAAAGGGTCTAAATAGCCCTCATGCTTAAATAAATCATCTTTTGACCCATACAATCTATTGAACTTAAATCACATTTTCTAACTTCCTTATTTAGATAACATAATAGAGAAAGTGGTTTAGGTTAAGTAATCCTCACATCTAGCATCTCATGGTCATTTGATCTTTGTCAGTCTAGCTCCAGATCTGGGTATAGCAGTGATACTGATTTTAAAGGAAACTTCATAATCTCTTGATAGTTAGGAATGAGCAGTTATATTGCATCTTGCTTCACTTGTGCTATTTGATGAATTTTATATTGGTATCTGTGAAATTATGATTAACTATCCTCATACCCCTTGTAATCTGTCTACAGCATTCTCTGACTGGTTCACCATTTACTTTGGGTACTGTTTACTTGTTTGAAATATAAGTTCAACCTTCACTCTTCCACTGAGTTGGAATGAGTCATATCCCATAGAGTTTGATCACACCTTCTTTGCTGCTCACAATTTATGTTCATCCACTGACAGTGGTCATTCAGAGGAGTGATGTATAATGCTATTGTTATGTTAGTGACTTTCAGCTTTACCTCCATTACATAAGTTTGTAGGTTAATAGTAGACTGCTGATCATGCAGCCCATTTGTAACTTAGCCTCAAGATCCCAATTCATCTGTAGTGGGTCTATATTATAAAACTGAAAACCCGTTTGAGCAAATACCACAACAGCGACACATATAGCCCAAACTGCAAATATGCCGAACCCCCTAAACCGCGAAATTTAAAATCTCAAATCGTCATAGTCGTCCAACCCCACCATGCGCTACATGCTACCTACCCAAACATAATAAATAAACCGCATACATACATACACTAACCAAACCCTACTTCTAACCGTACACTAAACCTTACATACATTACTATCGATGCACTTACCTTAGTCCGCACCCTAACCCTAAGGTCTGTAACTATCGCACACTTACCCTACAGAGATATACACAAACAAAACAAATAATCCACACACATACACTTAACAAAACCCTACTTCTAACCCTACACTAAACCTTACATACATTCCCTATCTATGCACTTACCTTAACTCACACCCTAACCGTAAGGTCTGTAACTATCGCACACTTACCTTACGGAGCTATACCACAGACGGGCCAACCATAACAATTCGACATTTCGAGTTTCACGGTTTTGGATATTCGCCATTTCCATAGTTCACGCAATATGTGTTGCTCTTTTCCGATTCACTTAAATGGATCTTTGGGCTTCTAATATAGACCCATCTATAGTCTGTGACATGAATAATTACTACTTAATTGTGTCTCTTGCAATAAGAGTTTGAAGAGCCAGATCAAAGACAATTTAGTTAGGCATCCATTCATTCAAGTTGGACTTAAAGAGGGTCACAGTGCTACTTTGCTTTACATGTAAGAGTAGTCTTTTCCATGCAACAAAGGATCTTTGAGAGAGAGAGATCTATCTCACCAGCAGTTCCTATTTATGCTACACTTAGAATTTAGTTGCTTTGAGTGAGTTATTAAGGTCTCATATATGTGGATATGTAAGGGTCACATATGACAAGATCCTTCAAGGCTTTCTAACAAGGCAGTGGTTTCCCTTTAATGTTCTTTAGGAAATAGAGAAGAGAGAAAGTGCTTTAAGGTAGTCTGGGAGCACAAGGAAAACATACATTAATTCAACATAATGTCTCTCGTGTATATGGCTCTTCTCTTCCTCTTCATAAAAATCCATTATGAGTTTTCATAGCTTGATTTGTCACTCTCCTTACTACTAGGCAGATAGGTTTGTAGGTAAGTAGTAGGTGATCTGCCCTTGTGGGGCATTTTAAGTCTAGCCAGTTTTTCCCATAGATGAGAATCAAACCATGTGCCTTGCATCTGCAAGGTAAATACCTTAACCATTATGCCAAACCCTCCCCATATTCCTCCAGCATCCAACTTCAATAGCTAAATTCATCCATTCTAACTTTAAATAAAGTCTGTGGATGGAAGAAAGATCCATTAATAATCCTTTTGTGTCAGTAGGTTTTGGGGTAATAGCACAGATTAACAACTAACCCCACATTATTGTATCATTTTTGATGATGGTAAAGACTAATAACCTTCCTATTGGCATCCTGCACTACTGAAACTGCGGAAAGACAAAATCATGGAGTAATTTCAAATCCTTTTCTACTAGTGTTCTATGTTAACTGTATCACAGTGAGGACATACTGCATTTTTCTCGCTACCCTTTTCTTAACTTCTCAGCAAAAGACATTTCCCTGAGAATAAGATAGGTGTTTTTCTTAAACTCATAACTGTAACTACTCCACATCAGTTTGGGTAGTTAAAAACCTTTATTCGTGTGTCTTTTTCCATGCATCTCCCCCAACATTCTCAGAATTAAGCATTAAATTAAAGCTTCGTTCTCATTAGACTCCAGCCACATTAGCGATGGTACCTATATAAGTAATGTTCTAGATAATATGTTATTCACACCTCTTCATTTTTACTTTTTAATGATGGCACACAAGTTGTATCCAGTTTCCCTTTCTGCCATGGGGAGATAATGATATTGGCTGCAGGCTGCAACACCTTTAATTTTTAAGGAAAGTAGTTTTTAATGTAAGGAAAATATTTTATTTTTATTTTCCTGGCCATAGTTTTTTTCTTTATGCAGTCATCCATTTCACAATCCTCATGGCTCCTCTGTGTATGCATCAATGTGCTTCAGAACAGCAGATGGGGGGAGGGAAACATTTTTGAGACATAACAGCTGTAAAGAGAAAAAATATTATTAATACCTGTCAGGTGACTGTTCTGCTATGTCACTTGGCATCCAGCTATCACATAAATGCAGAAGCATAATGTAAAATGAGTTATATTTGTAAGGTTCTACATGAAGACATTTTATATTGATGGAAAATAGTTTAGAATCTGACTCTGATCATTTATCTTCATTATCTGGAAGGCCGCTTTCTCTTAATTTGTCTTATAATAAATATGCCTAAAAAAGTACAGATGCAGATGTTTTAGTACTCATCAGTGCACCCATTTATAGTCCCAGTGAAAAGTCTTTTGATATTTGCAGTTGTAGGTCTAGAGGAGCTACATTACATTTTCTTGTTAAAGTCTTCCTCCTCATCTCAGTTCTGTTATACTTTTCTGGATTTCTTTAACTTTGCTAGTAGTAAAGTCTTCCAAACATTCTATTTGGACATTTAAACATTTTGGTGCATTTTTAACTTTGAAAGATGTGCTGTTTGTGATAACAACCACCCACTCTTATCACTACTATACTTTTAATGATATTCACTAATAGACTTCTCTATGTATCATTCTGGTTAAATATTTGTAGATGGCCATGAAAATATCATATTGTTGGGCTGTGAAATGGATTTTGTATGTATATTTAATAACCAAGTAATGTAGAAGTTTAATTGGTTCCTAGATAATGAAGAATAATGTTTTCACCAATGACTGTGTAGAACTGGATGTATTTGAATGTAAATACAATGAGTATTGACCTACGTTTTAAATGACTGGAAATATGGTGACATTACATAAACTGATGCTTTATAAAATGAGCTAAATGAAGAAAAATAGTTTAGAATACTGAAACAAGTTCAAGAAGAATGGATTAAGTTGCTGAAAAGAAAGAGAGGAAGTTGTTTAAACTGTTCCGTCAGATAACATTGTGTACTAAATGAAGATATTGATGTTACTAAGTATTACAAACCTTTTCTTCTTTTTCGTGGTCTTGACTTGTTCTGATTATAGCTCTGAGCTTGTCTTACAAATCAGATGAATATGAATCTGCTGCAGTAATTCATTCTATTTTGCCAATTGACACACTCCTAGCTACTACAACTAAGGGATACATTATCCCATTTGAATTCCAAACTAACTTAACACAAAATCAGGTGTACAATGGTAAATACTATTTAGTCTTCACAATAACAATATTGTGCTTGCTGAAATGACACTCAAACTCTTGTTCAGTGAATTGGTCATTATCCTAGGAGCAACATATTTTCAAACCATTTCTGCATGGGGGGGGGGGGGGGTTCATTCTAGCGCTTGTGTCTTTTATAACAACAAGAAATGCATAGTATAACCATACTGCTGAGCTATGTGTAACAACCATTAATGTTAAGAAAGGACCAAGACTTGTCAGTGTCAACCTGCCACCTTTCAAATGATTATACGTCATCTGTTTTTGCAGTAGTCATCCAAATGACATGAGTAGTGACTTGGGTACACAGGGTATTTGTATACTTAGGTTCATCCTGCTTACAAAGAAGAATATCCAAGTCAGAGTTCATTAATTTACCCTGAAGTTTTGTAAAACCTCAAACTAGATTATTTTAGTAACAGGATGGAGGAGACAAAGGCCACCCTACATCAAGAGTGTGAGGACTGGACCCCACATCACCTAGGGCTTTAAGTTTGCCTGAATATTTTTTAGAGTTTTCCTAAGCATTCTGTTGCTTCATTCAGACTAGTTATGTATTACCACATGCAGCACATGGTTTTGCAATCGAATCTAGCCTTTATCATTAGTATCACCACAAGTCTAATTTAATCTTTGGTTCACTTACCCTTTCTAATTCCTGATATATTGGTGTATTTGTGCCTTGTATTCTTGAGATTCACTTCTTCATGTTACTGGTATGTAAAACTCATTTATGTGCAATTATATGCATTTAAATCCCGTGTATACTTAAGTGAGCAGCTTTGTGCAATAAGGGTTGAGTGGTTCTGCATTTAGAGGCATTAGGTTTCATGGTATCATACTGAAAGCTCATCAGCCACTTTACCCACCTGAGATGCACTCTTTTTCTCAAGTAAGCTTTAGCATAAAGTCTGAGGTGAAAGACTACCATGGTAACACCACTTAGCATGTGCAGTGATGTATGTTCAGTAGTTAGCCTCACCCATTCAGTTTGTCCCCATAGCAACACTTTGCTCTGAAATCCCAGTCCTCACTACTTTCTACACAGAGACACTAACATGCTTTTATATTTTTATTATCTTTCATCATCTACACCTACTTATTTTCTGTTACAAATAATATATTTGTTGTGCTTCATTTTGCTATATAATCTTCTAGTGCTGGATTAGATAAGCGCACATACATTGCACACTATCATCCTTTCCACATATATTCACTGACCTTGTTATCAAAGTATTAAAAAAATCTCTATATCATAAAACTGTGCCAATCACATTTAATTAAACTTCCTTAACATTTTCAAATCTGAAGTAAGAACATTCTAGCATTACAAAAAAAGCCAGGCAATTTAAAGCATACAGTACTTATAGCAAGTAACTAATAATAACAACCAAAGAAATGCAACAAAAGAGTAATTTACCATTAGCAAACAGAGCATAGGATAAGACTGGGTAGCTGTCACCTACTTCCTCCAGAGTGATGTAAACACAGTCCATCAGTTCATCACATTTCCATCTTCACTGTATCATCTTTATTGCTTATTCATTATCATCATCACAAAATCTTCATCACATGTTCATCCCATTCATATGTGTGATCATCACCTTCATTATCATCACCTTCGTTATTTCTTCTTCACTATCTTCATCATCACTGGCATCCTCATTGCATCTTCATTTTTGTCATCTTTTTCATCATGTCTTTATAGTAATATTCATTACATTTTCATCTTCCTTGTCATCATCTTCATCACATCTTCATCATCTTCATCACTGGCATCTTCATCATATCTTCATTGTCTTCATCTTCAATGCATTTTATCATCTTCATCAATTATTCATCAGCTTTATTACATCTTCATATTCATAGATGCAAAGATTATTCCAATATGTTTTATTCCATTACTACTAGACTTAATATATAACTCACAGACTTTAGTATAGGCCTATACTTGGGGTGATTCAAATGCTCCTAGTTTTCTTCTTAAAAGTGATCATACCATGCTTGACAACTATTTCTTACACTTGTTTTATTGTGCTGTACGCTAAGCACTATAAACTTTACTAGGACTCTTATTCTGTTCCATTTTGATTTTGTTTCATTTTTCTTCTAAATAATTGCATTTAGTTACTTACTGGTTTGTCTGACTGAATGAGTGACTAAATGAATGCATTGCATTTTCTGATATTTTACATATTGTACTGTGATGCATTCTACCAAAAACACAACTTTCCATTAATGACTGTTTGTCCCCACAACTGTGTTATCAGAACGCAGGACCGCATGGCACAGGTCCAGAAAGTAATTCAACAGCTGCTAAGTGTACAGTTAATACAAACATGAGTTTATTATTAAACTTAATACATATTTCCACTGAAGTAAATTAATTAGAAAGCATTCTTTCCATGACAAGAGCAAATTCCAGCAAAAAGAAACAGTAAAAAACGCTTTGTACAAGAGTTCTAAAGGTAAACAAATGTTAGCTTAAGTTGTGATAATAGTTAATCACTTGCACAGTTTTTATGTAAATTATACTGCCTTCTGAGAAAAGTTATTATTTACCTGATTATTATGAACTAAACTTGGTGAAGACTGCAGAATGTCGGATTCATTCATAACTTATTTATTTATTTTTGAGGGGAGTTCTAAATGTTAATAGCTGAGTCTTTAATATTTTTAATATTATATAGCAATGTTTTTTTTTTGCATAAACATCTGTGAACTATACATTCTGTATGCTTTCTGTTATAAAGGAACATGTGAATCTTAATTGTTTGTATTGCAACTAACAGTATCCAGTAATCCTTTGTTTCTGTCTTAAGAATTAAAACACTTGAAAAATTCATTTTTAGCAGAAAAGAAATACCAATTTTATTTTTAATGTTATTAAACCATTTTATAGTTCTGATTTCCAAGTGAAAAATTCACTTTTAGCAGTAAAGAAATACCAATTTTGTTTCTAATGTTATTAAACCATATTATAGTTCTGATTTCCAAGTATACTCTATTTCATCATGTATGCATATTGTAAAATTAATCTGATGAAAATCTGGTATAACAAAACAGGAATAACAGTAGGTGTGCCTTTAAACTCTTAAAAAAACTATTGTGCAGGAAATGCAAAAAATGCCTTCTGTCATAATTTATTTTATGAAATCCCATAGAAAAATTATTTGAAAATAAAATATATGAATAAAAGTTGTAATTTTTCAGAACCAAAGTAATGAGTTTCTTACTTAGCATCTTTTTGTAAAAGAAATAGAAAAATGATGCAAAGATATTCGCTTTGTGAAAATAAAAGTAAACATCGGGTAGGAGGTATGGAAACAACTGTGGCAGGCTGGGACTCAGATGTGCTGGGGTTTCAGCCTGTGGCTGTATAGTGGTGGTGCTGCTGCTGCTGCCACCTGATGGCGCTCATAGGCATTGCATGTGGGATGGGTGTGGGTTGCTGTGCTGTTGCATATAATAGAAAAGAGATTGATAGAAGCAAAAAATATAAAATAAATGCATGTAAGAGAAAGGAGAGTGTGTGGGATGAAAAATACGAACAACAAAAACTGAATTCTTAACTATGTTGCTAATTATACAATGAATATAGGTTTATAGGTTCATAGGTGTGTACTATAGCAATAACCCACTCCTGGGTGTGGGAAATGCTGGATTTACCCATGGTTGGCGTGGTTTGGTCACGAGGGTGAAGCATGAGTGGCCAAACAAAGCCAACTGTGGGTAAATCCAGCATTACCCACACCCAGAAGTGGGTTATTGCTATTATACAATGACATTATTTAAGAAAAAACATAATTACTTTTCTTAAATAGTTGTATAATGCCTCCTTGCTGTCCTTCCGCAGCTGTCTGGTATTCTGCGGCAGTTCTGATGTACTGCGCATGCGTATGCCTACACAGTGCATTAGAACTGTGGGCAAAAGCAACGGAGAAAGCAAAATCTCCATTGCTTTTTACTGTTTTGCTATCTTAAATGGGTTTAACATAGCGAGACAGCTTTAAAAAAAGCAACGGAGAATCTCCGTTGCTTATTTTAAAGCTGTCTCGCTATGTTAAACCCATTTAACATAGCATGGCAGGTTTTAAAAAAAAAAGCAACGGAGAAAGCAAGATCTCCGTTGCTTTTTACCCACTGTCTCGCTATGTTAATGGAGTTTAACATAGCGAGACAGTGTTTCAAAAAAGACATATACTAATGGAAAAAGTCTGGGCGACCGGACCTTTTTCCATTAGTATAAGTCGATTTACAATGTGCACGCTGACCAATCAGCATGCACATTTTGGAATATTAATGGGGGGGGGGGTCATGGTATAATATAGCAATAACCCATGCCCGGGTGTGGGTAATGCTGGATTTACCCACAGATGGAGTGGTTTGGTCACGAGGGCGAAGCCCGAGTGGCCAAACAAAGCCAACCGTGGGTAAATCCAGCATTACACACACCCAGACGTGGGTTATTGCTATTATACAATGACATTATTTTAAAAAAAAAAATTGCTTTTCTTAAATAATGGCATTGTAAAATGCCTCCTTGCTACCCTTCCACAGCTGTCTGGTATTCTGCAGCAGTTCTGATGTACTGCACATGCGTATGCCTACGCAGTACATCAGAGCTGTGGGCAAAAGCAATGGAGAAAGCAAGATCTTCGTTGCTTTTTACTGTCTCGCTAAGTTAAATGGGTTTAACATACCGAGACAGCTTTAAAAAAAGCAACGGAGAATCTCCGTTGCTTATTTTAAAGCTGTCTCGCTATGTTAAACCCATTTAACATAGCGAGACAGGTTTAAAAAAAAAAGCAACGGAGAAAGCAAGATCTCCGTTGCTTTTTACACACTGTCTCGCTATGTTAAAGGAGTTTAACATAGCGAGACAGCTTTAAAAAAAGCAACAGAGATCTCCGTTGCTTTTTTTAAACCTGTCTCGCTATGTTAAACTCCTTTAACATAGCGAGACAGTGTTTTAAAAAAGACTTATACTAATGGAAAAAGTCCGGGCGACCGGAACTTTTTCCATTAGTATAAGTCGATTTACAACATGCACGCTGACCAATCAGCATGCACATTTTGGAATATTAATGGGGGGGGTCATGGTATAATAGGCTAATTGCCCTGGAGCCTTTACAAGCCTAGCCCATAGGATTATCCTGGCATTATGCCACCCGACCTTAGTTCCCAGTACCTCTGTTAAGGAGAGCCACTGGAGTTATCCCCAGGGTAAATTTTCTATTTCCCATTAACTCATAAAGATTTCTCTTGAAGAGGGCCAGTGAGGTGCTCTGCTTGAAATGTATGGGAAGTCTATTCCAGAGAATGGGCAGCCTCTGAGTTATGAACCTGTCCCTCCATCATGTTTTGTTGATTGTGGTAATGAGGTTGAGGTCTCTGGAGTATGTGGTGCAGAGGGATTGGAATTTCTTTATATGTAGCATTTCTATCAGAGCTGGGTCAGACATCGCTTTGTAAGTCAAGCAGAGATCACCTCTAAGTAGGCGATATGAGACAGAGTTTTTTGAGTCTATCCATATAGGACAAGTGTTTAAGGCCTATGATCCTCTTTGTGAGGTACTTTTGTGGCCTCTCCAGTTGTTGCAGGTGTCTAGTGAGGTACATGCCAAGTGAGGCATTGTACTCCATGACTGGCCTAATCAGGGAAGAGTAAAGGGAGACAATGACCTCTTTCTTCCTGGATGCAAAACCCTTAGTAATGAGATGTGCCACATAGAAAGACTTTCTGACCACAGTGGTAATGTGGTGGTCAAAAGAGAGGTTGCTGTCAACCTGTGTTCCCAGATCTCTTATAACTCCTTCTGTGCTTAGTGGACTACCATCGATGTGGTAATTCAAGGGAACTGGGTTTTTCCCAAGGGGGATGATGACACATTTTTTGGCATTGAGCTTAAGGCCATGGTTCTGACACCAGTCGTTGGTCTCAGTGAGGCCTTTCTGTAGGATGTCAACATCACTTGGGGAGTTAATAATAACTACCAACTTGCAATCATCTGTGAACATTGTCAGCCAGAGTCCTTTTGCATTGGCCTGGACTTCAGAGAAGTAGATACCAAACAGGAGAGGACCCAGAACTGAACCCTGTGGGACTCCACTCGTGACTGGTCTGCAGTCCAACTTGGAGTCAGCTACTTTCACACTGTGGGTTCTATCTGTGAGCCAGTTTGCAACCCACCTAGTGATATAGGGGTTGATGCCTAGCTTAGTGAGTTTTTCTATGATTCCTGAGTGGCGAATGGTATCAAAGGCCTTGGCCACATCAAGGTTGGCTGTATGAACCACTTTGCCTTCATCCACATCTCTGGTGACTGACTCAAAGAAGTCGATCAAGTTGAGCAGGCATGGTCTACCCCTCACAAAACCGAATGGTGTAGGATCCAGAGTTTGGAAATTCCCTATATCTTTGTTTATTAGGTCCATGATGATGCGTTCCATAGCTTTGCATATCAGACTCATCAGGCTAATGGGGCAATAGTTCCCAAGGTCTGTAGTCAATCCTCTTTTGTGGAGAGGGATCACTGTAGCAGTACACCATTTGGTAGGGACAAAACCTGAGGTGAGGCTGTGATTGAACAGGGCACACAGGTGAGGTGCCAGTTCACTCTGTAGTTCATGTAGGACACAGCCGGGATATTGCCATGTCCCATAGAAGGTGTATTCTTGGCCTTGGACAGTGCTGTTTTAACCTGTGCAGCAATAATACTGGGTGCCTGGCAATCTACTGGTATTGTGATTAGTTCTTTAGTAGGGGAGAGAGGAGTAAAGTTGGCACTGAATCTGTCGGTCAGTATATTGGCAATATCTGTTGGTGCAGTGTAGGTGGTACCATTGTGCAGTAGCTCAGAGCAAATCTGGGTATTGCCGTTGAGATTCTTTACATAACTATAGAAGGCCTTGTGGTTGGCTTTACTATCTGCTGCTATTCTATTTTCATAGCTAGCTTTAGAGGATTTGATGAGGGATCTCAACTTTTTGTTGAGGCTGATGAGGGAGGCTTTCCAGTCATGGGACTTTACCTTATTCCGCATCAGTTTCCTCCTTCTGTTGTAGAGTTTGTTTATGGCAGGGGACCACCAGATTGGCTTCCTTTTTTTGGAGGAGAGCATCTTGGTTCTATTGGGTATGGCAAGATCAATGCATTTGTGTATGTGCTCGTACAGTGCATTGGTGTATGACTCGGTGGTCATGCAACTATTCTCCATTTGCATGGGTGCTGTGAATTAGCCACCTCTGTGTTTAGGAGCCCAAAGTTAGCTTTGGAGAAGTTTTTCATGGTGATTAACTTTGAGGAGGGGGGGGGGTTGGAGGGATGTGGATTTCCAAGGTGATTAGTTTGTGGTCGGATCTAACCAGGGAGGAGTTGACTATTGGTGTAGAGCAATGGTCGCCTATGTTAGTAATGACCAGGTCAAGGATGTTGCTACCTCTAGTGGGGGTAAGAACGAGCTGATCCAGGGCATTGGAATTAATGAATTCCAGGAAACATTGGACAAGTGTATTAGTACATGAGTAGTTTTCCCAGTTAATGGAGGGGTAGTTGAAGTTGACCAGTATGAGAGTGTTAGATAGGACCCTAATATTCTCCAGGGTGCTTACGAACGTGGAGTGAGAGTCTTGGGACATGGTTGGGGACCTATAGCAGGCTATGACCTGAATTGGTGTCTTACCCAATGTTAGCTGCACCTGAAGTATCTCAGATGCATTATGTTGGGCTACCAATCTAGAGGTGTGCACATCCTTTATGACTATGGAAACACTACCTCCTTTGGAGCTTCAGTCCAAGTTCTGGGATTGAAAGGAGTGAAATGAGTTATAGCCTGGTAGTGCAGGGGTGTTTTCTGCTGCCTTGAACCAGGTCTCTGTTACAGCACAAATGTCAATGTTCTCCATTTTAAGGAGTGCTTTGAGCAAGTGCATTTTGAGATTTAGACTTCTAGCGTTGAGCAGCATGACCCTCATATTGCATTTGTTTGTAGCTGTTATGGTGGTAATTTGGTCTTTGGAACACTACCTAAAAAAGACACTACAGGGGTGGTAAGAACCTTGGCCAGTATCCAGAAGCCCAGGGGTGACAGATGCAGGCCATCGCTGGTAAAGCATGGAGGTCTGTCAATCATGTCATCCCAGGCAGACAGATACTGGATCCCCTTAGAATGACACCTGAAACTTAGCCAATTGTTGAAATCAATCATTTTCTGTTTGTACTGTGGTATCTTTCTGGGTGATGGCAGGATGCTGCTCAGGGCTAGGGTCATACCCACCTGGGCTACATAATCAAAGAGCTCCTCCATGTCTCTTTTCATGTAGTCCAGGGAGGTATGTCTTAGGTCATTCACACCCACATGTACAATGACAGAGTTATATTTCTACCTGTTGTTGTTGAGGGGCCTGAGTGCATGTGGCAGATTCTGGTGCCTGACAGGCAGCTTACTGTTACTTTCTCCTTATTCAACCTAGTGAGTGTGACATTAGTGTGCCTCACTATCGAGTAACGTATGACTAGTATATTGGGCATGCTGTTTTGCCTTAGGGGCTTTGGTTTAGTGGTGCACTGTTTAGGAGAGTTATGTGTCTCATGATTAGTGTTGTGATGTGGTGGTCGACTGCGTTTCTGCCTTGGCGGTCTCTGCTGTTTGGGTAGATTTTTATTGAGAGCCTCCATGAAGGTGGGTGTGTGGTTTGTGTTTTTATGTGAAGGCAGTGCTGGTGTGTGTTCTAGAGGGCTATGTGTTCAATGTGGTGTGGTGCAGGTGTTGACCGTCTCCTCTTGAACAACTATTCTGGTTTTGGCTGGAGAGTGCGTGGCTTCCAATTTGGGTATATAAGTGCATCTCTCCCAAGTCTGAGTGTTGGGAGGTAAGAGGAGAGGGTTGTCAGTGTATATGAGGCAGTTGCTATATTGCCTCAGGATGCCCAAGTTCACCAGGTTAATAGGAGAAAGTACAGGGAACTGACCTTTAGACATGCCTGGAGGGGTGGGCATTAATAATAAGTACTGAACTGTTTCTTTGTAGAACATTTAGTACTGGTTACACTTGTGTGTGCTACAATAATTGCTACAAGAAGTCTGGTAAAATGCTAAACTAATAAGGTAGAAAAAGTGTAGAAGAGGAGAGAACTAGCAGATCTAAGGGAAAAATTGAACAGCAGACTTTGTCACCGCTCAGAAGCTTACAAACAGTCCTGGATACAGCAAATCTGTATCTGGACTAGACTAGTTACAGGAAAGGCAGGAAACAAGCGCAAATGTGGGCTTTTAAACCAGAAAGTTGAAAAATATGGAAAAACTGCCCCAACGGTCAATAAACTACAATTTCTGGACCAGAAACCACTCCTTTTGTGGTAAATAGGCTTACCTAGTGTTTACCACTCCCACTGATAAGCTAGAAGGCTTCCCTCCAACACAGAAAAGCTTGGGGGGCTCAGAAGCTTACAAACAGTTCTGGATACAGCAGATTTGTCCCTGGACTAGACTAGTTACAGGAAAGGTGGGAAACATGCGCAAATGCAGGCTTTTAAATGAGAAAGTTGAAAGAGATGGAAGAACTTTCCAAACGTTCAATAAACTACAATTTCTGGGCCAGAAACCACTCCTCATGTGGTAGATAGTCTACCTAGTGCTTACCACTCCCACTGATAAGCTAGAAGGCTTTCCTCCAACACAGAAAGGCTTGGGGGGCTCAGAAGCTTTCAAACAGTCCTGGATACAGCAAATCTGTATCTGGACTAGACTAGTTACAGGAAAGGCGGGAAACAAGTGCAAACGTAGGCTTTTGAACCAGAAAGTTGAAAGAGATGGAAAAACTGCCCAAACGGCCAATAAACTACATTTTCTGGCCCAGAAACCACTCATCCTGTGGTAGGTAGGCTACTTAGTGCTTACTACTCTCACTGATAAGTTAGAAGGCTTCTCTTCAACACAGAAAGGCTTGGGAGTCTTAGAAGTTTACCAACAGTCCTGGATATAGCAAATCTGTACCTGGACAAAACTAGTTACAGGAAAGGCAGGAAACAAACTTAGAATTTTTTTTTTCAGAAAGCAGATAAAACAGCACTAAAAACATTTGGAAGTGCAGTGCAAGCTAGCACACTTGAGACTGTAGCAGTATTAAATCAAATACAGCTTAAACATAACATCAACATAAACATCAAAATCGACCACAAAAATGTTGGTCCAGCTTAAACAATCTTTTCCATCCAGGTAATACTACTACCTCTACCCCTGCGTCTAACCTCCAAAAACCTCCAGAAAATATTGTCAACACCTTCAACACCTTCTTTATGGAAACTATACAATCCCAACCAACTAGGCCCCAACAACCTAGACCCTATTAACCCCATATCCAATACCCACCCATCCTTTAACGTTCAACCTGTACCAACAGCATTTATCCGATCCTTAATCAAGAAACTGAAACCCACCACCCTTTCAGCAGACCTAGTCCCGGCTGAATATCTTCAAAAGGCTGCACATGCAATAGCATATCCCATCTCAATATTAATTAACAGAACCATCTCTGAAGCATATATCCCCTCCATCTGGAAAACTTCCTATGTAATTCCTCTCCATAAAGGGGGTAACTCCACTGATCTATCAAATTACTGGCCCATCGCCATTCTGTCCCCTCTGGCTAAAATTATGGAAAAATGTATCCACAAGCAACTCCTTCATTACCTCAGTTTGCACAATCTCCTAGCTCCCTCCCAGCATGGATTTAAACCCCACCATAGTACCACTACAGCCCTTCTATCCTTCTCTCAGACAATAAATCAAATCCGTAATAATAATACGCCCTCCTCTGCTGTCTTTCTTGACCTGTCTAAGGCATTTGATATGGTAAACCACCAGCTACTCAATCAAACACTAAAACCTCGTGCCATAGACAGCCTAGCAATATGCTGGTTTCAGTCCTACCTAAGTGGCAGACAACAAGCTGTGCTATGGAAGGATAGCCTTTCTTCCCTACTGCCAGTCACCCTCGGAGTTCCTCAAGGGTCTATACTAGGACCTCTCCTATTTTCCATCTTCATTAATGGTCTTCATACAGTCATCCCCAAAGTAACCTGCATTCAATATGCAGATGACTCTACCCTAATCTGTTCTGCCACCTCCTCATTAGACCTGCAGACCTTAAACCAAAATACTTTCAATGTAGTAGAAAACTGGCTCACTGACAGGTGTCTGCTATTAAATCCAAATAAAACAAAACTGCTACTTTTCACCCCCACCCGGAAAGCTACACTCCCATCATTTACCATAACATCTAATAATGGCACAATAATTTTTCCAGAAAGTAATACAAAACTATTAGGTGGAATTGTTGACAATAACCTTAAGTTTGATGTTCACATCGACAAAACCATTAAAACAGTCAACAAAAAGCTAGGATCTCTATATAGAATTAAAGCATTTCTAACCCCAACTGCTAGGACAGTTATTGCCCAAACACATTTACTTTCAACCCTTCTTTATGCCTCCCCAATCTATACAAACCTGAGTAAATCTAACCTCAATAAACTCAATAGCTGCTACAACACCATAGCCAGATTTGCCACAGGCTCAGCATATAGAACCCACCACTGTATTAACCTACAATCTCTAGGTTGGCTAGAGTTTCCCTCTCAAATCCAGTATAATTAATTAATAATAGCCCACAAAGTCCTCCATCAGCCTGAAAGCACACCCATACTCAAAAATATAATTACCCCTTACAGTAACCTAAAAACTCTCCGGTCTTCTGACAAAATACTGGCACAAACTATTAAATCTAAAAACTCAGCAGGTGACTCATTGTTTTGCCACGTTGTTGGAACAATCCGGAATCGGCTCCCAGCCGAACTTACAGCAAACCAGACTATTAACCAATTTAAAACATCTCTCAAAAAATTCCTAAAAAGTCACTAGCTGTGCCCCTGCACCAACCCTGACTAACCAGCTTACCACTCTCTTCACTACCTGGCTATCTGTAAAATAGTCAGTGTTTTAGACTTAGTCTTATTCTCATATGTATTGTACTACTGAATGACATGCTACCTTTTCAGCCTTGTACCACTAAAAATGTCTACGTTCGAAAAGAAAACTACAATGTTAAGTTTAAGTATGAATGTATTCCAAGTATGCATATAATCTTATAATTCTGTAATGGTATCTATATGTGACTGTATAAAACTCCTACTGTTTAACTCCTATGTAACTATCCACATGTGGAGCTTTTCTCCCCGGGCCTCTGCTGAAAGTGGACCTGTGTCCAGTCGGACTATCCCGGTTAACAAATGTAAAATAAATAAATAAATAAAATAAATGCAATTTATTAAAAATGTATTCTGAACTGAATTCAGTTGTTTTATTCAACTCTGAACAGTTAAAAAGTATAAAAAATATATTTATTTGATGAGGAGCACACTCAGTCAGAACACAAGGAGATTTTTTTTTCAGTAAAGTGCAGTAGAGGAAGGAGGAGCAGAAGATAATTCAAGGCTAAGAACCTAAGTGGGTTGGCCTTCTCAAATGTTCTCTCTGTATTAGGCAGAAAGAACACTAGACTGGGAGGAGTGTCCCAGATCAAATTTAAACTAGGGGTGGGCAACTGCAAAGCCACCAATAATAACAACACCATAGGAATAGGGTGGCTGGGAGGAAAAAACAAGTTTCAGAACAGATCAGAGAACAGAAAAAAAAAAAAAAAATATATATATATATATATATATATATATATATATATATATAGTTCCCTATTAGAAGACCGAAGACGCATTCTTTGGAATGCATCTTGGTAGAAATCAAAAGCTATCGAAGCTGCTTTTAAGCAATTTTTTTCCCTGGGAAAGAATTTGCTTGGCTGCTTCGTTACTTTGCCGTTTTCGGCACTGTAGTGCGGTCTTGGATTGGTATATTTAAGTAGGGGGGTGTGGTGGGTGAAGCCCCCCATTTGATGTAATGTTTAAAGTATTTTTTTGTTGTTGTTGTTGGAACAGCGATTTTTTTTTCCCTAGGAAAAAAAATGCTGTTCTGACAGTTCAAAATTGTAAGCTTTTGCTTACATAGGGTCGATTAATCACCGTTCGCTTTTTTAATCGCTCGGTGATCTAATATAGACCATATATATATATATATATATATATATATATATATATATATATATATAATTATATGCCAGCAAATATATATAATTCAGTCAAGCAAAAAGTACCAAAAAATATACTTATCAGTTTGTTTGAGAAGCACTCCAGTTAGAACACAAGCAGATTCTAAATGGTATGTAGGAATTTACTAACATGGAACTATTTTTAAATCAGCAAGCCTTGAAACAATCAAATAACACAAAAGCTATTAGACCAAGTTATACCAACTTTAACAACACCACAGGAATAGTGGGTAACCAGTTTCAGAACAGATCAGAGAACAAAAAACATATATATAATTATATGCCAGCAAATATATATAATTCAGTCAAGCAAAAAAATGCCAAACAAGTATATGTATATATATATATATATATATATATATATATAAAATGGGGGATTGTGGTTAATCCAAGACATCCTTCACATGTAGACTGACAGACAGAATATTAACAACAGGAGCTAGTTTAGCAAGACACCCGAATGTGTGCTTGTGGTAAGAGAAGCAATTTTAATTTTGACAATGCCATATCAATAATATTTCATTCACAGGTGATAGACAAGGCACATATACTTTTATTGTATATTGTGAAATGTCCAGAAAACTACTACTTACAAATCTTATGTATATGGACTGTTTAGTAGTACAATGATAGCACTGGGACAAAACTATAAATGATGTTTTCAATGACAACAGAACTTTGGTGATGGTAGGGGTTGAATCCATAGGCATTCTAACAATCTCAGAGCACAAAGACTTAATATGAGGCTCCACTTGTCTGCCTAGACAAGAGGAAACCGAGTTTATAAAAAACAAAAAGAAAGAAGCAGCATAAACTGGATAAGAAAACTTTTTTCTTTACTGAATTCGGATTCTGGTACCTCGGCCTTCGCCTTCAAATGGAACAATGTTACAAAATGCAAACCAGGGGGGTGATTTATATTATTGGTTGCAGCTGCTTGGAACCAAAATGGTACATAGGACAAACAAAACGTAAGGTTAAATTAAGAATATTGGAACATCTTGGGGATATTAGGAATAACAGACTGGATAGTCCAGTTGCTTGCCATTTCTGTCAGTTCCATGAGGGGGACCACTCTGGTTTCAAATTTAGTATTTTGGCTAAACCGTGGGGAATGGGTGAAAATAATTTCAATTTTCAGAACAAATTATTGAGTATGGAATCAAGGTTTATTGTAAATTTTGAAACATTATTTCCCAATGGTATGAACTTAGAATTATAATATATAAAATAATATTTATTCTGTGGAGTGTAATTATTTATTATTTATTATATATATATATATATATATATATATATGTATGTATATTTCTTTAATTATGAAGTATTTATTCTGATTGATTAATTGTTTAATTGGTTGTGCAAGGTGTATTTAAACTGGTTTGCATTTTGTAACATTGTTCCATTTGAAGGCGAAGGCCGAGGTACCAGAATCCGAATTCAGTAAAGAAAAAAGTTTTCTTATCCAGTTTATGCTGCTTCTTTCTTTTTGTTTTTTGTGGGGATTTCATTTGGATTTTGATCCAAAAGTGTGTGTTTTTTTCTTGAAACCGAGTTTATACCCATCTAGAAAAAAATCAGTGTTTTTTTTTTTTTTTTTTTTTTTGCTTATTTAGCTTTTTACTGGGTTTAGTTAAAAATCTCCATTCATCAGAGGCCTGAGGAGAAAAGCTCTAACATATTACATACATTTTTGAAGCAGACATTCTGTAATATACATAAACAGTCATTAGGTAATGCACATTAACAAATGCACATGCATTTGCTAATCAGATTATATTTGTCTAAAAGTGGAGGCAACTCCTACAGTATAAAATATAGTTATCCATTGGTAGATGTTGAACACTGAGCATTTGAAGAGGTGTACTAGTGGGCTTGTCAAATAAATAATAGATTATGTGAATAGAAATTCAAAGAAGTAGAAGTGATGGAAGAAACTAGATAGGGCAGAAAATATTAATATTGTAGTTAAAGAGGTAAGGTTTAAAGCAGGTTCAGAAACATATTAGATATATATATATATATATATATATATATATATATATATATATATATATATATATATGTATAGTTATCATAAGGTTTATATTAGAAGTCTAGAGGTGAAGGGTGAGCAGTGGACTGGTTGTGGGACATTGGATTCTGAATAAAGAAATATGGATTGACGATATGTAAATCTGAAGATAACAGTGGAATGTATCCTGAAGATATGTAGCAGCAGATCCATTGATTTGATAGGTGAAATTTTAGTTGTGTTTTAAATGAGTATGCATTCCAAATGGATTTCAGTGACAGTGGGATGCCGCTCCAAAGTTTGGCTTCACTGTTTGAATATAGAGAGTCACCTGCAGTATTAGACACTTAAATTATAGTGATTAGTGATTTTTCTCTATAATGTTAAATTGTATGTGGAGAGTAGTGTTGGATGAAGTTGTTAAGGGCTGGGCAATTCAATCACAGCAATAAAACAAAAAGGTGATAAAAGAAAGCCATATAGAACAAAGGATCATATTTTGCTAAACAGAACTGTTATAGAGAGATACAAAAAGAGGAATAATTAAATTATAGTATGGCTAGATCACAAAAAAATAAAAACATTTGACAGCACTCTGCATTCATGAATAATGGAATGCTTTTTAACATATAAGATATACCCTAAATTGATCAATTAGATTGCAAGTGAATCTCAAACAGTGGCAAACCTCTTTGCAGATAACCCATGACAAAGGCCACATTATTAGCTCAATGGTAAAACTTCAAAGGAGGATGTTCTACAGTGATTCTTTGTCACTGTTACTGTTTTCTCTTGCCCTTAACCCATTAAGCTATTTACTTAATAAATTAAGCTATGGTTACAGTTTAACCCTCAGAAGGCAACTTGGTTTCATACATATACATAAATACTTCAGCCATGGACGATAATGCGCTTCTAGCCAGCCAAAAAAACAAAAAAAACAGTTATTCCATTGATGTCTCCTGGTAATTCTTAAAAATATCTAAACTATTGCTTGCTTTAATATAATTTGGTAGCCTACTTCATGCATCATCTACTCTCTCAGTGAACCAGTTAGTGTACCTTTCATTCCTATATAATCTTCTACACATGTTGTCTGATGATTCTCTGTTACTTTTGAGAACCACAAACATTCACAGAGGTAGTTGTGTCTAAATGTGCTACCTACCTGAATAAGGTCCCCTCTTAAATTGTACAAGATCAGTTACTTTAGTCTTTTATAATAACTTAAGTTTTCACATCCCTGGATGCCCTTACTATCTTCCCATTGTATTCATTCTAATTTTCTTATAAGGTTTTCATGTTGTTATTCCATACTCAAATTTAGATCAAATGTGACTAACAAAAAATGATTTCACCATTTCTGATTCTCTAGACTTTATGCATTTTATACAACCTATAGTTCTATAACTATCATTAACCAATTGGTTGATACAATTAAAAAAACTTAAAGCTGGAGCTACTCATATACTGGGTCATTAAATGAAGCTACAGTTTTAATCATTGTGTGCTGTATTAGTCACTTTTCAGTCTATATCTCCCAAATCTCATATGTTTATTTTTCGATGTATCAATCAGTGTAATATTCTCCTGAGCTTCAATTTATTCAAGTTCTTTTACAGACATGCCCTATCTGTAACACGTACTCAGCTTACTCATTTTTAAGTCATCTGCATACAGACTGCAGAACACCTTAGATGAAAAAGATAAACCTGAAAGTTACAAACTAAACAAGCATGGGTCTAGGAAAGAACCCCATGGGACACACTGACTGCAACCTAGAATTTCACCTGTCCAGTTGTTGTATGATACTTGCCATGTCCTGTTTGTAAGCCATGCAGCTATCCATCTTATCAAGAGTACATCAATGGCTAGTTCTTCTAAGTTATTGATCAGTGTTTTGTGTATGACTCTATCAAATGTTGTTTTTCTTTTGGCTTTTCCCGGTTAGGGGTCGCCACAGCGGAACTCCGGTACGCTAATGATTGGCAGTAGACTTTTAGGGTGCTGAGGTGCCAGCTCAATGCCCAACCTTCAACGAATGAATGCCCATTAACGCATGTCTTTTGAATGCTACTCGACCACAGGGAGGACATGCAGACTCCACATAGAAGGCACTCCAGCCAAGAATCGAACCTCTTGCTGTGAGGCAACAACACTACCGCTGCACCACCGCAGCTTCGTATGACTCTATCAAATATTGAAGTTAAGTCTGTATAAATTACATCACAGCACAAATTTTTATTTATAGCTGTTATTATACAATATCATGTTACAGGTGGTTATAGATCTATTTTTAACATATATATGCTGATATTTGGTTTCAAGTCCCAACCTTTCCAATTATGACAATAATTTAGGCAAAATAACTTTCTCTACCATATGAAAGTAAACTTACAGGTCTATATGACTCTGGATTTGTCCTACTCCCATTTAAAGATGGATTTAACAAGTGCATGTCTCCAGTGTTGATAAATCTCCCTATATTTAAATGGCCTAGTGAATGACAGATATAATGGTACTATAAGTTCATGCCAAAGTGTTCTCAGGTCATTATTATTAATTCTGTCTCCTCTCTTTGTTTGCTTCCATTTTGAATAGTTCTTTTTCAATGTAATCTAGTTTAATTTCAGTATCTGAGATTTCCTGGATTTTGGTAAATATATCTGTAATCACATTTCCACTTTTTAAAATGGGCCATTTTTTCATGTAGGTATTTCTTCAAAAAAGCTTTTCATTCATGGTGACCTGACTCTCATTTTTGTATGTAATTTGTGAAAAACATGTCCTAACACCTGCACAAGCTAACTATCTAAGAGAGCTGTAGGTTCCATACTAATAGTCAGAGAGTCATTGCAGATGAGCTCATCTGTACTAATATGAACAAAAACAACTCCATCCTCCCTTACTTTAAGGTGTTCAAGGCCTTTCACCCATCCTGTAATTTGCTCCTGGCAAGCATAATGCCATTCATTGTTCATTATCTCCTCTGCAAATGTAACTGCTAATTCCTCTAATGAATGAATTACAAGTATATCATTTCTGACAAGATCTGAAGAATCTCCAGCTTCTAATTCAGTAAAATCTGTTGCATCAGTTGTTACAAATGAATGATCTTCACCACCATTAATCTTATTAATCACACTCTTTTCATTGCTTAATATATTTAAAAGCATACAATTCACATCCAGCTGGATTTGCACTTCCACAGTTTGAGCCATGCTTTCAGCTTCGTTTTTTCTCTTTTTTTTTTCTTACAGTAATGTTCTCCAATCCTTCCTGGTTCATTTTCAATTTCTTTCTTTCATCAGCCCCTTGCCTCATTTTTCTGCCTTCTCTCTTTTGGAAAAATGATACCTTTTTCTGCAGACTGAAGGTTTTCTGATAGAGTTATCACTGTGTGTAACCTCTGTGTTACATAACAAAGCAGTGTCCTTTTTAGTATGTACACACTTTGCATTACAGACATTAGTCAGTTTCATTTTCTTCCTTGTTATTTGCTGTGAACTTCTTCTTTTCTTTCTGTCTTTTTTATTTTCTTCGACATACTCTGAATCCTCGAACTACTGAGCACTTGTATCCTGAATTCCAAAGTTGGTATTGGTATCATCGTGTTTAAGAGTGGGTGATTGATTTTGCTGACAATAGACACTTCCTTTCCTAAATGTGTTCTATTCGCACTTGCCTAATATTATTTTTCACATCAGTCACTAATATATGTAACAGCAGTTCTCCTACCTGTGTCAATTGCATAAGGTGAATCATCATCAGTAATTCTAGTAAGCAAATCACTTACTTTTTGACATGAACAACACAGGTCACCAGTGTTACTAGGTGTTACCTTTAATTATACAACGACCCCCCATTAATATTCCAAAACATGCAAGCTGATTAGTCAGCGTGCATGTTGTAAATCAGAGTTATAGTAATGGAAAAATGTCCGGTCGTCCAGACTTTTTCCATTAGTATAACTCTTTCTACAGCAACGGAGAACGCAAGATCTCCGTTGCTTTTTACACACTGTCTCGCTATGTTAAACGAGTTTAACATAGCGAGACAGCTTAAAAAAAATCAATGGAGATTCTCCATTGCTTTTTTAAAGCTGTCTCGCTATGTTAAACTCCTTTAACATAGTGAGACAGTTTGTAAAAAGCAACGAAGATCTTGCTTTCTCTGTTGCTTTTGCCCACAGCTCTGATGTACTGCGTAAGCATATGCATGCGCAGTACATCAGAACTGCTGCAGAATACCAGACAGCTGTGGAAGGGCAGCAAGGAGGCATTATACAATGCCATTATTTAAGAAAAGTTATTATTTTTCTTCTTAAATAATGTCATTGTATAATAGCAATAACCCACTTCTGGGTGTGGGTAATGCTGGATTTACCCACGGTTGTCTTTGTTTGCCCACTCGGGCTTCACCCTCGTGACCAAACCACACCATCCGTGGGTAAATCCAGCATTACCCACACCCAGGTGTGGGTCATTGCTATAATATATATAGCACTTATTATACTGTACAAGATGCTTGTGATTTAGCAAATCATTAACGCCACACTCATTTAAGGAATCCATGTTCAGTGACAAATGAATAAAGAATTTTAAAAGGAAAGAATAATCAGAATCAGTTACCACAGAATTCAGAGAGATTTTAAGTCTTCTATGAGAAAAATCACACATACAATATAAAATTAATTTTAAACTAAGTACATTAACTATGTCATTCTGAACTACCTTACCAGTTGTGCCAAGGACATGATAGTTGGATTTCTTTTACATCCTCTCTGATGTCAGTGTGAATTTATAGATGACTAGGCCTCATAGTATGGCTAGGGTTTGCCTGTCTTAAGGTCTATCCCTTTCTAACAATAAACAGTGAAAATTAGAGGAAAAAACAATAAAATATAAGTAAATCTCCTGGTTTACAAGCTATCTATCCTTCCAACAAACCGTGAAAAACAGAGGTAAAAGTAAACTATAAACCAAAATAAATCTTCTTTTACCAGGCAATAGCAAAGTCAATCACAAAGTAACATGTGACTGTTTCAGATAAGTTCTGGAATTTTAAAGACAACTCATCTGCTTTTTGTGGATGGTTTAAAATTAATAAAGTTCATCAGATGAGGTTCTGAAAGTATAATTACAAATGGTTAAAACTTTCTCAGATTATATAAGAATGACATTTGGTATTGATAAACAAGCAAAAGCAACATTTGTAAAAGGAAATTAGTGCCAAGAAATTATCAGCCTGGAACAAGAATGCGATGTAAAGGAACTTGAACAGGCAGGAGTGCCTAAATATTTGAAAATGGATGAGGGGTAGGCAATAACTCATGAATAATTGAGAGCAAAGCTTAATAAGAATTATTTCAGAAGACTAAGGTTAATATTGAAAGCAGCCTTGACATCTAGGAATAGAGTCCAGTCTATAAAAATCTATTGCCTCCTCCTGTTCTAACTTAAAGGTTTCCAGTGATTGGCTGACCCAAAAAGTATTTAATTGGATGGGTAAGAAAACAAGAAAATGATATATAAAATTAAGTGTACACCACAATTATACATCTCTCATTCTTAAGGAGGTATGGACTTTCTCAATATTGACTACATGTACAGATCTTCAATTGTAGGATTACATACATTTTACTGATCTCATCAGATCCAAACATAGTGAAAGTTCTAAAGCATAAGGAGAAGTCCACAATGACTTATTTGCTAAGTTTAGTGGAAGAATTTCAGAACAGATTGGGAATGGATATCAAATCCGAAGTATATTTCAATCAGACAGCAAATAAAAGTGCCAAAAAGAAAATAAAGAATATAAAGAAAAGGGCTAGAAGTCAAGGAAAACAAGTGACAAGTCCTCAAATATAGTGCAAGTATAGAGATCTGGAACAAATTTATGTTGATGAAGATGGTTAAGGAGAGGTGAATCGGAAACAAAAGATGACAGATTAATACTTGGGACCTAAGCTAGTGATCTATGTACATGTTGATTTACAAAGACAACTGAACAAGTAGGAGAAACAGACAAATGTAGGTTTTGTAAAAAAGAACTGAAACCATGTATATATCTGTTTGCTAGCTGAGGGTCTGTATACTGAAAGGCACAATAATACGTCAAGACTGTTCCAGTGGGGTTTGTACAGACACTACAGTACAGAAGTAACTGAGAATCATTGGAAACATGAAATACAAAGCATTACCAACAAAATTATGTTTATATCTCATGGGATTACCCATTACCAACGGTCAAATAAAGATGCAAGAAAACAAAGTATAGTAGGCCCAAAAGAAGGCAAAAGTGGGTTTGATTATTGAAACTGCTATACCCAATGATGGTATTGTCTTAC
>NC_056735.1:405410393-405427893 GCF_019279795.1 Protopterus annectens | reverse complement strand
CAGATTTGAGATGGTGAGTCACTGCTGGTTCAAAGGGAGGAAGTACCAAAGATCTATAGAGTCCTTGAAAGGGGGCTTTAGCCATAAGGCACCTTTAAGAAAAACTTTGCATAATTGATGGGAAATTAGAGAATGATCAATGTAGCCATTGTTGAAATTAGAAATGGCCGTTAACTGAATTTTAATGGTGGAAGCAGAAGCTCCTTGATTAAAAAGGGAAGCTAAAAATTCCAAGATGTTTTCAATAGGTATTAAAAGGGGGTCTAGGTTATTCTTACAAGCCCAAAATGAAAATCGCTTCCATTTGCTTAGATAGAGTTTACTGGGGGATAGTTTATGAGAAGCCAGAAGAATTTTTTGTACTGGGGAAGCTATATTATTCTACCTGGTGACTAATGGAATTGGAGAACCAAGTTGTCAGCTCAAAATTATGAAGGTTGGAGTGCACCAATCCTTGCAGATGAGACAGCAGGTCTGGAACTGGGTCCAGAATATATGGACAGTGAATCAGGTGAGGCAAGATAAAGGAGAACCAGACTTGGGCCAAAAGGGTGCAATGATGATCACTTTGCTTCTCAACCCTTCGGCTTTCTTCAAGAAGAGGGGAATGAGAGGAAAGGGGGGAAAGACATAGAGAAGTCCTGAGGGCCAATCAAAAAAGAGAGCATCTCTCAGGGACTTCCCGTGAGGGGGGATTAGGGCAAAATAGCTGCTGCATTTGCTGTTCATCTGGGAAGCAAAGAGGTCACAGCAAGACTGGCCCCATCGAAGAAAAATTTCCATTGAAACCTTGGAATTGAGTTACCACTCGTGAGGCCAGAGTTTGTCTGCTATCACGTTGGAACTCCCCGGGATATGCAATGCAGCTATAAAGCAGTTGGAAGATATTGCCCATTGCCATATCCTGAGGGCTTCCCAACACAGGGGGTAAGATCTGGTTCCTCCCTGTTTGTTGATGTACCAAACCACTGACATGTCATTGGACTGAATCTCAACTGACCCCAGAGGGAGGGCAGATTGAAAGGCTTGCAATGCTAATAGCACTGCCCTCAATTCCAGGACATTAATGTGCAAATTGGTCTCGTGCAGAGACCAAGTGCCTTGGATTGTCCTTTCCAGATAATGCCCCCCCACCCACCCAATCTGGGAGGCATCCGTGGTCACTATGGCCTTGGGCTAAGGGAGATAAAGGGACAGCCCAGAAGTATTTCTTCTGACTGCATCCACCGAGATAGATCCTTTATGCAGTGTCATGTTATTACAATGGGAAAGGTTATGGGATCTGTTAGGATGGACCATTGTGCCACTAAGATAATGGCTGCTGTCATAGACCCTAATGTTTGAAGTACAAGACAAGCAAGGACTTTGGATCTGATGTATACTACTTGAGACCTTATTTATTATAGTCTGTGAAGAGGGAGAGAAACTACACAAGTGACTGTATTGAGATGAGCTCTGATAAACTCCAGGTCTTGTGTCAGAGTCAGCTGGGAATTTTATCTGTTTACTGTGATGCCCAAAGAGTTGAAAAGGTGCAGGAAAAAATTGTGGCTTGAAGCAGTAGACACCCAGTTGGGGCAGTGAGGACCTAGTCATCTAAGTAAGGAAACAACCAGAATCTGTGTAGTCTCAAGTGAGCTATGACTGCCTCCATGCATTTGGTGAACACCCTGTAGGATGTGGTGATACCAAAGGGCAGCACTCTGAACTGGAAATTACTGTCTCCTAGTCAAAAACTGAGATACCTTCTGGAGTGGCTGTCCATTTTTATGTGGTAGCACCAGGGGCGGCTCGTGCCATAGGACTGCCGGACTGTAGCCCTCCCACCTACAAAACAAAATAAAACAAACAGAGAATCACAAAATTAATTTCCGGACATGTACACATGCGTACACACTCTCAGACTGCTTTCCTAGCAGTCTAGATAAGGGGAAGGGCAAGATGCCCAGAAGTCCATGCGGCAATGACATCACGACATAGAGGCACTCCGGACTGCAGCAGTCGCAGGCAGGACCAATTGCGGATTTGGACTGCAGGGAATCCTTTGGGATGGACCAATCACGCAAGGAATACAGGTAAGGGGCTGGTCAGATATCGGCGGCGGCAACTGAGCAGTAATGGTGAGCAGTAATGGAAGGAGAAAGCAGTTATTTACCTCGTCAGCAGCAACCAAAGCAGTTATTTAGCTCGTTGGTGGGCTGGGACTGTTCAGCAACAAGGTAAGGTGTGTGTGTGTGTGTGTGTGTGTGTGTGTGTGTGTGTGTGTGTGTGTGTGTGTGTGTGTGTGTGTGTGTGTGTGTGGGTGTGTGCGTGTGTGTGTGTGTGTGTGTGCGCGTGTGTGTATGTGTGTGCATATGGTCAGAAGGTCGCTGGCTGCAGGAGGTGTGTGTGTGTGTGTGTGTGTGTGTGTGTGTGTGTGTGTGTGTGTGTGTGTGTGTGTGTGTGTGTGTGTATGGTCGGAAGGTCGCTGGCTGCAGGAGGTGTGTGTGTGTGACCACATGCATGCATGCTGTGTGACTGAGGGAGCCATGGCTCCTCAATTTGTTTCATTAAAATCCCTTGTTTCACATAGGCAAAAGTCTGTTAGGTGTTCAGTTTTGGAAAGTAGATCCGCCAGCGCTTACAGTGGGGGCCCTGTCATGTGAGACTTAGGGTCTGTCCATTACCCATTTAGACTTATTTCTTTCTTTCTTGTGGTTGTGGGAATGAATGTTGGAAGATGGAATCCTGGGAGCCATCATGTTGCAGCTACACATTTTGTGTTTAAGCCATAGCCAGTAGTGTCTTCCTTCCAGCTGAAACTTGACATGTAATTAAATAAATGTCTGGAGTATGTACATCTGTTTTCCCTACCGTGAACATTTTTTTGCAACTACCTGAACTTTTTCTCTTCATGCTTTTCACCCTCCTGTTTCCTGCTGTCATGCAGTGCAAAAAAAGCCACAAATACCACCAGTATCAAGGAGAGCTGGTCACTGACCTAAGAATCCTCCACCAAGCTTTATGTTCATAATCTTGTCACACATCTATTTTTCCAGTTTTTTAACATTTTTAAGGTCACTACTCATTGGAGACCGAAGAGCAAAAGCTTTGGAATAGAAGTAGTTGCTTGCCAGTTTTAACAAATAAGCTTCCATGTAGAAAGGTCACAGTTGCCTACACGTTCTGAGCTCAAGCCATTGAGTTACGTAGCTCTTACATCATCAGCCTGCATTTACAAACTGGTTCTGTATGTATGTCAGCAGCCACCCATGTACCTCTGGTTCATAACAGTGTCCAAAGTACAGGAACAGTAGTTTGTTTGCAGGTCATCTCAACTGATTTTAGTCTTTCTGGATGATTTATGTGTATTGTTTATAATGAACACCTTTCGGCACTGACATGTTGAGGATTTATATATGCTTTAATAATAATCACCTTCCATGTCCGACATGACTTGTTCTGAAAACCTAGTTCCAGAATGGGCAACTGCAAGTAATGAATACTTAATTGGTTTCTGGGTAGCCATTTCACTAAGATGAGATATGAAAACACTTATTGAATCCTGTTCCATAACTTTCTTGCTCCTTGTATCATCTTCTCCATGGCAGGATCATAAATGGAGGTCAGACTGAGTAAGTGCTAGAAGATGATCATAACATACCTTCCAGGAAAGTTTGCTAAAATTCATATAAATCTAGAAGGTAAAGGGGTGGTACTGAATGCACAGAATGGCAACAGCCTAATTACTACTGCATTGTCTACAAGGCAGAAGCTTTCAGCTTTGCATGCAAAACACTGAAATCTGAAAAAAAGAGGTAACTGGTTTTAATATATGGATGGGTGGGAGGAGAGTTGTTTAGTTGTCCAGGATGAATTGTTATCTTAAAGAAAACTAGAACTGTAAGATAGACGGTGTGCAGATATGCTCTGACAATTCATGAAGGATGAAGATGAACTGTAGAGGGTCACTGGAAAGAAGGCTGGATAATGCAAGACTTTCTTATGAAGCATATACGATATGAGCTCACCGGGGTAGATTGTGTTACATTTCTTACAAAAGAGATAAAAGACAGTAAATTATTTTAGTCATGAGAAGTGCTTTGGGCTATATGCTGCAGAGATCTGGAGTGTGGGAGACAGAATCTGGAGTAAAGGTATTTCACTGGAGACTAAGAATGTGGTGATGTAAGCGTCAGAGTAACAATGGGAATTACAGAGAGAAGGACAAGCTGCAAGAGGAAAGGTATGGTGAAAAGATGGCTCCTAATGGGACATTCAGGGCCAAGCACAACAATCTCTGATTAAATAAAAAATTAAATAAAAATAAAACTTCACATGTAACAAGTTCTAATACTCAATCTAGCATATTTTGCAACTGTGATTTTCTTATGGCGAGTCATCAGTCAAGGTACTGGGTTCTGAATGTAATTTCTTAATTTTTTTTTTGTTTGTCTTTTTTGAAGTTTCTGAAGTAATATGAGCTAGTTTGCTACACAGATCTGAGTGTATACTCATTAGAGAATGTACTAGCTGTGTAACATATGTGTGTCTGCCAAACATTTGGGCTAAGAAATAACAGTTGTGAACTATTGCTATAAGGAAATCTTGCACTTTGTACTGGTCCTTGCTGTGAACGTCTATGGCCAGCTTGTTGTATGTTGCATGAGATGTTAGGAGACTTCTGTGGATATTCAAGTTGCCTGTGTGTTTCGGTTCTGAGTGGATGGTCCTCAGTAGTTCAGAAAGGAATACTTGGTGGTTAGTCAGTAGGGTTCGTGTGTGTGTGTGTGTGTGTGTGTGTGTGTGTGTGTGTGTGTGTGTGTGTGTGTGTGTGTGTGTGTAATGCCCCAGAGAACAGATGGTGGTGGGTGGAGATACTCAGACTTGAACCCTGTACCTTGTATGCAGGTGTTAAGGACCTGAATTCCCTACCCACTACCATTTGTAAAAAAAAAAAAAATTGCAGATTTTTGCCTCATATTTGATCTGATCTGTACCTCATAATATCTGTGGTTTCTAAGTATTGCAATGTGTGATAGTTGATGGTGCACTGGTAGCATTGTTGCTTTACAGCTGCAGGTTCTTGGGTTTGATTCTTGGCTGGGGTGCCTTCTGCGTGGGGTCTGCATCTTCACTCTGTGTTTGTGTGGGTTTGCTTTTGTGTCCTCCCATGTTATAAAGACATGTCTGCATTATTTCTTCCTGGGCCTCTGCTGAAAATTGTTTTTTTATTCCAAGTCAGATTGTCCTGATTAACAAATGTTAAATAAAATTGACAGGCATTTGAATTTCAGACTTCAGGTTGCTGAATGTTATATTCCTTACATATTTGATGGTGCAGTGGTAACATTGTTGCCGCACAGCTATAGGTTTTCTGGTTTGATTCTTGGCTGGGGTTCCTTCTGTGTGGAGTCTGTATCTCATCCCTGTGTTTGTGTGGATTTGCTCTGGTGTCCTGTCATTTTACAAAGACATATGTCTGCAGTATTTCTCCCTGGGCCTCTGTTGAAAATTGTTTTTATTCCGTCAGAAGTAAAATTGACAGGCATTTGAATTTCAGACTTCATATTCTTCAGAAATAGCAATTTTCTAAGTTTATAAGATGAATATTTGAAATGTGTCCTTATTTTTGGACTGTATTACTCCATTATTGGCTTTGTCCAGGTTTTTTTGTGCTAAGGTTGACAACTATGGCAAGAACTGAATTCACTGAATATGTCTGGGGGCTGTATTCCCTCATTACTGGGTTTGTCCAGGTGTTTTGTGTGAACTGAATTCATTAAATGATAGCCAATTAAGTTTCAGTCTTCCTCTCTTTCACAATGCAGCTGATTTGGTGTAGGGGTATGTTGCTCTGACTGTTTTGCACAGGGACCTTGGCAGTAAAATGTATGGTGTTAACACAGCATTTTTCTTTCACAAAGCAGGTGATTTGGCATAGTTGTATGTTGCTCTGACACAGCATTTTATTCTAGCATCTTTCCAAGATTATACAAGCAATGTTTAACGTGTCCCTGGTTTTTGGCCTTTTGACCCTCACCCCCAATAAATTTGGCTTTTTCCATATTTCTTGTGCTGCGAAGTTGAGATGCAGTTGAGTATTGAGTAGATTTTACAAGGAGCTGAGAGCTGCAGGTGAAGAGAAGTTTAGTGCTGCTTATGATAAGTCAGCAATACCACTATGCCAAATTGTGTACTTGCTTTTGATGCAGAAGATTGTTGGTTCTACTCCCACAAGGGGTGAATGCTGCCGTACTGAAAAAGTTAAGATACTAACTATGTGCCTGTTATCAGTTTGCCATCCATTTCCTATTGCAATATTACTAGCTTATCATTTTTAATGTAATGTACGCAATTTATTCCTCAGAGGCATCAGACACTTCATTTTTCGATGAAACCATGAAATATTAAGGTGTTTGCTAGCAGCAACCTCTTCATTAGTTACATATTTATTTAATGTGGAATTATTTAGATGGCTTTTTTACTTCTTCAGCGACTGTGCATATTTACTGATAATGGTGGACTGTAGAATTGTGCATATTTACTGATAATGGTGGACTGTAGACGTTTGAGTATACTTTTATGATAGAAATGTTCTGAATTGGGCAGTTTTGTCATTATTGGTGCATGCGTTTTGTTTCATTGTTTACTGGAAAAATGTTCAAAACAATAGGAAGGTGTATCAAAGAGCAAATGTATGTTTCATATGCAAGGGGCCTATGATTTGAAAACAGCCCAGAATTAATCTTTATCTGCCACTGGTAAAATGTATTTTCTTTGAATGTGGTTTCAATGCTGTTTCAATGAATGTGAGTTTCAAGGGCAGAGAAGTTTTACTGCTAAGTTTGTTTAGCAGATGTCTTACTGTTTGGGCTGTAAAATGCAAAATAAAACTTTCAAATGAAGTCCAAATCATTATATAGGTAAATCAGTATGCACATTAGTGTTTATGGTAAATGAAGTGAAATAGCTAAGTAATGGGATCATTGGAATGTCTGCAGGGGGAGGCTCCATTTGACCATGATTTTGACGGGGAAGGGCAGCAATCTTAGACAGCCCCAGCTGAACTATACCTCCCAACTGTCCAGATTTTCAAAGAATGAATAGATGTTTGCTTATTTTTGATTTGTTCCTCATAACATTTGTGGCTTTCTGGCAAATCATTTAGGAATTAAGTCACTAAATAATGAAACACTGAGTTTCAGACTTCATAACCTTCAGAAAAAGGCATACTAAAGTAAGACCTGTTGTTCTATCAACTGTAAGTTTATACAAGAGCAATTTTTAGTACTGTTTATATGTTCCCCCAATATATTTGGCCTTGTCCAGATTTACTGCATTAACAGGTTGAGAGGTACATGCAAATAAATTGCTTTATAGAATTAGGCATAGCCAAACCTCTCAACTGTCTCTGATTTTGGCTCAAATAATAATCCCTACGCAAAATAGCAATTTTGGAAGAAAACATGGAAGATTTACAATTTAGAAATAACTGTAATAATTAGAGTTATAGATTACTTTTATTTCAGAAATGCGTGTAAATTATTTTATTTTGTCAGCTGCTCAAGTTAGCAGTACTAATATTAAAGTGTCCCTTCTTTGACAGGTTCCCAGCTGTATTGTGTGGCTATTTTATATTTTTACATCACATTTTTGGTCCATGTTTTATAAAATTGTTGTTTTTTTGGCAAATTAGTGACAAATCATTAAAGACTGAAGTTAGAAAATAATGACAGACATTTGAGTTTCAGGTTTCACACCATTCAGAAAAGTCATACTAATGCAAGACCTATTCTATTATCTTTCTAAGTTTATAAGAGCAATATTTTAAAAATTGTCCTTATTTTTGGGCCTTTGTCCCACTTCTTTGTATGGCTTTGTCCAGATTTCTTACTCTGAGGTTGAGAGGTATGACAAATGTGTCAGGGTCATCACAGTCAGCCAGAGACATTTCAAATTGTGACATACTTGTTGCACCCCACTCCCCCATGTAGTGACTCTGGATGTGTTGAAGCAATGCAAGGAGTAGTTATGCAGTGTAAATGTATAGAGTATCCATCCATCCAAGGTAGAGACAAGTACTAGAGTGGCTTTTCATCTGTCCTTGATTTTTGCAGAATGGTCTGGTTTCTGTCATTTTTTTTTTGTACTGTGGATTTATGCTTATTACTCAGAGTGCCTGTTGCTTTGTGTTTTAAGTAACAATACTTTAATGACCATCAGGTAAGCTTGGTTGAGATTGTAAGATGCAAGTAAGCTTTAATAAGCATACTATTAAAGAATTGTCAACATTGAAAGCCTTTCTGTTGTTGCCATGTATAGAATACTTAACTAGATAATGTATAAGCCTTGGGTATTGAAATGCATATGACAGTATTTGTAATAAAGGACAGGATTACATTATTTTAAGAAGCTCATTACACTTGGAGACTTCCAGTCAGCTCTGCAGGCTTTACCCGTAAAATAAACGGAATGTCAATCGTGTGGTCCATAACCTGTACAGTAATCCTTTTAAGCAATGTATCTTGAGCTTATTTCTTGTTTGCTTTTCATTTTTTGCTTTGATCATGTTTTCCCCATGAAACAAGTAGATAGTTGTCAGGCAGCAGGTCTTTTCTTGGATAAGGAACATGTTTACAAGTGGGGGCATCAGAGATTTCTACTTTCAGCATGTTACTTGGTACTTTAATAAAGCTGAATATAAATTATAATTAGAATTGCAGTGCAATAAGTGGTTTTAGTTGAGTGCTGCTCGTTTTTCTTGTACTTGATTTTGACTGGCATTCAATTAATGTATTTAAAAAAGTAATTTATTTTTTCATGCCTCACAACCTTTTTGTTTCCATCTAGATATAAGTAAGCTGTCATGCAGCCAATGCATTGAAATATTTTTATTCTTTTACACTTCATTTTGTCTTGATTGGACTCATAATGACGGTTTGGCACCCACGGCAGTGTATTTAGTTAGTTTTTGTGGTTTTGAGCATAGCTCCTCCCCTTTCTAGTTGGCCACACCCCTTGCCATTGACCCCCACCCATTCAGCTGTCTCCTGCAGCCACCCTTTGTTTTGAAGTCACCAGCCGCCCCTGGGTAGCACACATCTTGAAGGTCTATAGAGCACATCCAATCACTTTCCTCTAGAAAAGGAAGTATAGACTGAACCATGACCATCCAGATTTTTGTTTGCTGAACAAACTTGTTCAGAAGGCTGAAATCCAAAACTGGCCTCCAGTCCCCTCCAGTCCCATTCTTTTTTGGCACTAAAAAGAACCTTGAGTGAAATCCAGATCCTATCTGGTCTGTTGGATCTTCTTGGATGACTATTTTTCTTGAAATTTTTGAACTTCCAAGGCTGCTTGGTCCCTCTGACTGGGTGGTACATCTGGGACTCTTCTTTGTGATCTTGGAAAAGTAACAAAGGGGTTGTGATAAACTCTGGTAATGATTTTTAACATCCAAGAATATGAAGTTATTATTTGCCAGGCCAGCGGGTGCAGTGAAAATCTTCCCCCAACTGCTTCCAGAGGTAAGCAATCAGACCCCCTTTCAGGAGCACTGGTAGGGTTGTCCAGTGAAGGCATCTCTGAAGCCCAGATTTTGCGGGCCACCTCTGCCATGGAATTGGCATCTTCCATTAGGAGCCCCCTGCCCCAAGGGGAGCTTCCACCAAGTATGTCCTGAAAAGGCCATTGGGACTTCTTGAACCACATCTTCCCATTCCTCTGATTCCTGGAGTAGGATCGCTGAGGAGTAGAAAAATGAATGACCACAGTAGAAAGGGTCTTTCCATCTTTTTCGCATATGGCTAGTGTGTCTTTGACTTTGGGGCCAAACAAGGATGATCCATCAAAAGGACCATTGATGAAGGAAGACTTGAAAGGCTCTGCAAATTCACACAAGTGCATCCAGGTGTAGCACCTTATGGCAATGCCTGAACCACTGATCTGGTCATCCCCTTGGCTGCATGTGTGATGAGCCACATAGATGAGTTCGATATAGACTCTAGGGAGGCCAGCTGAAAGGTAACTTTGTCATGAACCTTGTCAGACACAGCTCCAGTGAGGGTATCTGATAACTCCTTAATCAGGTCCCTCTGGAGTCTAGTGAAGTGTGCCATGAAATTCAAGGACCTGAGGGTGAAGGTCAATGAAGCAGACCTGTTTTCCAAATCTGTCCATCATCCTAGACTCTCAGTTAGGTGGATGGAAAGTGGGACTCTCATCAGTGAGTTCCTTCTTGCTGGCTACCACCACCACCATGGAATCTAATGCTAAGCCTTTTGCCCAGTATTGATGATGTTCAGGGGCTGATAAAATTTTGTCTGGTCTCCGGGGAATCAGCTCTATGGAATCAGGAGCCTTCCATGCCCATTGGGTGATCAGTTTCATGAGGTCATTAGTGGGCAGAGTCACTCAGGAAGTAGATGGACAAGCAACAAAGGCTTGCAAGTATAGAGATTCCTCAGAGGACAGATCTTTGGGCTACCAATTACCCCTCTGTTTTAGGATGTCCAGGATGTGTCCAAAGGAGACATTTTTAGGAAGTGACCGAGGGGACCTCTCCCCCTCATCAAAGTCCATGTCTTCTGTGACAGATTCTTCTGGGGTATCTAAGTGCTTCCTCTTGCATGTCTTCTTTTGGGGGGGGGTTCTCAGTGGGAATCTCTGATGAAGACTCCAAAGAAGTGAGGCCCTATACAGGGGTAACTTGCAGCTTCAGTGCTCACTGCCCTGACATGGAGGATGGTGGCAGCTGTGGACGAGAAGGTACTGACATATGACACTCCGATACAGGAGGGGCCAGCTGAGACCCTGCAAGAGGCTAATTCCCTCTCCATGACCTGGAAGGCAGGCACGCCTGAAGAGGGATGGGAGCCTGAGATTGAGAAAGACAACCTCAGAACCAAGGTCATACCCTGTTCTGAAAGACAGCCATCCAAAGCAGGAGTCAGGGAAGAAACCGCAACCATCAGGGCTCCGAGAGCCAAGGATGGCTCCGAATAAAAAATAAGAACTGATCTGAACCCTTGGAAACAACAGCCAAGACATGGCCTTGAGAATCTACTGGTTTTGAGTGAACGGAAGATGTCAGAGCAGTTCTTGGAGCCAAAGAAGGAGTGCTTGTCAACACCAGGACAGCTGGAACTGGAGAAATTGAAGTGGTGGGCTCTAAGCCTCCTGAGGAGGTCAGAGGAGGAAACTCCACAGGAGTCCTATGAGAAAGCACCCCAACTCCAGAGGGGATAGAGGTCTGAGAGAGGCCAGGAAGTCCCCTGGCCACCAAAAGCTGATCCACCAATCTCACAATATCTTTCTCAGAAAGACTCCTGGAAGATCAAACAGACATTCCCAAGAGAAATTCTGACATATCCAAGAAAGAACTGGGAAGTTGACACCCACAAAGGGAAATACCTTGTCCCTAGAACATGTAACGATTCAGATGTCAGCACTGAAGGGGTACGTAGAGTCTGAAATGGTGCAGATGGTGAAGACTGTATCGACTGGGAAATTAAGGAAGTCAGTGCCAATGTCAGTACCGAAGCTATTGGTGCTGTGACCACAGCAGTAGTAACCAGTGGTGAAGATACTTTTTCCGTCAATATAGGAACCTTAGCTTTCAGTTCTGAGGAGACTGATGGAACCAAAGATTTGTGTTTCTTAGTCTCCAGTACCATAGGAGAGCTTGGCACTGACTGATTTCTCTTTTTAGTGTGGTCAGATTTAGAGGTGTAAGGATCTTTAGAAAAAGTGTCTTCAAATCAAGATTTTTAACATTCCTTTTAAGATTAATTTGTTTTTGCCTCTCTACCAAGGCTCAAGTACTGAAAGCTTTGCAGATGGAACGGTCAATTTCCAAATGGGGCACACCCAAACAATATACACATGAAAGATGCCCATCTGATTTAAACATCTTTCACCCACAGTCTTGGCACTGATTGAATCCTGAAGTGCCCTTCTGTTTTTTTCATCATTTTGAAAGTAACAGTAAAGAAGCCAAAAGCATTCAAGCACACACACAGAGGATAGTTAGAAATTCTACTAATGATAATAGAGAGAAATACCAAGATTGGTGGGACAATAAGAAAAATACCAACAATGGTAATTAGACAGGTTACCTAAAAAGATAAAGAGGGAGAGGAAGAGGGGGAAGGTTAGCAACAATGGTAATGAAAATACCAGGAAGGCAATAAGGGTATAGAAGCAGAATTACTAAAAACAAAAGAATGAGAGGAAAATAACAACTAAGTGTTTACCAGGAACAAAAAGTTTTTAAGAGAAAATTAATAAAATGTTTTAACTTAGCAGACAGTATCAGCTGACACATCTTGCTATCAGAGCAGCAAATAAGATCTGAGGTAATGGAGAGAGGGGCACTGTGAGTAGAGTCTTAGCTCAAGAGTTTTTTGGCTGGTGCAAGCTGTATAACGGCTGAGTCGGTTACAAGGATCGGAACTGAGTCCTACTAGTCAAGAATGAATGAAGATCGATAATAACAGATGCATAATTTTCTGACTATCAGTATAGGCCTCCACTCTGTGAAAACACTTTGTCAGAGAAGCTGATTAATGCATCTTCCTTGTTTTCCTCCATAAACACATTCTGGGCAGGCATTGCTAGTCTGTTAAAAGATGGATCAGTGAGTGGGGTCTTTGTTTTTTAAAACAATGCTGTGTGTCCATGTACACTATGTTGAAATGCTGCTGCTGGTACTGCTTCAGGGGTACCCTGAAATACGTATAACGTGATAAAGCCAGTGCCACCAAGGTGTTAGCACAGGCTAACCTATGCATCATCATGCTTTCTATAATGTACGTCATTTTGGAAGTCATTTGTTTACTTGGGACGTGTGATGTCAAATAAATGACTTTCAAATTTACCAGTACTATCAGTGCTGGAATCTAATCATATAATGCAGCATTTATTACTTAGCAGTCATTCCTTTAAATTTGTATACTTATATTGTGGGAAGTTAGGACACAGGGTTCTAAAATACCTAGTATTATAATAATGGCAGACATCATTAAAATTACTTCGATGTATCTCTGATTAATAGGTTCATAGGTTCATAGGTAGGTACTAGGCTATCGTCCCAAGGGCCTACGTAAGCCTAGCCAGCAAGGTTCCATAGCTTACGCCACCCAAGAATGTTATTTTCCTGTGCCACTGTCCAGCAGAGACACAGAAGTGATCCCCGGGGTGTATTTCCTATTTCCCATCCACTCATCAAGATTTTTCTTGAAGAGTGCTAATGAAGAACTTTGCTTGACATAGATGGGTAGCTTGTTCCAGAGTATAGGAAGTCTCTGGGACAGGAATCTATCCCTCCAGCATCTCCTGTTTATTGTGGTGACAAGGTTTAGGTCCCTAGAGCATGTAGCTCGGAGGGATTGGAATTTATTTAGGTGTAGCATGTCCATCAGCTCTGGGTTTGACATAGCTTTATATGTTAGGCAGAGATCACCTCGGAGTAGGCGATATGCTACGGAGTAAAGCTGGAGTTTTTTGAGGCGGTCAGTGTAGGACATTTGTTTGAGGCCAGTAATCCTCTTTGTGAGGTACTTCTGTGGCCTTTCCAGCTGCTGCAGATGTCTTGTGAGATATATTCGAAAAGGGACATTGTACTCTACAATGGGTCTAATGAGTGTGGAGTAGAGGAGAACAATGACCTAGATGAGAACCCTTTTATGATGAGGTGTGCCACGTAGAAGGACTTCCTGATTACTGTGGCATTTTGACTATTAAAGGAGACACTACTGTTCACCTGGGTCCCAAGGTCTCTTATCACGCATTCGGTGTTAAGTAGATTGCTGCCTATGTGGTAGTTCATGGGTACAGAGTTTTTACCAAAGGGGATGACACTGCACTTTTTTGGCATTGAGCTTGAGGCCATGGCTCTGACACCAGGCATCTGTCTCAGTGAGGCCCTTCTGTAGGATGGCCACATCATTTAGGGACTTGACTATGGCTTCTAGTTTGCAGTCATCTGCTAACTTCATTAGCCAGAGGCGTTCTGTGTTAGCCTGTACTTCAGAGAAGTAGATACCAAACAGGAGAGGTCCCAGGACAGAACCCTGTGGTAATCCACTTGTCACTGCTTTGAGGTCAGATTTGGAGTCTGCAACTTTTACAGTGTGGGTTCTGTCAGTGAGCCATTTGGCAACTCATCTTGTGACATAGGGATTTATACCTAGTTTAGTGAGTTTAGATATAATTCCAGAATGGGGGATGGTGTCGAAAGCCTTGGCGAGGTAAAGATGGGCTGTGTGAACCACCTTACCCTCATCCACAGCTTTGGTGACTGCCTCAAAGAAGTCGATCAGGTTCAGAAGGCATGATCTGCCTTCCGCAAACCCGAACTGGGTGGGATCCAGAGTTTGGAGTTTTCCAATGGCTTTGTTTATGAGTTCCATGATGATACATTCCATGGCCTTGCAGACCAGGCTTGTCAGGCTAATAGGTCAATAGTTCCTGGGATCAGTGGTGGCTCCCCCTTTGTGGAGTGAGATAACTATTGCTGTGTGCCATTCAGTGGGCACAAAGCCTGATGCGCGGCTATTATTGAACATGGTGCTTAAGTGGGGAGCCAGTTCATTCTGAAGTTCGTGTAAAATGCAGCCTGGGATGTTGTCCGGTCCCATGGATGCTGTGTTTTTGGCTTTAGAGAGTGCAGCTTTTACCTGCATAGTTGTGATTACAGGGACTCTACATTCTTCATGTATAGATATGGGCCCTTTAGGGGGTGAGAGGGGGGTAAAGTTAGCACTGAACCTATCTGCCAGGATGTTGGCAATATCAGTTGGTTCTGTAATTTTCATGCCTTTGTGCAGTAACTCAGAGTAGATCTGGGTCTTGCCATCTAGATTCTTGACATAGCTATAGAATGCTTTGTGGTTGTCCTTGGATTTAGTGGTGATTTTGTTTTCATAGCTAGCTTTGGAGGATCTTATAAGGGATCTCAGCTTCTTACTGAGGCTGACCAGGGAGCTCCTCCACTCATGGGATTTTACTCTCTTTTGCAACAGTTTCTTCCTTCTTTTGTACAGCTTGTTTATGGCAGGGGACCACCAGATTGGCTTCCTTTTTTTGGAGGATAGCGTTTTGGTTCTGTTTGGGATAGTACGATCCATGCACTCATGTAAGTACTTATAGAGTGCATTTGTGTAGGATTCAGCAGTTGTAACTGTATTGTCCATCTGCATGGGTGTCATGAAGTTCACCACTTCTGTCTTAAGAAGCATGAAGTTGGCTTTGGAGAATTTGTTTTAAGATTCTGGGGACTAGAAATTAAAGAGCAATTTTGAGTGAATAACTTAAGTGCTATAAACTACTTTATTAACAAAATAATGGAATAATCTCACTTGACATATCCACAGACTATATGTTAGTTGCATGTATTAGATTTAAATGCAAGAAACTTTCCTTATGATGCTATACAGTGCATTCAGCTGAAAGCCAGCTGGAAAGTTTCAGCTGTCAGTCATATTAAAGTGCAGGTTAGACCCTAATTTTTACCCAGTATTTCTGTGGCGCATAGTGGGAAGCAGATAACCTAGTGTCCTGAACAAAAAGTCATATTTGAGGATGTCAGATGCACATTTGCTAGTATAACATGTACTAAACTGTTCAGTATCAAAGTAAACAGATGAATCTTTTAACTACATAAACAATGTTTTCAAATACGTACAGAGACTTGTAGCAAAATGGGAAAAATGTCACAATGACCTCAGCATACCTATCGTACCTCATGTTTTCAATTTACAAGTCTAGGTCTCACTATCAAATTACGCAGCTTTCAAAACATAGTGTCGATCATTTCCAAATGTCATATTCACTGGAGAAATGGACAACAATATCACAGAGTTTTGTTTTCTTTTCATTTTTAGAATAAATGTATTACAAGTAGTCATATTTGCTGGCATATCTTGTTCAGACTGATTGAAAAAGCTGCAGTAAATGAACACAACAGCAGATTAAATGAATCAACATTTAATGGCTTACTTCATTCAGAAATGAAAAGACTTTATGAGAAATGTAATTAACGGCAAAGTAAATATCACACAGACTATAAATATGAGTAATCTCTGAAAGCTGTGCAATGGTAAAATGGATATCAAATCTTGAACGTACCTAATTGCCCTCTTGACATTAATATAAAATGATAAAAGTGTTAGTTTTAAAAAGACACTTTGGTTGATCACAGTCTATAAGCATTTTCTGGTCTATATAATTTTTAATAAATGCGTTTACACAGCTAACCTAGAAGAGAAGAACTCTTGGAGCTGCACACACTAAAACCTTCTTTTTTACTGTGCGAAGAATTATATATAAAACAGCTGCACACTCTAAAATGTCTGTTTTACTGCCTTTTTTAATCAACACATTTTTTCTCCCTTAGCAGTACAAGTGAGGTAATCTCATGGCTGAGCTCATACCATGTCATCCTATAAATCAGAAAAAGGTTTGTAAGTGTACTCAGATGTGAGAGCATAGCCACATTTTTTTGAAATTGCTTGTCAGCTTCTGGAATAAGGCCCCTTCCTCAGTAGTATAGCCTATCAAACCTCAGAAAGTACTGCCTTAAGAAAAATATTTGGCCAGTCAGGCATTCAGAAAAAAAAAATCCATGTTTGGCCATAAAGCATGATAAATATGCCAAGTTAGAATAAATTAAATTCTACCATTCATTATCTTTTAGAAAAAGTAAAATAACTAAATAACTTATTTTTACAAATTGCACTCTATGATGTACATGGCATCTGGATATATGTATATATATATATATATATATATATATATATATATATATATATATATATGTGTGTGTGTATATATATATATATATATATATATATATATATATATATATATATATATATATATATATATATATATATATATATATATATATATATATATATATATATATATATATATGGGTCCGATTCTAAATTTCAAAATCCTGCAATCTTGACTTTCAATATCTCAAACCCATAATGTTGAGATTGTGGAATCTCGAAATTGTAAAAAAACAAAAAAAAAAAAAATGACAACATCCAAAAATATGTTTTTACAGTGGGGTAAGCCCCCCTGCAACCACCACATCCCCTTCAACCTAAATATACTAACTCCGTGATCTCTGTACAGTGAAGAGAACGGTAATGTAGATCACTATACAGTGCAGAATGGGAACATTACCATTCTCTTCACTGTAGTGCAATCTCAGAGTTATTATATTTAATTTGCATGGGGTGTGGGGGTGCTGGGGGCAAGGCCCCCCTGCAAAAACATGTTTTTAGAAGTTGTCATGTTTTTTTTTTTTTGTTTGTTTTATTTATAATTTTGAGATTCCACAATCTCGACATTATGGGTTCGGAATATTGAAAGTCGAGATTGTGGAATTTTGAAATTTAGAAGTGGACCCATATCTCTCTCTCTCTCTCTATATATATATATATATATATATATATATATATATATATATATATATATATATATATATATATATCTACTGAAAAAG
>NC_056735.1:405390393-405405393 GCF_019279795.1 Protopterus annectens | reverse complement strand
AGTCTTCAATAGCAGTGAAATGCCTGTTCCTTGGAGGGTAGATACTACCAGATGACTAGACACGTGGGCTATAGCAGATAATGCATGAAAACTATAAGAATAATAGCTATCAAAAGGCAAGAAAAGCCTCCAGTATTCTTGTTAAGAGCTAAGAAAAAAATGGGCTGAAATCTGGTATTATAATGTTAAGACTGCAGAGGGATATCCTCCACATTATTTCTATATAAAGTTATTGTAGCCTCACAGTGGTCATTTTCAGTGGTGTATTAATCATTTCATTTGTCATGGTTTACTGATTTCTTTTTAGATGAACTATTTGTGGCTTGGGCTCTGCAAAACATATTATGGAATTCATGGCTCCTAGCATGCATCTCTTCATTAGTACATCACCTGTTAAAAAGGTAAAGTTATTTTCAATGAATTTAAGTTGGCTGAAAACTGGAAAGGCTGTTTCACTTATACAGCAAACAAGGAAGATTTTATTATAGTTTGCTTTAAAATTATTTTTTTAGTAACAAATGCATTTAAATAAGTGACTTGTAGGTACACAAAACTGGCTTTGGAGATAGCGGATGAAGCAACCAACTGCTGGACTAATTTAATAGGGTAAGGGGAGAGGTCTGATTTTTTTTTTGTGCTCAATTCAGTACTTATTTTGTGTGTAGGGCTTCAGGTCTTATGATAGCGAAGTGCTTGTTAACACTTGTGCAGCATGTGAGCCTGTTCTATAGGATTGCTCAAATATCAGGAAATGTAGTAAGTGGGCTCAAAATCCTCACTTGTATGCTGCTATGAGAAAGTATATAAAGGTACAAAGTCTGAAAGACTTGTAGAAAATTCTGTATTTGCAGTACAGTCTATTGTATATAGAGCGGTGATAGAGAAAGGGAGGCTGCACAGAATAGCTGAAGTCATGGTTTTAGCTACAGAGAAAGGCCAGGTGAGGCAGGGATTACTGATGAAAAGCCTAAGGGTAAGCAGCAATGCTTCTCTGGAGTTGAGGAGATGGAAAGCTTGAGTGATTATAGATTTATTGTTTTGGATGAGGATGCTGATGGTTTCACTAACTGTAATGATGACAGTTAAAAAAATAGAAATACAAGCAGTGTGAAGGTTAATAGCCTTTGTACTTAAATTATACTCCTCCACAGCATTTCATTTTCAATTTGTCTGGGATATCCTGATATTATGTTTTATACTCATATGCAGTGTAATAGTGAATTTAACAAGGTTTATTTGAATATTGAGGTATGGAAGTTATGGGGGCTAAAAGGCAAGTTTTCATCATGGTGCAGTTGTCATTTTGAAGAAAAAACAGTGAGTATTGAACGTACCCATTGTGCAAAAAAACGGAAGTATACAGTTTGAGATCTGGGTTTTTGTATTGTTAGTTTTTGTGACCCTTAAGGGAAGCTGGAATTGTCATGTTTTATCCTCTCAATGAAAGTGTTGGTGCCAGTAATGAATTACTTGCATGGAAACCTTAAACTGTAACTCTATAAGAATGATGGGGTGTTAAGAAGAACTGTTAGCAGTTCCTGTGCTTTGCAGCACTGGTTGGATGGGGTAGCCTTGACTTACATAATGACATGTAGGGTATTCATCGGAGAGGAAGTAGCTGCCTAGGTTGATTTATGATTTCATTTCTTGATAAAGTTTCCTGCCATAAGATTCAAGAAAAGTATTTTTTCATCAATGATTTTTATTGAAAATGATTTTGTATAGAATGTACTGAACCAGCAAACACATGTTTATCATCATATATATTTTAAACTATCTTCATCAGCCTACTTACAATGCTACATATTGAATTAACACTATTATGAATAAAGCCCGATGGCAGTTACCTATTGAATGTCAAGAAAATGAGTTTTGGTACCATTTTGTGTTGCTTTGGATTATGTATTGTGGAGAGAAGGTGTAGCATACAAAGTAATGAAAATGAACAACTTCATTATTTAAAGGAACTGCTATGAACATTAGATAGTATCGCTGCTTGCAGCAATGGAAGACTGTCATGTTAGAAAGATGGCATGATTGCTGGAAGGCTACCACATTTGAAATGCAATGACATGATTGGTGGGAGGCTACTACATTTGAAATTAAATGAAATGAAGGGTGGACTGCTACCCTACCACCTTTGTAGTGCATCTTTTTCTTTTTTGCTGTTGAAATTATTAGTGATGGCAGCACCCTAGCCCAGCAATCAAAGAGCCTCAATCTTCACCACTAACACCAGAGAGGGCATCTCATATAAGAGGAAAGGATAACAATTACACACAGTAAAGTACAATTTCCCTTAAGTGCACACAGGGATCACAGTCAGTCTGGGGCTGGTTACTCCCTTGTTCCCCAAGACCCAATAACACTCCCCACTGGCACAGCTATAGGTTCCAGATCTCAGACTAGCTGGCAAGTTAGCCTCCAGTTCCCTCTCTGTCCAACCAGTGCTTCGTGTCCCTGCCCAAGTAGCTGACACACACACACGTTGAGATAAGTATTTATACAACTTCACAGACACTCCTGGGAAAGGCTGACACAGATTCTCCAGCTGTGTCCCTTTACCCAGACTATACGGTAGTAATTACTGCCATCACCAGCTAATAATTATCAGCTACCAGAAGGCCCTTAAAAAGGTGTCCAATTATTACTGTGCAATATTATTATCTAATTGGTAGTATAGCCCAGGGCTTAAGTTATAGGTGTGGCTCATACAGTAAACTCTATAAATATGCAATGTGCTCTAGAGCATACTTATCTCTACACAAACCAGCCACAGGTAAAAGTTTTTTAAAATATTTAATAATAAATAATTAAAACACAAGACAATACTACTACAGCACAGTGCTATTCAAGAGTTCAGAGTTCACACAGAAACTTAAAACAATACAGTAGGAAAGTTCTGATATAAATTAAAAATACTTAGTCTAAACTTTATAGTCCTAGCTAATTCTACAAGAAAACATACTTTTAAGATAACTTACTTACATAGAGCAAGGCAGTGCTGAGTTAGATATCCAAGATAAAAATGCTTAATAATCTCTGGTTCTCACTGTTTAAATTGCTATTGCAGTTCTGATAAAGCATTAGATCATCTTTTTACACTTCCTGGAGTTCCCAGGCTGACACATTAACTACATTTACATTATTAACATGTCCCTTTTGTTATCTTGCAGCTGGTCAGGAACAGAGCAATAAAAATACATTTGCATGTTTAAGTCTAGCAATTTAACTTTTGGTTAAAATAATAGAAAGAATGTCTTCATCTAGACTATTCAACACCACTGTTCCCATGAAAGGGTCACCGCATGCTTTTACTGGGTCAGTAGACAGCACTGTTGCCACATTTTTGCAAAAGCATTTCTTTATATTTAAAACAACAAGCCTATAGTTCACATTTATATTTACAAATGCCAGAATTATGTATCAAATTCTATTTGACTAGGCTGGTAGCCTTCACCCTTCTCTACCAGTCTTCACATCTCTCAACCCCTGGAGAACTCAAGCTAGTTTTTCAAGTGACCCTTGATAAATGCTGCTTGAGAGGGTTAGGTCTATCTGGGTGTACCTCACCCCATTCCCTGTCTTGAGAGCCCATCTGCATTGGCATTGCTAATCCCACTGCGATGCTGCACTGACATATATGCTTGTAACCCCAGGCTCCATCTTAGCAACTTGGCATTTTGCTGGCTGGCTCTGTTTAACCATATTAGAGGGTTGTGATCTATCATAACAGTGCATTTTCTTCCATACAGATAAGGCTGAAGTTTCTCCAGTGCCTACACTATGGCTAGACATTCCTTTTCTACAGCTGCATAGCATTCCTCACTGGGTTGGAGCCTATGACTGAGATAAACCACTGGGTGCTCTTCCCCCTCTGAAGAAATCTGGCTAAGTACAGCCCCCACCCCATGGTTTGAAGCATCCACCTGTGCAACAAATTCTTTGCTGTAATCTGGACTGGCTAACACAGGGGTTCCTCCCAAAGCTTCTTTAAGCTTCTGGAATGCATGCTCACATGCTGGGGTCCACACTACCTTATAAGGCCTGTTCTTTCATGTCAGGTCTGTGAGGGGAGAAGCTATGGTACTATAACTAGGGATGAACTTTCTGTAATACCCTGCTGTCCCTAAGAATGCCCTCACCTGCTTTTTAGTAATAGGTGCAGGCCATGCCTGAATGGCTTCCACTTTGGCAGGTTCTGGTCTTATCTTACCACTCCCCACTTTATGTCCTAGGTAGGAGACCTCTGCCATACCCACCTGACATTTGCTTGGCTTAATGGTCAACCCTGCCCTCTGTAGTCTGCCCAGCACCTTCCTGACATGCTTAAGGTGCTCTCACCAAGAATGGCTGTAGATGGCAATATCATCTAGGTAAACAAGGGCAAACCCTCCTGCTCCTGCTAGGATATTATCTACCAGCCTCTGGAAAATCGCTGGGGCATTCTTCATCCCAAAAGGCATCTTTGTGAACTTGTACAAGCCAAAAGGAGTCACAAAGGCTGGGAGTCAGGGGCACCTGCCAGTAGCCATTGGTAAGATCAATGGTTGTAAGATACTTAGTCCCATCCAGCTGCTCTAGGGCCTCATCTGTCCTAGGTAAGGGGTAAGTATCTGACTCTGTGTGACTATTTAATTTCCTGTAGTCCACGCAGAACCTGGTGTTGCCATCCTTCTTTAGCACCAGCACCACTGAGGAGGCCCAGGGACTGTTGGACTCTTGAATCACCCCTAGTTCCAACATCTCCTGTACCTCTTCCCTCAGAGTCTATCTGACTCTCTCAGGTACCCTATAAGGGGCCTGCCTAATAGGCCTTTGGGGTCCTGTATCCACCTGGTGCTGCACCAGGTGGGTACACCCTGATTTCTTAGTGAACATGTCCCCAAATTCCTGCAACACTACTTGGATTTCTTGAACCTGGGTAGGAGATAGCTGCTGGGACATTGCTACCCCTTCCACTGAGGTGTCAGCCCGAGCCTCACTGAGGAGATCAGTCCCCAGAGCTCCCTCAGACTCTTCCTGCAATCCACTGTAAATGCTCAGCACAAGGGCCTCCTTATCATGGTAAGGTTTCATCATGTTAACATGGTACAATTTGTGTCCCTGCAGTCTGCCTAGCAGTTCCACCATGTAGTTAACATCACTTACCTTTCTTACCACCTTGCAGGGTCCCTCCCAAGCTGCTTGCAGCTTGTTGTGTCTGACAGGAATGTGAACCATTACCTGCTGCCCCACAGCATACTCTTTAGCTTGAGCATTCCTGTCATGCCACACTTTCTTCTGTTGTTGGGTTTCTGCCAGGTTCTCCTGGGCTAAGCCCATGAGTTCCCTGAGCCTTGTCCTGAGGTTTAGGATGTATGCCACAACATACTCCTTGTGAGACTCACACTCACCTTCCAACTCATCTCAAATTAAATCTAGAGGTCCCCTCACCCTATGCCCATACATCAACTCAAAGGGTGAAAAACCTGTGGATTCCTGGGGAACCTCTCTGTAAGCAAACAACAGATGGGACAAATATTTGTCCCACTCCCTCTTAAAGTGATCTGCAAATGCCCAGAGCATGGACTTGATTGTAGAGTTTAACCTCTCAACAAGACCATTAGTCTGGAGATGGTAGGGGGTGGTCTTTATGTGCTTCACCCCACAAGACTTCCACAGACAAGCCAGCAGGTCTGACATGAAATTGGCACCTCTGTCAGACAGTATTTCGTTTGGGAAACCCACCCTGCTTAGAATCACTAACAAAGCATTTGCCACCTTCTCTGCCTCAATGTAGGACAAAGCCACTGCCTCAGGGTATCGTGTAGCATAATCCACTACCACTAGAATATACTTTTTCCCTGTGGAACCTGGGGTACTCAGAGGACCCACAATATCCATAGCTACTCTCTGAAATGGCTCCTCAATCACAGGCAAAGGCATCAAAGGAGCTCTCACCTTGTCTCCTGCCTTGCCTACCTTTTAGCACTGCTCACAGGTCCTGCAGTACCCAGTTACATCTCTGGACATTCCAGGCCAATAGAAGTTTTGCATAATATGCTTCTTTGTACATTTTATGCCCATATGACCTGCAAAGGTTATATCATTGGCTATGGCTAGAAGCACCAGATGGTAGGATCTAGGCACTACCAACTGCTGTACTCTCTCACCTTCTTGCCTTCCCTCAGGGGTCCACTCTCTGTATAGTAACCCTTTGTCCCAGTATACAGATTCCCCCTTTCCTTGAGAATCAGGTGCCTCCCTAGCTACCAGCCTCAGGCCTTGCAATGTAGGGTCTAAGAGCTGAGCCTGTCTCAACTCTCTCCTTGTAACCCTTCCCAGCTCCCCTTCCACAGGAAGTCTGGCATCCTCTGACAGCGGTGCCTCACTGTCAGCCTGGGTATTACTACTCTCCTCCACCTTTTCAGTCACTCTGTCCAAGGGACCATCACTACCCACAAGCAGCTGTGGCTCACCTTCAATTTCACTGCTACCATGTAGCTCACTCCCTGAAGTAACCACCTCACCAGTCCTGGCTGCAAGTATGCAGTCTGTCTGGGTCTCTCCCAGGCTACCAGACCCACATGCTTGTCTCCTTGCCTCATGGTATGTAACTGCATAAGTACATGGTATTGCCTCATCCAAATCCTTCCCTTTCAGGACGTCTGCAGGATGGTAGTTTAGTACCCCTGTTGTCTCAAGACAACCTAATATTGGCATTTTGTCTTTCCCACTTACTGACTTCTTCACCTTTGGTTCCCCACCTTGCCTTCGTGGACACCTGTATGCCACATGGCCCCACTGGCTGTGTTCAAAACATTTAACCCCAGCTCCCGGATGTGTGCCTGGACTAGTGGCTTCCCCTGCTACTGGCAGATTTTGTTGGGGCAGTGTATGCTGCCCATCATGGGTTCCTTTAGACCCATGAGCAGTACTGGGGGGTCCCCTTCATGTGCAGGACTTCCCTGCTTGCAAGGCATAGGTCTCCCTTCTTCCCCAACTCATCTGAAGTAGAACATTGTCTATCAGCTAACCAGATCCTCATGTCCTCAGGCAAAGTGCTAAGGGCTTGTTCCCTCACCAAAAGGTCTGCCAGCCCTTCAAAAGTGGTGACCTGACATCCACTCACCCAGCTATGAAAATAAGTGCTCAGTTCAGCAACATATTCACATATACTTTCATCTACGTTGCGTCTATGCTCACAAAACATTTTCCTATACATTTCAGGTGTTAGCTTAAAACATTCTAAAAGATATTTTTTTACAGCATTATAAACAAAACAGACAGAGTCAGGCATTTTTGATAAAAAAGTTACAGCTTTCACATGGAGTAAGGGAGTCAGGAACTGTACCCAGAGCCTTTGGCCAACACTATACTGTTTGCATACCCTCTCAAACATATGAAAGAAACTATCAAAATTATCCCCCACTTTAAATTGTGGAAGAAATTTACTGACCTGTTGTGCTTCTGGGGTCCAGTTACTCTCTTCCCCATTATCTCCGTGACTCTGGTGAAGAGTCAGTATTTCCTTCTCATGCCTCCTCTGACGCTCCTTTTCTTCTGCTTCTATCTCCAAATGCCTGGCCTCCAACTCAAGTCTCTTTAGCTCCAGATGGATTTTTATGTCCACTGCAGAAAGGTTGAGCTGTCCATTCTCTGAGGATATTGTATCTCCACTGCCAGTCTGATTGTCCTTCGCAGAAATATTGAGCTGTCAATTCTCTGAGGATATTGTATCTCCACTGCCAGTCTGATTGTCCTCCTGGATGCTGTTTTCTGATGCAGCTGTAACCAAGGCTGCAATCAGGTCTGCCTTAGTCAGGTTTCCATGCACCAGTCCCCTAGCCTGGCACATCTCCAGCAACTGGCTCCTTGTCAGCTTTCCATACTCATCTGCTGACATGCTGCCTGCTCACCCTGACTAACTAAGCTAACAAAAGAAATAAAACAATTGTGATCTGAGCTCTGAGTATTCACTGTGTGGCTGTTTTAGAGTACAAAACACTGTCAGCGATCACTGTACATAAGCTACAGGATTCACTCTACCCACACCACTACAAGCCAATTAGTATTTTCCAACTAATTAATATGTGATGTGGATATCCCACTGCTGCCAAACACATGTGATGGCCATGCATTGGCCCAGCAATCAAGGAGGCTCAATCTTCATAACTAACAATAGAGAGGATATCTTATATAAGAGGAAAGGATAACAATTACACACAGTAAAGTGCAATTTCCCTTAAGTGCACACAGAGATCACAGTCAGTCTGGGGCTGATTACTCCCTTGCTCCCCAGGTCCCCAATAAGACTCCCCACTGGAACAGCTATAGGGTCTAGATCTCAGCCTAGCTGGTAAGCTAACCTCCAGTTCCCTCTCTGTCCAACCAGTGCTTTGTGTCCCTGCCAAAGTAGCTGACACACACACACACACACACACACACACACACACACACACACACGCACACACACACACAATTTCAGATATGTATTTATACTTCACAGACACTCCTGGGAAAGGCTGACACAGATTCTCCAGTTGTGCCCCTTTACCCAGACTATACAATAGTAATTACTGCCACCACCAGCTAATAATTATAAGCTACCCAAGGCTCTTAAAAGGGTGTCCAATTATTACTGTGCAATATTATTATCCAATTGTTAGTATAGCCCAGGGCTAAAGCTATAGGAGTGGCTCATACAGTAAACTCTATAAATATGCAATGTACTCTAGAGCATACTTATCTCTACACAAACCAGCCACATGTAAAAGGTTTTTAAAATATTTAATAATAAATAATTAAAACACAAGACAATACTACTACAGCACACTGCTATTCAAGAGTTCAGAGATCACACAGAAACTTAAAACAATACAGTAGGAAGGGTCTGATATAACAGAAAAGCACTTAGTCTAAACTTTATAGTCCTAGCTATTTCTACAAGAAAACATACTTCTAAGATAACTTACTTACATAGAGCAAGGCAGTGCTGAGTTAGATATCCAAGATCAAAATGCTAAATAATCTCTGGTTCTCACTGTTTAAATTGCTATTTCAGTTCTGATAAAGCATTACATCATCTTTTTACACTTCCTGGAGTTCCCAGGCTGACACATTAACTACATTTACATTCTTAACATTTCCTTTTTATTATCTTGCAGCTGGTCAGGAACAGAGCAATAAAAATAAATTTGCATGTTCAAGTCTAGCAATTTAATTCTTGGTTAAAACAATAGAAAGAATTTCTTCATCTAGACTATCCAGCACCACTGTTCCCTTGAAAGAGTCACCACATGCTTTTACTGAATCTGTAGAGAGCACTGTTGCCACATTTTTGTAACAGCATTTCTTTACATTTAAAACAACACGCCTATAGTTTACATTTATATTTACAAATGCCAGAATTATGTATCAAATTCTATTTGCCTAGGCTAGCAGCCTTCATCCTTCTCTACCAGTCTTCACATTATTACAAACGGAAAGCAATAGCAAACAGTTGTTCATTTAAGTCAGGAGAAAAGTTTTAGTGTATGGAAAATGGGTTAGTAATTTTTGGTGGCTGAAAGACTTAAGAATGGTAATCAACAGCATACAGCTGTTTACTTAGGGCAAGAAAGATTTCTTCTGTATTCAAGTAAAGAGGAGAAGGAAGGGATTCAGAAAAGTTGTATGAGATCTTTAAAAAGGCTGCTATTCAGCAGAAGTAGGGTATGAATTATTGTAGGATGTGGCAGAAGCAAACCTAAAACCCTTTGTAAACAGGACAGCTGAGCTTATAAATGTTTTTATTAGATTTTAAGTAATGGAAGGGGAAGTTATATAGTACTAAAGAGTCCATGGGCATATGTATTTTGGATTTTATAGAGACATTACTTTTCCGAAAAGGAGAGTATGCTTTGAAGGATTGGATTGGTGCGAGGATGAATTTACTGAGCAGGAAGTGAATAAGGTGATTACAGTGTGATTATTCAAGTCCAGCCCTGTCTTTACACCATTTCATTGAATAGTTAAAAGCAATAAAAAAATAAGAAGCACTGGATGAAGTGGGGTGATATGTCCACCACAACCATCTATGCAGTGGGCTTTGCTCCCGTACCCTCTAACATAATATAACATCCAATGTTAGGCTTTCTCAAGACAAGTGGTCTTGATAAAAGGGTCTGTTGATGACTTCATACTTGAAGTTATGCCAGTGTGGTATTAAAATTCTGACAAGGAAAAAACAGGTGATGTTCTCACAAAGAAACACATTTATTAAGTGGTTTCATACACAACAATAGAACTTCATCATAATAAAGTACAACATGAGAATCGATGTCCTGAACAGGGTCCCATCATACTAATGATTCAAATGGATCTGGTTCCAGTTGTAATAATTTGACTATGCTTTCTGATTTTTTAGAATGTCTATCCTTTAGGAGGTCTGAGAGACTGCCAAACTGGAAAAAATCAATGAGACAATGATCCGATCATTGTACACATCATTGCAAACACGATTACTGGAACTGACTTCTGTTCAATGCATTTTTAGCAAATCTGGCTGATCAGGATATTACACCATTTGCAGAAGATTTTTAAATTGTGAAAGGTACTGTTCCTTCTGATTTTACTATTGACAGTGGACATATTAACATTTTTAATTTTTGTAATAGGAATATTACTGAAACTCACATTTTTTTATTTAGAAAAGGCTTTAGTTTTGTCCTGCAAAATGGTAACATTTGAAACAAAATTGATTACGATGAAGTTGATTGTTCATAATCAGTATTTTGTATAAAATTTTGCTGATGATAAAAGAAGTGATTTTTTTCTGATTTGCAGCACAAAAGTAAGTACAATCAACGTTTGTCTCCCTTTAACCTTATTCCAACAAATTTGTGAGAATGACAGCTGAGCTTTACTCAAGTATAAAAAAGTTTGTAAATATTATAATTTATCATCAGCAAAATACCATCTATTAAAAAACTAATATACCAGAACTATTTGTATTATGTTACCCAATAAAGCATAGGGCATTATTAATATGAACCAGACTGATACATTGGTAAAATGTATTACAGAACAGGAAGAGCAATATTATATTCAGATTTCCAGAAATTAGATGCTATATAGAAATATTCATATTTTATTATTTATTTTAAGTCAATGTATATCACAATCATTATTTGAGTTCTTCACAGTGAAATATCCTAAAACACCATTTGTTTTTGGTATTCCAAAAATACATAAGGAAGCCAAATGATTCCCCATAGCATCTGATAGTTTTATCAGGTGATAGCAATATGGAGCCATATGGAGCATATGCAGACAAGAAACCAAATGGCATTTGGATCTCTTTACATCTATTGCAAGAAACGTGTGGCATTTTTAGATGTTTTCAAGCAGACTTATTTTATGAGTGAGTATTTAATGGTTACTTCTGATAGTAAGAATATTTACAGTAATTCCTGAACAGGTTGAATTAAAATGGTTCAGAAATGTGTCATATGATTTTATATATATATATATATATATATATATATATATATATATATATATATATATATATATATATATATACATATATATATATATATATATATATATATATATATACACACACACACACATATATGTGTGTGTGTGTGTGTGTGTGTGTGTGTGTGTGTGTGTGTGTGTGTGTGTGTGTGTGTGTGTGTGCATGTCTATATATATGGCTTCACTGCAGAATCCTGAAATATCACAATCCTGAACTTCATAATCCTGAAGCCCAAAATCCTGAAAATTTAAAATTCTAAAAACTCAAAATACTGAATCCCAAAACACTGAAAACACACAGGATACATATACTGAGTATAGACAACACAAACCATATTACATTCCACCAAATATAAGCCCCCACAACCCCTGCTACTTAAATGTATCAACTCCAAGATTGCACTTCACTACACTATTATGAGTTATGTTGTAGTATAGCAAGTTAAAAGGGAACATTACTAAGGTTACAACAGGCAGTCATGGAACATGTGATGGTATGTTTGCCATTTTTTTCTGTAGAGTGCAGTTGTGGAGTTCATATATTTAATTAGCAGGGGTGTGTGGGGGATGCAGGGTGGCTTGCTCCCCTGCCCATACTTGGTAAAAAGTGCTATCCTTTGTCTTTTATGTGTTTCTGTGCATCTTGTACTGGAATATTGTAATTCTTTGTGTCCTGTATATATTCAGTATTTTGGGATTCGGGATTTTAAGTTTTCAGGATTTTGGGCTTCAGGATTATGAAGTTCAGGACTGTGATATTTCTGGATTCTGAAGTGAAACCATACATATATATATATATATATATATATATATATATATACATATTATCATCATCTCCTTTCAGCTTATCCCGGTTAGGGGTCACCATAGCGGAATAACGGTCCACAGAATGATTGGCAGTGGAGTTTTATGGTGCCGAGTTGCTAGCATACATGTGTGTGATATTGATATAGTTTCTACTTTTATGGATTTGACATTATTTTTTCTATATTTAGGTGAACTATACAAACAGAGTTTAATGACAACAGTGTAGGACCCATTTTTTACAATTCTAGTCTTATACTGGGAATAGGAATTTGTCTTTAGGAGTGCATAAAACAGTAATTATTTGTTTATTTGTGATTTTGCATGGCATCTTTCTTATAACGCTGGGGAAGATTTGATAGAACATTTTATTAAGTTTCTAACATCAATATTTAATGTTTAAGTTTTACTTATAATTCATTGATAGATATAATTAACTTTTTCGATATTACTCTACATAAGAATTATGAGAAAAATACTTTGAGTTAACTATGTTTCATAAACCAAATTTCAGCAATATATAGTTACCTTACTAGAGTAATCATTCTCTCTGTATTAAGAGGAATGTGATGAGACTCAATTAATTAGATCATTAAGAGTGATTTCATATGAAGTATTTTTATAAGATATTAATCAGCCAAAACTTATACTTTTGAATATACATTATTCTGAGGAAAGCTCAGACCCATTTATTAAGGAGGTTTTAACTAAAAGATCTGATTCCTTTCCTCCAGTTTTATTGAAAACCCTGAACAAAACACAAGCATGTAGTTCTTTTTATTTCAGTATTTCCATGTCTTTGTATTTTTTACAGATATTAATGATATCCAACAAATTACATAATATCTGAACAACCCTGACTGAAACTTATACTATTATTGGACCTAGACTTAGGTTTAGTTATAAAATGGGCAAGAATTTGAAAGCCATTGTAGAATCAAATGGCATTAAATTTGTTAGCAAGAAGCCTGTTGGTACGTATAAGTGCAGAATATGTAAGCAATTTAAATATTTTTTCAAAGTAAAATATATATATAACAGCTATAACTGACTATGATTGTAATACCATGGGTATTGTTTACATTGCTACGTGCAAATCATTATGTTTTATGTCTTCTGGAATGATGGTATGCTCCCTTCTGACTTTGGTGTATTGCTCATTCTGGAAAAGTAATTGGTTGTTATGGTAAAGGCAATGGATAGTATTTTTTTATTTTTTATTTAGGTTTTGACTAATATGTTCAATATGTTTAATGGAATTAATGAAATGTTGTAACAGGTGTGTTAGTCATAGAATATGTTATGGGATATTTAAAACTAAATTTTAAATTATGATCTATAAAAGTAGAAAATGTTTACTAATTTGGCTATATATTTTGGATATAAATTGGTTTAATACCATTATTTATGTATATTTTGATGAGACTGCTGCAAGATGAGGGAGTTTTGGTTTCTTTGTATGAATTATACGCAGTATGCTGAGGTTGTGAGAAAAGTTTTAGTTCATAGTGGGTCTTGGTTTTGGGGGCATGTGTTTTTGTGTAGAGGGTCAGTAAAGACTGTCTCTTCTGTAATTATGAGGGATTTTTTTTCTTGAAAAGGTTGTAGGGAGTAGTTATAGTAGGAGTTACATTTTGGATAGGCAGGAGTGTGATTGGTAGAATATGTAAATGAAGTGGCTATCTATGTACATTGGTTGGTGGATTTATACTGTATTGGGTAAATGACTGCAGTTATAAGGATGTGTTTGAAGTGACTGTGTACACTGGATACATGATTTATACTGTGTTGTGTAAGTGACTGCAGGTATAAGCCTGTCTATGAAGTATGATTTGAAATAAACAGTGTATGTCATGCATTTTGGTGTCTGTTGCTAATGAAAAGAAAGGAGGTTTACAAGGCTGCATTAGATTTTGTCAAAATATGGCGGCAAAAAATTTGAAAGGTACTTTTGAAAATAATGGTTAATATGTTTTAACAGTGGGAAACAACATTTTATTAAGTACATTTGGTGGAATTTTTTTCATTAACTTTTGAAGCATGGATTTTGAATATCTTCTTTGGTTTCACAAGGGATTAATTGTTTGTTTTCTGAATGCTGTCAAGAGGGAAGTGATCCATAGGTGGATACTACAAGATAGTCTGGGAATGTAGGTTCCAATGTTTTCCTATAATCTTGTTGTTTAGCTGCTTTCAGGTATGTTTTATAAGAAGCATACATTGTGGTCTTTTTGTCTTACTTAATGGTGGAAGGAAATAGGACTAGAACCTATTTAGCAGTGGGTTTGTAACCTGAAAATGTTTTGGTGTTGTCAGTGAACATCAGATGTTTTGGTGCAGCTAAGAGATATTATATCATGGCATAGGATTCAAGACCTATTATCTATGATAAATTGAAATGTTGTCTTAAAGAAGAGCCTTACATATTACCAGTCAGAAGTGCTTGGGTAGCTGCTGCTCTTGGTAAGATGCCTGGAGAGAAAAGCAACGTAAAAATAAGATAAAATATAAACTTTGATTCAAACATAAGCAAGACAATCTGAGAAGTATTGCATAAAGTAAGATAGTGTGTACAGGGATAAAACATATAATATTCAAGAGAATATTATTTGTGATTGATCAGATTTTTTTTAATTAGATAGCAAGGAGTATAAAAGACAAAATGATGATATGGTTTAAATAAGCGTAACT
>NC_056735.1:405375393-405382893 GCF_019279795.1 Protopterus annectens | reverse complement strand
TCTGTAATACAATATGCTGACTCAACTCTAATATGCACAGCCTCATCCCTACAAGACCTCTACACCATAACTCAAGATTCCTTTCTATCTGTTGAAACTGGAAAGGCCGCAGAAATAGCTCATAAAGAGGATTACCGACCTCAAACAGATGCCCTACGCAGGCTGTCTCAAAAAACTCCAGCTTTACTCGTCGCATATCGCCTACTCAGAGGCGATCTCTGCCTAACATACAAAGCTATGTCAAACCCAGAGCTGTTGGACATGCTCCACTTAAAGAAATCCCAATCCCTCTGAGCTGCACATTCTAGGGACCTAAACCTTGTCACCACAATAAACAGAACATGCTGGAGGGATAGATTCCTGTCCCAGAGACTTCCCATACTCTGGAACAAACAACCTATCTATATCAAACAAAGCTCCTCATTAGCACTCTTCAAGAAAAATATTGATAATTGGATGGAAGATAGGAAATTCACCCCGGGGATCACTTCTGTGGCTCTGCTCGACAGGGGTACAGGAAAATAAATTTCTTGGGTGGTGAAAGCCAGGATGCCTTTTGGCTAGGCTTATATAGGCCCTAGGGCCAATAGCCTAGTACCTACCTATGAACTTATGAACCTATGAAACATGACTCACCAATTCCCAAATCATTCTTAACCACAATAAAACTAAGCTCCTTCTCTTCTATCCCACAAGATCTCTCTCTCCTCAACTAACTTTCAATGCAGAGTCAAAACACAAAGCTACTATCACCCCGACAACAAGCACTAAGCTACTAGGCATCAAAATTGATAATAACCTGAATTTCGACATTCATATTGTTCAAACCATTAAGAAGGCCAACAAGAAACTAGCTCCTCTTTACATTAACAAGCAATTTTTAACTAGAACTACAAAAGTTACCATCACCCGTACACACATCCTGTCAACTCTCCTATATGCCTTCCCCTATTCTAACCAACCTGCTTTAAACTGATCTTACCAAGTTGGAATCCTGTTACAATAAAATTGCCAGATTTGCAACTAATGCCACACACCAGTCACATCACTGTGCAGCTCTTAAAAAAAACTAAAATGGCTAGAACTCCCTCAATCGATACACTATAAACAACTAACCTTTGCCCATAAAATCCTGCATCAACCAGATAATAGAGCCCTCCATTCCAGTAATAAACTCCTTTTAGAAACCACCAGAGCTAAGAACTCAGCCAGGAAGTCTTTATTTTCAAACATCATTCCTAAAATATAGAATAAACTACCAACCTCTATCACCTCTAACTTCTCCACAGAACAATTTAAAAAGTTTCTAACTACTCACTTAGCAGAGACCTGGCTCTGTTCGTGCACCTCTCATGGCTAACTCTGACGCTAGTATGTCTTTCCACATCTAATTCATGGGAACTATTTTCCTCATAACTATGCACCCATTTCTGTTGGAACTTTCTTCTCCTCATTATTTAAATGTATATAGTTTTTGTGTAACATATTTTATTAGTGTAAATCTCTATACAGAATTCTATTGCCCAACATTGCACTATTGCTGACTGTGAACTGCTTATGGAATTTCTTTATATTATTGTAACTTTTATGATGATTGTAATTCTTATTGCTGGAGGTTTTCTCCTCAGGCCTCCACTGAAAAAGGACCTGTGTCCAGTTGGACTTTCCCAGTAAATAAATGTAAAATAAATGAATAAATAATAAAATAAAAATAATTGTAATAGTAAGGCTTGCAGCCTTGGAATGTGATCTGTTAGAAGAAGTAATCGAAATAATCTGAGTTCAGGGAGATTGACAGGGAAAAATTTGGTTCAGGCTCAGTTAGAAGAGGAATATATGGCCATGTTTTTAAAAACCTTATTGGAGGATGGAAGGGTCAGGTTGTTTGATTGGTTCATTGATGTCACTTGTCTTGTTTCACCATTGAAGAGGAACAGGTGGGGTAGTTCATTTATATGTGTTATTACAAAGAAACACATCAGGAAGGATGGCAGCACTACAAAATGTAAGCACACTGATTGACAGACTACACAGACATACATGCTTAGAGCTCAACAGCTAACTATAAAATGGCAGTCAGGCTTGTACTTGCTCAGTATTTATACACTTGTGCAAGCCCCTAGAAAGCTTCTTAAAGGTATACATACATATTGATCTACATCCTCCCTCTTTAATGCATTGCCCACAATATAATGACATTTGAAAAGAAACATGCAATTGTACAGACAATAAGAAATAAACACAACATTCATGTCCAAGTTGCAGTGTATCTGGAACATAGTCAGGAAATGTGACCTGATCTAGTGATATAGCAGTCAGAGCTGGGTTTAGCAACAGGAACAGTCATCAGTGAACAATTTGCTTCATGAGTTTGGGATTCTTCTCAGGAACAGGAATATTTACTGGAATGTCCTCTGGAACTGGAATGCTGAATAACTCAGTCTGAAATATGGAGTCTTTCTCACAGGTATGATATTGCAATACAAGCTCGGACATCGGGATCAAATGTTTCCGATTCTGCCTAAATTCTGCTCCTTGCAATTCCGCAATGGACAATCTCTGCTCTAGACATACACTTTTCATGACAACAATCTGATCAAAACCTTTGGATGTCTGCATCCTCAATATCTCCCCTTCTCGTAATGAATTGAGCTGTTTTCTGGACTTATCATAATAGGCCTTCTGGGATAAGCGTTTCTTCAACGATTGGTTTTCACTGATCTGTTGTTCTTAACACATGGAACCAATAATGAACAACTAATTGGTAATGTGGTTCTGGATTGTTTCGACAGAAGTCTCTGTGCAGGTGAACCAAGATGTTTATCATGAGGAACATTTCTGAGATTCAAGAGATTCAAGAAAACATTACTGTTGTCTCGTTTTGACTGTTCTAGTAATTGTTTCACACTTTGAACTGCACGTTCTGCCAAACCATTTGACTGTGGGTACTCAGGGTTACTTGTAACATGAGTAAAGTCCCACTCAGCAGCTATTTTTTTGAACAGCTGGCTTGCAAACTGCTTACCATTATCAGAAATAACTTTGTGCGGACTACCATGGACTGTAAAATGATGCTTCATCGTAGTAAAGATAGTATTGCATGCTAGATTAGAAAGTAGGTCAATCTCGAACCATTTAGAATAAGAGTCTACTAACATCAATTAATGTTGACCATTCCATTCAAAAATGTCTGTAGCTACTATCGACTAAGGTAGTTCAGGAATCTGGTTTAGCTGAAGTGGTTTTTTCTGTTGATGTTGCTCAGTACTATTACATAAAAAACAAGATCAGTAAAAACAAAATGAAAACTCCAGCAAAGCTAGAACTTCCAATAACTGACCTCCCAAACCTCTTGTGATATATGCAAATCATCCTTATGAACATCATGTTTTTAGCAAATTGGCAATTCTGAATGCCCATGACTTGTTTTGTCGTTTTAATGGACAATTTCAGGCCAATAAAGCCAAAAAAAAAGATGAAATAACTCTCTCAATATCCTTTGACATAGAAGGCCAAAACACTTTTCCTCTCACCCTTCCTTTGGTAGAATCAGTTTCTGGGTGGCCACAATGCAAAATAGTAACATACTCCTTTTGTAAGGATTTTGGAACAATCACTTTTGAACCTTTCATAATGATACCATTGTCAAACAAATTCTCATCTCTGTAAGGAAAATAAGGTTGCAGGTCTACAGGTAAACAAGATTACCTTGAAGGCCATCCTCTACTGAGTAAGTGGTTGAGCTTCTGAAGAACTGGATCTGAGGCTGTATGACGTCTAAGCTCATCAAGACGTGGAAGAAAAATTTCTCACTTCCATGACTTCAAAATCAAGTTTATCATTTTCATGCTGTTCAGTGGTATTTCTGGGTGTTCTGGATAATGTATCAGAAAGATAAAAAAGTTTCCCTTTTATTTAGACAAGATTAAAATTATACTTTTGCAATCTGAGCATCATGCATTGCAATCTGGCTGGAGCTGTATGCATAGGCTTTCACAAAATACTGACCAGAGGTTGGTGACCTGCTTCAATCTGGATAGGTCTACCATAGATATAATCATGGAACTTTGAACTTGCAAACACAAATGCTAAGAGTTCTTTCTCTGTCTGCGCATAGTTCATTTCCGTTTGGGTTAGAGTTCTGGCTGCATAGACTGCTGGTCTACCCTCTTGAAGAATGACTGCACAAAGACCAAATGTCAACGCATCACAAGAAAGAGTAACTGGTTTATGAACATCATACTATCTGAGAGTTGGTGGACTGGCGATTCTCTGTTTCAGGACATCAAATGCTCTCTGGTGTTTTAACCATGACAAAGATAATTCTTTGCATGTCAGCTCTCTAAGCAGTGATGAAAGTTGGCTGAAGTCTGGAATGAACTTGCCTAGACAGTTAACCATACAAAGAAAATATTGTAGGGTTTGAACATTGTCTGGAGTTGGCATCTCAAGAATTACTGTTTGCTTGGAAGGATCTGGTCGTAAGCCTGAACTACTAAATAAATGACCAACATAAGTAACTTCTCATAGCCTGAAATTGCACTTCTGAGGATTCAGCCTAAGATTTGCTTCACATGCGCTTTCCAGAAAATTCTTGAGGTTTCTGTCATGCTCAGCTTCACCATTACCTCCTACTAGAGTATCATCAACTATAACAGCACAAGGATATCCAGAAAAAATTTTGCTCCATTGCACGCTGAAAGACTTCATCGGCAGAATTTATCCCAAATGTCATTCTCAAAAATGTGTACCTGTCAAAAGGAGAACTGAAAGTGGTTAGCGATGAAGATTTCTGGTCAAGCAAAATTTGGCTAAATGAACTCTTTGTATCCAAGAGAGAAAAAAAAGTGGCATTTGACATAAGGGCAGCGACTTCTTTGACTGTACACATTGGATAATGAGGTCTTTTCAGCACCTTGTTAAAATCTTGTGGACCAATACATATTCTGATATCATCTGAGCTTTTCTTATGAGCAATGACCATGGAGGATACCCCTTCTGTTGGTTCTTTAACTGGACAAATTACACCTTGCTGCAGCATTTTATCTAACTCAGCTTTGACATTGTTCTGCATTGGTACTGGAACTTTCCATGCCGGCCTGAAAACTGGGCTGACTTCTGGGTCTACCTTCACAGAGTAAACAACTAGGAGTTTGTCTAGTTTGTCTTCAAAAAGATCAGCATAGGTAGAAAAATAGACTGGGCAAAATTGGAACAGTGGTCTTTTAAGCTAACATGATGGACTTCCTTATTAATTGAAAAGTAGTCCAATTTTCAAACTGTCTCTGAGGCCTAATAATGACTGTACATGTCTTTTGACCACATAAAATTGCCAAGTCATAGCTGTTCCCAGCACAGTAACATGAAATAACTACTGAACCTTCAGTATGAATTTCTTCACCACAATAAGCAAAAAGCTTCGCACACTTTACCAAATCAAGCTTTTCACCAGCAAATACTCTAGCAAATGTTTCTGCTGACATAACATTACACCTTGAACCTGTGCCAGCTTTGAGCTCAGTGGGTTTTCCATTTATTCGAACAGTACAAAATACTTCATTCTTTGCCATAAATGTATTGCATTGACTGTTTTATTAAGCACAGACACAGTATCAACATAAAAAGTAGGGTCACAGCTTTCTAACTGATCAACTTGTGTCTTTGAATGTTCTTTTAATAAAAGAATGTGCCTTATTTGATTTACAAAATATTTTGAAATTATTCCACTTATTGCATTTGTGGCATTGTTGACCAAATGCTAAGCACTTTTTTCTTTTAGACTGATAATTTGCACTACAATTACGACAGCTGGCTATGAAACTGGGTGAGGGTATATGCTTTGAGTTTGCTGACTCACTCTTGTGCTTCACTGAGACAGTAAGCACTCTAAAATTTGATAGAAATCTATGGGGTTTCTCAGTGATTGTTGCAGGGCTTACAGCAGCATGTGCCTGAGCCTGCTTCTTTTAACCATGTGTTGCATACTATCAACATGCTTTTCTGTGAGCTTATATATCTGACAGATCTCTATGGCTTTATTCAAAGTTGAATCACTGTCATAAAGTAAAATCTTTCTCACAGCACCATCTTTAATACCACACACACAAGCCTGTCTTTTATCAACTCATCCCTTAAATTACCAAATCTGCACATTTTAGCCTTGTTTCTCAAATCAATTATATATACTGCAAAAGTTTCCCCAGGCTTTTGATCTCTTGTATAAAATGAATGCCTTTCCATTGTAATATTCATTTGGGGGTTACACATTTCTCTAAAATCACATTTTAAGCAGTTGGGGGTCTTCACTTGACTCAGCTGGTACCACAATATGATGGTTTTTCCCCCACTCTGGCAAACACAGCAGGTGCATACACAAATGAATGCTCCCTTTCTATGGCTTCTGAACCAGATAATTTAAGCAGAATAAATGCTTTTTTATGGTCATCTTTATCACAAAATGCAGCTTGTATGAACATATTATATTCTTGCTCAAACACTCTCCAGTTCTCAGCAATATTATTATCAAATTCAAGTGGAGCTGGTCTATGAATTTCTTCAGCCATGCAAACAAAGTATGCTTAAACACACTGAAAATATGGCCCTTGTAATTATGTACAAGCATGCGCACACAGCCAGTACTTGTAATAAAATTCAAATGCACAATAAACTCTTTGAAATACTGTACTTTGACAAATATGCTTTGAAATTGCTGTATTTTGTAAAATAATTGTTACTGTAATACTGCACAAACATGCAAACTCTTTGTATACTTCAGATGTCTTGAATAGCTTTAATTAATGTGAAAAAGTACTTGTTATGAGCTACTTCGAAATAAAACGTGGTTGTTTTCCTTATTTTATTCATTTTATGTGATTTGGACTTTATTTTGAACATTTTCCGTAGTTATTTGAATATTTTTCTGTCAGTATGTTGCAGTTTTGGACATTTTGTTTACTTAGAAATTAATTTAGTGGATTCTGAGTGCTTTGTTTTGTATTTTGTGAATAAGAAATCATTTAAGTAAGCTATGATAACCTGAAATACGTTTCTGACCTTTTTTGCAAGTTATATGTGCAGTAGGGATGATCCATTCTTCTATATTCCTCCACCTTTAACTGAGTGCCTTCTGGGTCCAGAATCTGAATTTCTGGATCCCATTCTGACACCATGTCACCATTGTCTTGTTTCACCATTCAAGACAAACAGGTGAGGTATTTCTTTTATATGCTTTATTACAAAGAAACACATCAGGATGGATAGCAGCAGTACAAAATATATAAACGAACTGATTAACTGACAGAATGCATAGACATATATGCTTACATCTTAACAGCTAACTACAAAATATCAGTCAGGCTCGCATATGCTCAGTATTCATACACTTATGCAAGCCCCTAGAAAGTTTCTTAAAGGTATACATACATATAGATCTGCAACTGAGAAGGGAATTGGGCTACCAGCACACCAACTGGTCTGTAAGGGAGGTGGATTTACCCAGAT